>NC_132993.1:30172500-30505000 GCF_048564905.1 Vicugna pacos
TTGAGTTTTTCACCATTGAGTACTATGCTGGCTGTAAGTTTGTCATATATAGGTGTGTTCCCTCTATACCCACTTTGGTGACAGTTTTTTTTACCATAAATGGCTGTTGAATTTTATCAAATGCTTTTTCTGCATCTATTGAGATGATCATGTGGTTTTTGTTCTTTCTCTTGTTGATGTGATGTATTACATTGATTGATTTGCATATGATGAACTACACTTGTGTCCCTGGGATGAACCCTCATGATGTGTAGTCTTTTTTATGTGCTGTTGGATTCTATTTGCTAATATTTTGGTGAGGATTTTGGCATCTATGTTCATCAGTGATATTGGCCTATAATTCTCTTTTTTGGTAGTGTCTTTGCCTGGTTTTTGTATCAGGGTGATGGTGGCTTCATTGAATGAGTTTGGGAGTATTCCCTCCTTTTCAGTCTTCTGGAAGAGTTTGAGAAGGACTGGTATGAGTTCTTCTTTGCATGTCTGGTAGAATTCCCCAGTGAAGCTGTCTGGTCCTGGACTTTTATTTGTAGGGAGGTTTTTTTTTTATTGCTAATTTGATTTCATTTCTAGTGATTGGTTTGTTTAAGTGATCAGTCTCTTCTTGATTCAGTATTGGTGGACAGTATGTTTCCAGAAACTTGTCCATCTCCTCTAGGTTATCCAGTTTGGTTCCATATAGTTTTTCATAATATTCTCATATGATATTTTGTATTTCTATCTTATTTGTTGTAATTTCTCCATTCCCCTTTATTATTTTGCTAATTTGTGCTCTCTTTTTTCTTCTTTGTGAGTTTGGCCAGAGGTTTGTCAATTTTATTTACTTTTTCAAAAAACCAGCTTTTGGCTTGAATGATTTTTTTCCTATGGTCTTTTTAACCTGTATTGTATTTATTTCCTCCCTAATCTTTATAATCTCCTTCCTTCTGCTGCCTTTTGGGGATTTTTGGTCTTCTTTTTCTAGTTCATTCAGCTGGTGGGTTAAATTGTTTATTTGAGATTGTTCTTCTTTTTTGAGGAAGGCCTGTATCACTATAAACTTCCCTCTTAGCACTGCCTTTGCTGTGTCCCCTTAAATTTTGTGTGGTTGTGCTTTCATTTTCATTTGTCTCAAGGCATTTTTTAATTTCAGCTTTGATTTCCTCATTGACCCATTGGTTTTTTAATAACATATTGTTTAATCTCCATGCCTTCCTTTTGTTCTCCTTTGTTTCTCTGTTGTTGATTTCTAGTTTCATGGCATTGTGGTCAATAAAGATGCTTGAGATAATTTCTATCTTCTTAAAATTGCTGAGGTTTCTTTTGTGCCCAAGTAC
Organism: Vicugna pacos; assembly: GCF_048564905.1. Classification (NCBI taxonomy): domain Eukaryota; kingdom Metazoa; phylum Chordata; class Mammalia; order Artiodactyla; family Camelidae; genus Vicugna; species Vicugna pacos. The sequence continues at coordinate 30,173,814 of NC_132993.1, forward strand.
ATGATCACTCCTGGAAAATGTTCCATGTGCACTTGAAAAGAATGAATATCCTATTTTGGGGGGGGGTGTGATGCTCTGAAAATATCCACCAAATCTAATTTTTCTATTGTATTATTTAATTTCTCTGTTGCCTTATTTATTTTCTATCTGGAAGATCTGTCTAGTGATGTTAATGCAGTTTTAAAATCTCCAACAATGATTGTATTCTCATCAGTTTCCCCCTTTATCTCTGTTAGTCATTGTTTTATGTACTTAGGTGCTCCTATATTGGGTGCATATATATTAACGAGTGTAATATTCTCATCTTGTATCACTCCTTTAATCATTATAAAATGCCCTACTTTATCTTTCTTTATGGCCTTTGTTTTAAATCTATTTTGTCTGAAATCAGTACTGCAACACCTGCTTTTTTGGCTTTTCCATTTGCATGGAATATCCTTTTCCATCCTTTCACTCTCAATCTATATGTGTCCTTCTCCCTAAAGTGGGTCTCTTGTATGCAGCATATTGAAGGTTCTTGCTTTATTATCCAGTCTGCCACTCTATGTCTTTTGACTGGAGCATTTAGTCCATTAACATTTACAGTAATTAATGATAGATGTGTGTTTACTGCCATTTTGAACTTATCTTTGCAGTTGATTTGGTATTTCCTCTTTGTTCCTTTCTTCTTCCTTTTATGGTTTGGTAATTTTCCTTTGTGTTATCATGGATTTTATTTATTTATTGTGACTCCCTTGTAAGTTTTTGGCTTGTGGTTACCCTTTTTTGTAAGTCTAATAGCCCACTACTGTAACTGATTTTATTAAACTGATAGTAACGTTATCCCAAACCCATCCTACCAAGAAGAAAAAATTTTAAAAAGAAAGAAAAAAAAATTCTGTATTTTCCTGCCTCCCTCTCTCAATGATTTGTATGTCTTCTTTTATAATTTCATGTTTATTTTATTTGTAAGTCATGAGCCATCACTTTTCCAGTTGCGAGTTTCTCATTTCTGTGCATCCTGTTGCTTTTCTATTTAGAGTAGACCTTCCAGTATTTCTTTCAGCATGGGTTTAGTGTTGCTAAACTCTTGTAGATTTTTCTTGTCTGTGAAATTCTGTATCTCTCCTTGTATCCTAAAGAGTAGCCTTGCTGGATAAAGTATCCTAGGCTGCATCTTTTTTTCATTCAGGACTTTGAATATATCTTGCCACTCCCTTCTGGCTTGTAGTGTTTGTGTAGAGAAATCAGCTGAGAGCCTTATGGGGGTTCCCTTGTAACTCACTCTTTGCTTTTCTCTTGCTGCCTTTAGGATCATTTCTTTATCCTTGACTCTGGCCATCTTGATTATGATGTCTTGGTGTGGGTCTACTTGGGTTCTTCCGGTTTGGGACCCTCTGAGCTTCCTGTACTTGGATATCTGATTCCTTCTTTAAGTTTGGGAAGTTTTCAGGCATGATTTCTTCAAAAACCTTTTCAATCCCCTTTGATCTTTCTTCCCCTTCTAGGACCCCTATTATGCGAAGATTGGCATGCTTTATATTATCCTATAGGTCCCTTGCACTGTTTTCATTTGTTTTTATTTGTTTATCTTGTAGCTCTTCTGTTTGGGTGCTTTCTATTGTCCTGTCTTCTAGGTCACTAATTTGCTCCTCTGCATTATCTAGTTGGCTTTGCACAGCCTTTAGATCAGCTCTCATCTCAACAAATGAGTTTACCAATTCTACTTCGTTTTTCTTTATAGCTTCAATTTCATTTTTGCATTATTTTATATCTCTAAACACTATCTCTTTTAGTTCCTTCAGTACTTTGATCACTCCTTTTTTGAAATCTTGATCTAGTAGGCTATCGATGCCTATTTCATTGATCATTCTTTCAGGGGATTTCTCTTGTTCTTTTAAGTGGGAATGGTTTCTCTGCTTCTTCATCTTGCTCATACCTCTCTGGCACTGTGGTTTATGGAGTATCAGTTATCTATTCTGCAATATAACTACTTTAACAGAAAAATTTAAAAAGGAATTAAAACTAGAAGCATATACAATTGTTTAGAAAGTAGAAATTAAAAAGGTAATAGAAAATAGAACAGATAAAAAATAAAAAGATAAAGAGATAATTTTAAGAGAAGGGAGGGAAAAAAAGGCCTGAAAATAGTGCATAGTCAATTATAGAAGAGCAATTTGAATTAGACTAGCATTCAAGTTGAGATCTTTTTAAAAACCCTCAAAAAAAAAATAAAAAAGGAAAAAAGATCAAATAATAACATCTGAAACCCATTTACAATCAACAGGAGATCAAACCCAAAATAAGTGAAAATGCAATCAAGTGGATTCTCTTTAAATAACAACAATATAACTACTTTAAGAGAAAAACCCAAAAGGAATCAAAACTAGAAGCACACACAATTGTCCTGAACGAAAAATTCAAAAAGGAACCAAAACTAGAAGCATACACAACCGTCCAGAAATTAGAAATCCAAAAAGGTAATAAAAAATAGAACAGCCAAAAAAAAAAAAAAAGACATGATAAAGAGAGAATTCCGAAGAAGGGGAGGGGAAACAGGCCTGAAAACAGTGTCCAATGAATACCTGAAGAGTAAGTTGAAGCACAACAGCAATCGGTTTGAGATGTCTCCCAAAAAGCTCCAAAATAGGACAAAAGAGTAAAAAAACACATTTGAAACCTGTGTACAATCAACAACAGGCGATCAAAATTGAGAGAAAAATGACACGACGTGGATCTTTCAAAATAACAATATCATTTTAAAAGAAAAATTCAAAAGGGACCAAAACTGGGAGGATATACAACTGTTTAAAAAGCAAAAATCAAAAAGGAAACAGAAAAGACAACAGGCAAAAACAGATCAAAAAAAATAAAAAAGGGAGGGGGTGTTCTCCTGGAGACTGTGTGCTCTTTATGACAAGTCTTTCTGTCTTCACCCTGTTTCGCGAGCTTGTCTTGTTGTTTCCCGAGCTCGGCTTGTTGTTTCCTGAGGGCCCTCGGTTGGCGCCCTCGTCTGCGCTGCTCCCAGCGCCTGTCGGCAAGCAGATCGCGCCCCCTCCCAGCACAGCATTTCTGCCGGAAAGGCTAGGGGCCACACACCGCCTCCCAGCGCAGATAGCTCAGCGCGCGGCATGCTCCGCCCCAGGTCGGCGCTCCTCAGGCGGGCCTGGGAAGACTGTGGAACAGTCCTGACCCTGCTCCGTGTCCAAACTCAGCTCCTTGTTTGTTCTGGTGGCACAAACTTTGCGAGGCACCAGGACGGAAGGATCCTGTCTGATTCCGGCTGCAAACAAGTCGCTGTCTGGCCTCCGAGGCTGCCAAGCCCCAGGCACGGACTCAGGTTTCGCCCCTGCCCCCACCTGGGTGCCAAGCACCAGAGGATATGGCGGCTGCGCTTGAGCCCCGCCTCTCCTCCCTGAAAACCTTCCCTGGGTTTTCAGAGATAGGGGTATGCACCTTTCTCCCCAGGGCACATCATCCATGCTGTTTCATGAAGGGCCCAGGTTGTTTTCCCTGTGCACCCACTCATCCACGTTGTGTAGCCCCCTGCAGTCCCTCCGGGCTGCCTCAGCGCAGCCATCCCCCTCCTCTGCCCAGCTTGGGCGGTGTGTACTGGCCCCCAGCTCCCGGCTCGGGTCTCGGGCTGGGTGTCGCAGGGACCCGCTGTGCACGTTCAACCCAGTTCTGTCAGTCAAGGGCTGCTCCGTACAGATCCGAGCCTCAGAAGCTCCCGCTCAGTCCCGCTGGCCTCTCCGTTGGAGATGGGGAGACCCAGCAAATGAGCGCTAGTCCTCCGTTGCCGCTCCCTCCCTGCGGGACCGGTCCCGCACTGTTTTGCCTTTTCATCTTCCTTTCTTTTCCCCTTTTTCCTACCAGATTTTTGGCGTCTGTGTCTTTTGAAGAGGACAATGTTCTGTTGGAGTTCCACAGGTGCTCTGGTTGGCTGAGTGGGACCATAGATGTGAGTCTTGGTGTATCTGTGGGAGAGGGTGAGCTATGTGCGTCCTACTACACCATCTTGCCCTCCTCCCACTATTAACAATGGTTTTTTTTTTATCTCTAACATGTTAAAAATTCTTTTTTAGAATTTACACCTTTCTAGTTACATTATCTATCTGTTCTTACGTGCTGTCTACTTTTTCTACTAAAGCTCTTAGCAAATTAATCACAGTATTTTTTTTTTTTAATTTCTAATCTTATAATTCCAACATCCCTGCCATATTTGATTCTGGTTCCCACACTTGTTCAATCTCCTCAAACTGTGTTTTTCACCATTTTTATATTTTTTTTCTTGAAAGGTGGACGTGATATATTGCATGAAGGAATCTGCTATATGAAGGTCTTTAGCAATATAATGATAAGTTGTGAGAGTAAGGGAAACATTCTATAGTCTGTGATTAGGTCCTAGTCTTTTGGTGAGCCTAAACCTCTCGACTGTGAACTGCGCACCTTCTTAATCCCCACTCCCACATACCCTAGGTGGGACAGGATGGCTAGGTGGGTATGAAATTGTGTATTTCCTTTTCCCAGTAGGTTAGGATCTGGTAAAATAGTTTCTTCTGAGAGGAGGTCTTGTTAAGAATAACAGAATGCTCTTGTGTATTTTAAAATGGCTGCTATCCCCTCTCCCTTTGACAGAAGCAGAAGGGAATTTTTCTTTGATTATTCATTGTGAGAACCTGGTAGAGCTCCTAGAGGTAAAACGAATGAAAGTGGGAGGCCACAAATGTCTGGATACCTTAGAGCTTTTAACGCTGAGTGTTGTTCTCACTAGGCTTCCAGCAAGCCATCTGTTCCATGCTACTGGTTCCCAAGGAGGTTTCTGCTTATGGATTTCTGCTTGAGTTAGTGGTGATTCTCTGTCTATCTCTGCAATTTGGGGGGCAAGAGTTTGCCCCATGACCTCATTTTTCTGATGGACCTAAAAAGAATTGATTTTTCAGGTAATTCGGTTTTTTTTGCTTGCTTTTAGGATGGAGTGGCTACTTCTAAACTCTTACATTTGGACCACAAACCAGAAGCCACACACTTTATTTTATTTTGCCTTTGAAATTGGTATAGTGACATTAGTGAAATGTTTTTCATTTCAGTAAAACAGAAACACTTCACAGGGAAAACAAGTTTTGAGGTGAGCTAAGGCAACAAAGTTTTGAAAATTCAGTGGTTTTATGGTTAAATATTAAACTGCATTTTGAAAAGGTCAACCTCTAAAAGGAATATTAAGTAACCAACTCTGTATTATAAATTCTGTAAAACTTGGATACAATTTAATGATATCTTTACAAGTGGGTATTACACCTGTTAATTAAAGTTGAAAAAATAACCAACAATCTCATTATTAGTATCTATAAGTAGCAATTCATCTGCTGGGTATCCCAGGCATATATATTTAAAGCACCATGTGCTACATAAAATAAGTGATAGTCAGTTTAATTAGCATCTGAAGGGAGTTAGCAATTTAACTTCAATTTACAGCATAAAGGTTAGGTGTGGTGAGCTCATACTATAAGACTGGTGCTATTATAATAATGAACAGTAAATTGACCACTGAATAAAAAATAAGAGTAGAGGAAAACCATCCACAAGTTTGGTAATCTAGAAAGCTACTGCATCCCAATAAAAAATGTAGTCTAATTTTTTATTTTAAAATACATTTATTATGACATGATAGTGCTTATGGGAAGCTAAAACCTGAAGTCTACTCTAGTCCTCAGCATAATGAGAAAAAAGTAATCACATTAGCAGCAGTTGGTCTTACCCATCTGACTTCAAACCAATTCTGATTTTTGTAAAATTGTTCAGATTACCAGATGTTTGGCAAATTCTCTGTAGTGTTTATAATTTCACTCTGAGGAATCAAGAGTATTTATATCCCTTTTTATCTCAATGTTTTTAAAACTACTGTATATATTATTTTGTTGGTCCCCAAACTGTCTCTGTGGTTTTTATACGTGTTCCTGATCCATTTAAATATTTCTTGTGGCGTTTATTTTTGTAAACACACACTCATTTTTATAATAAATTCTCTCAAATTGTACAGCTTGGGAAAAATGGAAAATGAAACAAAACCCTGTATTTTGCAACCACCTTTAAAAATTTGATATCTCAAAAACTCAAAATAAGTGAACATAACTACATTTCTGATTCTGATTTTTTTCTGAATGGGGTTGTCTGTAACAAACTTTTAGAGCTTGCATTCTTTCTCAGGTTTTTCTACCTATGCATCTATTTTCCTAGCATCCACTTAGATGTTGTTTCACTATAAGAGCTTCAGAAATCAATTAAATTGTATTTGGAATAAAGGTAGGGGTTTTTCTATAAAAAGTGAGGGATTATTTTAGGCATAAACAGATATGAAGAAAAAGAGTATGAAACATGAAATCACAAAGAGAACATACATTTGGTAAGAGCAAAATGACAAAGCAATAAAATTAAGCAATAAAACAAAAACCAACAGCAAACCTGCTCTAAAACCATGTAGCAGGATAAGTCATGTATTAAATTGTAGATTAGGTAAATTTAATCTTCACAATCAAAGCCTCAAATTCTGCATTCTTTATTTTTCTTGCTAGAGGCCTTTTTTGCTCATTTTGTTGCCTTGTGCCTTTATAATCTCTCTTCCTCACATACGTGTCCTTGAGAAATTTTCTTTTGCCTTAAAAACAAAAATGAAGCCTCTTGCATGAACTGTACCTGTAGATGTCTCTTTTACTTTACAGTTTTTAAACATGTATTGTCTATAGACAATACTGCAGAGTTCATGTATCCTCTTCCCATGGTTTCATGGATGTCACGTATAGTCTCTTACTAGGAAATTTGCCCTAGAGGACAAGGCCCAAGTCTACCGCTTTCCTTGAAACTTCAAAGTATTCTTCTGTTGATGTATTAACTCAAGAGGTACTCAGTAAATGTTAATTGGTTGAATAAATGAGCCAATGAAAGGGATGTAGATTCTTTTACCTTTGTTAAGAATGGTTAATCTGTTCTTTCTAAGGACTGGTTTAAATTGCTGTAAGGGAATTTGGTGGGGCTATTTGTTAATCTAACTTGCTTTTTGTTTGTAGAACCTATGGAAGTTGGCTGATTATCTAATAACGATCATACTCACTTTGTAATGTACTTTTTGGACTTAAATAGCCAATATGGCAATTACTCAGTGACTACTGGAGTGACCTGTATTTCCTACATTTAAAAATATATGGGGAAGGATAGCAGTAGTGATCATGGAAATCTGCCTTGTTTACTCAGTGGAGATTGCCTAACTCAAATTAATTAAAGTTATTTATGTAGTAAATAGCCATAGCCCTGATTTTAGGTCAGAGGAATGCTGCCAAAAAAGAGTGTATATTGAGTAAAACTTTAATTCACACACACACACACACACACACACACACACACAAACAAACACACATACATCAATCTTTCTTTTTAAACTTTGGTTTTAAAACTTCACTTTAAAATGGGAAAAATACTTTACCTAAAAAGTAACTTGCTAAAATATCTAATTATGCTTATTGTGCCTCAGGGAACATATTTATTTTAGAATTAGTGGGATACATGAAAGATGTATTTGCCAAGATTTTTGTCTATTAAAATCTGCAGTTTCAAGGCTGTGTTTTAATCCTATTAAAGCTAATTGAATAGATTCTGCGGGCTTTGTCAGTTAGGTGAAGTTCAAGTTGTAACTAGTATTACAGGAAGAAAAGTATAAGAACCAAACCGTAATGTCTAACTTCTGCCATTTATTCTTTCCACTTGAACCTAGGGCAAAGTGAAAGAGTGATTTCTGAGTTCACAGGGCAATTCATTGGAGACATTGGGATGAGATCTGATCTCTGAAAGGACAATTAGTAGGTAAAAAAGGCCCCTATGTTTGGAAGTTTAAATTATGTCTTTATGGGTCCAGTAGCTCTACTGGAGACAAAGGTCTGACAGTGTTTCCATTAAAACACCACTTTCCAGAGCAAACACTGTCAGTGTAAAGATTTGCTCCAGGCTAAATTTGGCATCAAGATTCTAGCCTAGAAGCTGTTTTGTTTCAGAAATTCATTTGGGCCAGTTTAGCTTAATGGTTAATCGGGATGAATATATGTGTCCAATTGCTTTTTTTAAGTGAAGTTATGAAGTTCTTTTTTCAATGGTATGTGCAACTGGACAAATTTTTTCTATCAAACTAAACAGACATGTTTATAAAAAGCATTTTGGAGTGAGGCACATTTTCAGTCTTGGATGATTTTGTATATTGGGTTAAAGGATTAGCGTTCTTGTTTATTTTTATTTTTATTTAAAAAAATTCATGTTGAAGGTGTTTCTCCATTTAGAATGCAACTCAGTCAATTTTGACATCCATTTGGAAGCCAAATATCTTTGTTTATATAGAATCTTGAGTCTGTTTTTATTCTCTCATGGAAAGATTTTGTATATAAATAATACTGATTTTCTAATGGCAGAGACATTACAAATGTTTATGAATTTCCTATTTTAAGACTCTCCTGTTAGTGATGACCTGAGGGAAAAGCAAATTGGGGGAAAATATAATCCTAAGCTTTTATGTGAAATGCAGGACCAATCACTTATTTCACCATTTACACAGTATTTATTTTTATTTAGGATCTTACATCTTTTAATAGGTTTTGCAGCAATTGAAAGCTCTGTATAGTTTAATCTGTAAGACTTTAGAAAGACCACTTTGATGCTAACACTATTTGTCACTGTATTATTCAGTGTTCTTCACACAATTCTGATCTATATAATAAATTTTCCTAGAGGATTTTTTATGCATAAAGTCTTAGAAGACAGAGTATTTTCTGTGTATTCTCTTTTAAGTCCACAGTTCAAATCGCTGGAATAGCCTTTTTTAATGTCGGATGACTGTTGGTAAAACATTTTCTAAGCACCTGCAAATTATGTATGTCTTATTACATTTTAAAATGTATACTTATAACAGTGTACTAACATATTTTGCAGATAAAATAGTTTTATCCTTTTATCTTTGCGGAAAAAAAATAAACAGTGGTAAAAAATTCTAGTGTTTTCTACTTCCACCCCAGTGGTGAGACCTCATTTTGAAGACCAGCATCCTTGATATCTGAGGGAAGCCATGCTGGTCCTAACCTCGGAGGGTTTCCCAGAGGGCTGGATTTATGTGATCGGAACCTTGACGCAGGTATTCCCTGAAAGTTCTGTGAATACTGGCTAGTAGAACAGAGGAAAGGATTTACTCGTTCATTTCAAAGTCAGCTTCTCCATACATTCTTATTTGTGTGTATCTTTCCCCTCTAGCTAATGGTTGACAGCTACCTACTTCAAGGCCCAGCTTTAATAACCCTTCTTCAGAGATACTTTCCTTAGTCTTTTTCATCTTTAGCAGGAATTAATATATGTTCTCCTAAATCATCACTTGAATTTCTATTTCAAGAGTAGTCATAGCTGCCTTCTATCAGAGTTTTAAAATATATGTATGTCCATATTCCTCAGTTCACTTGATTATTTTTTTTAACCTATAAGGCTAATGTATATATTTCATCAATATATCCCCTTCAACATCAATGATGGCGATAGGTGCCTGGTGGTAGTTTAATAAACACTTTTGGCTCACCTCGTGCTCAGGCCACTGCAGAAAGTTTTAAATGGCCTTCTTGCTTAAGAGGCAACCCCCTCTTACCATCTTGCATATTTCTGACACGTTACGTTCCTGAAGGAGAGGTCCAGGTGCGTCGTTCTTCCGCTAAAAAGTTTTATTGGCTACTCTTCCAAATAAATGTATACTCTTCACCCTTGTATTCAAGGCATTAAACAATATAGCTCATTCCCACCTTTCCAATGTTACTTCTTTACTACTTTTTATGTACCATATTTTCAGGACCAGGTATGATATTCACTATTCATCAAATATGCTTCAGGCTTCTCTGTGATAAATACTACAGAGTAATTTTAGGTTCAAAGGATAGAGATGGTTTCCAGTTACTATAGATTTAAGTAAATACACACCAAAGTCATAATGAAATATTGATCTGGTGATAATTCACTGTGGTGTGACAAATTTATAGTTGGCTAAACATTTACATTTAAACTTTTCCAAGTTTGTACAATCATTAGTTGCAACAACTGAGACTTGGATCCAAGGTTGACTATGTCCAAAATCCTTGTGCTTAATTAATAAATTTCTCTATCTGTCCCATTTCTCCCTCCCTTCCCACTTCCATCTCTCTATTTCTGTTTCTGTGTGTGTGTATACATATATTACATACACATATACATGTATATTATATATGTTTTTATTATTCATATTTTAACTGAAGATACTAAATGCATACATATTTCAGTTATCTGGAACAACTGGCTAAGATGAAAAGTAACTTTAAATGTTAAGATTCTCACTTATATTTTAAAAATCAACATTATAAGTTCAAAACAGGTTCTGTTTTTCTTTCTCTCATTGGGAAAGAACTTAAAAATGTTCTCAAAGATACTTTCCACCTCACCTACTTCTGAAACCATTACTAGATTGGAAAGGGTGCTGTTAAGAAACGAAGGGCAATGGAATGTACAGAATTTGCTGAGTACAGAATTTGTAGAAAAGGAGGTATATCTGATAATATTTGAAGTTCAACCTGAAAGCAGTCTTGTAGCTCATGGATCAAAAACCTATGTACTTCGGAGAAATAGTGAAGGAATATAAAAGTATGGTCTTTTATTTTATACAATTTAAGTTTACATATGGAGAGAGGGATATATTGCAGGCAATCTTGTCAATTTTTTTTTAGCATTTTAGACATTCTATTTTGATAGGATACATGTTTTGCAGGGCCTTCATATTAATGTAACAATTTTTATTTTTTTAATTTTCACCTGAAACAGTCCCTTAAAAGAGAAATAATTTCATGTGATATATGAAATGGTCTAGTACAGTCTTTAACACCATTTTAAATACAACTCATGCTGAATAAATGTATTTTAAGAACAGTTTTATTGTTATAAAATTTGAGACCCAGAGGTGTGAGTTGGAGGTATGGAAGTTTTAACATTGGCTGAGATGCCTTCTCTTCCTTGACCTGTAACTGATGGTGTATCATGTAGCAAAGCGTTTTGCTATAAAAATTCCCAGTGATGGTCCAAATAGTGGCAATTAAGCTAGATACTTAATTATGGAAATATTAATGGAAATGGAAATAGCTCAAATATTATTGTTACTGCTCCAAGAGTGTCACTTCATTTCTTTTACAACATTTGGCAGATTCAGGACTATCTCACCCATAGATCCAGAAAGGAATATGTCTGTAGAATATCTTGTGAGATCTGAAGAAGCAAATGTAGAAGCAGAAATTACATAATTATATAGTTTCCAATCTATTTCAGTGCAAGCAGTTTACTAGTAGCTTATAAATAGGGGAGGGAAGTTTAAAATCATGAGTTGGCATAACATTCTGCTTTCTCTCTTTCCTGTGGAATGCTGGATTATCATTCTTCTAGAATCTGATCCCTAAAGGTAAAATCCAACTTTCTTGAAGTATTGATATTGTCACCCTGCATTTGCTAACAATTCATGCAGGACAATGATTTTGTTGTGTCTTATAGCATTACAGCTTGGGAAACAGTGGAAAGGGTAATCATAAAGAAATATTCAAACTCTTAAAAAATGAGAACAAGAACAATTGAATGGTCCTTTGAAGTTGGCCTTTTTCAATTTCCCTGGTCCTAAATGTGGCATCATTATTTTAGGAAATGCCCATAATGTGACTAGCTAGAAATAGAGAGAGAAATATTTAGTTTGACATACTGGGCTGGGGAGATGAAGGGGTTTGGAATGAAGCAAATAAGTTTTTTTGAATTCTGCAAGGGGTAGGAGGGAGTTGGGGTGCTAACATCAATGTAGAGCACCCCTCTTTAGTATGGAACTTCTAGTTAGGAAAATCTTCAGACTGAAACTACTTTTTAAAACTATCATTTACCTTTCATTTATATTAAGAAAAATAGCTTAATATCTTAATTAATCATGAGTGAAAGAAGTTAAATTTAAAAGAGAATAATTGGCATTCTAAAAATGAGGAATAGGCAAGCCACAGGCTCTGAAAGATATATTTTTGCAGATGTTATGTAAGAGTCAATTAATTCATGGAACTATTTTTGCCATCCTAATGTTAATGTTAGAGCATGTTATGAAAAAGAAGTTAAAAGGATACATTTAATAACTTTGGAATCACAGTTAGTTATTTTTGCATTAGCTTTATCAAAAGGTCAATCTGAAAAATTCTGCCATTGATAGCACTGTGAATGAACTAACCAAATAAATTTAATACATAGTTGAAGCTAGAGGTGACATCTACATAACTTTGAATGAATGATTGGTCTAACTTCACTGGTGCTAATAATTTCATTTTGACTTCACCTTGGGCTTATTTTATTCTTGTGACATTTAATGAAATCTATAAACAAACTTAAAAAAATCTTATTCAACAATTATATACTTTGGGTTTTTAAATGTATTTTATTTAAGCCAAGAAGTTATTGGCCTATTCTTCTGACATAGTTGCTTTGTAGAGTATGGGATTCTATTACCTGTTTAATGGAGATTAAATAATGGAATCTGTGTGGTCAAATTAGTTCTATAAATTAGACTCTTAAGTAAGTTTTATGGGTATATGCAAAGAATGCTCTCTACCACAGAAGTAATTGGAAGATTTATGGAATTTCTACTTAAAAACTGATCTCTGGCTTCACTTCTCTCTCAGTTCAAAAACTCTTTGATGTATTCTTAGCACTCTAAAAAAATCACATTATATACATTGTTCCTTAAACAAAATGTAATTTCTTATCATAGTCTAAAGCACCCTGCATGATCTGGTTCCCATTTTCCTGTCCCTAATCATTCTTCTCCCTCTCGCTGTTCTTCAGACTGATTTAGCAGTTCTTCAAACTCAAGATTGCTTACCCCTAATGGGGAACTTTTTCATATGCTATTCCATCTGCCCTGCTCTTCTTAGCATGCCTGATTCCTTTTCATTCTTCAAGTTAATGGTCCTGTTTGTTAACAGGCCTCCTTCAAGTTAGCTTCTGTTTGTTAGTATTTATGTTAGCATTTATCTGTTGAAATTTTGACAACTCCATTAACCTAAAGTTCTGTGAGAGTTGAGACTCTTTTTAACTAATTCACCCTTTATCCACAGCAGTCAGCAAATGTTAGATATGTAGTAGCTGCTCAATTAGTTACTAATCAATGAAAACACAATTCCAATCATTGAAACTTAATCAAGTACTTAATTAGTACATAGTTTTGAAATACATTCCTCAATTGCCTGATACTTATTGAAACTGATACATGGAAAGCAATGGATTCTTGAAGATTTTGAAAAAATGTAAAGGCATACAAGGTATACCCAGGAAGCACTATAAGGCAGGATTATTTACTTTTGGAATTATATTTCGGAATTATAATAATGGTCAAATATTGAAAATTTCCAGAAATTATGTAGACTCACCACAGGTGATTTCTTTAAGTATCCTTGTAATATTGCAGTTAATTCATATATTATAAAACCTCAATATACCACATAAAAACTAAATCTCAGTTCAGATCTTGGCTGACAAATGTACAAAAAGTCATTTTTATTAGAATGGGCTGTGACTCAGTGTAGGAAGGTAGAGTAAATAATTCAATATTGCTAAATGTTCAGCAATTTGGTAAAGTATTTTTATTTTTTATAAATAATGTGTATGACAGTTAATACAGAAGAAAAATTAATTGTATCATTAGAAGTGTATGAGGGATTATATTATGAAGTAAGTTTGAATCAATTCTTAAAATTGCTTGGTTTATTCTGTCGGTAACCCAGTGAAAATATTTTAGGCAAAGCTTGCAAAGATGCTGGAAGGCCAAGCAAAAATGCCAAGAATTGGGATAATTGGCATAATACAAGGTGGCTGGGCACAGTTGGGGAAAGTGTCAGAGTAGGGAGAATCCCTACCAAGAAAGACGGTTTGTGCAATTAGCTCTCTGAACTTTAACCCTTCCAGAATAATTAATGAGTAACAGAGGGGATCAAGACAAAGACACAAAGTGATATGGTGGGTGCTGGCAAGTAATACATCAAAGAATGCTCGTAATTGGCCCTGTGGCTTTCATTCTTTGCCCTATTTCTTTCAATTCATTGACTCAAAATAATGGGTTCAGGTTCATTATCAACAGGTTTTTAGCTGTAAGAGTACAATATTACAACAAAGCTTGGATTGTGGCAGTGTTGATGGCTAAGTAAGAAGTTGTAGTTGGTAACCACTCTTTGAGGAGGGAAAATAACAGATTCTTTCTAAATGAATCAACAGCTTTTACACACATATTCAGAACCTTGAAAGCCTTATATTCTCCAACTCTACAATGCTGGAATATGGTTGGTGTGGGCAGGTATGTGTATTTCTATTTGAATGATTGTTGTTTGAGTCTGTGGTGAAAGGTTTATACTCCCTATGTTATTTTAAATGAACTGAATTATTGGCATATGACACACATAGACACCAAGGGTTTTGTCACTCTAAGCATGTAACTGTAGATTATTTCTTATATTTTTGAATTATAAATTGCAGAAGTTTTGATTTCCTTTGATTATTTACTTTCAGTCATAATGGAAGAAAAAGTGGAAAATAATGGAAATTTTTCTGAGAAATTTCTGAGATAATTGTTCTGAATTTTTTTTTAATTTACTAAGCTAAATTTAGTAAGAACTTTCATTGTTGTGCACAAGATATGTATATATTTTCAAGATTTACACTTTGTTATTTTACTTAATATTGTGTGGTTATTATGTAAGGCAAGGTGAATTTTATTTTTGAACTTGGATATTTAAAAATATCTTTATTAATCACTCCAAAGTCTTTAGAAGTTAGCAGTTAGCATGCAGTTATTAATTTATATTATCATACTAGTACAGTTAAATTCAATTTTAGAAATTAGTATCATTATGCAATTGCAAATATCAGTCTAAAACTAATTAATGCATCTAATGTTTATCACTTAAATTTCGCATATTTTCATAGTGCTTAATATTATCATTTTATCTAACTAAAAACTTAGCTTATATTTTGAACTAGAATTTTATTAAAAGCTTTTATATTTTCAGTGATTTATTATGTTGTCTTTTTCAAAAACATACATTTTACTGGTAAATAAGCCATTTATTTGTTGTTAATGTTTCAAGCAAATTTCTCTCAAACTTTAAATACAAACTGGAGTCAAGTACTGAATATGAGATTGATTGAGTCAGACATTTAGCTTTGGGATTCCCATTAATTAAACATCTATTAAAATGTATTGAAAATGATTGATGGAGATGAGATAAACTAGAAACCTACATATATATATGTCATATATATAATTTTATTATCTCACAGTAATGAAATCTCTACTAACTACCTAGCACATATCTGCTGAGAATACAATTTGCCAACAAAAAATTTATGACATTGTCACTAATTCATTTGAGCATATTGTGGAAAATCATTATGCTTATATTCATTATGATTCAGTCTAATGAATCCATGAATCTACAAATTTAACTTTTACATTTCCTGGTGGACGGTGTTTAACTTAGCATGTGTTCTTTTGTTTTAGATCATAATGGTACATTAGACTGTACATGAGGACGATACTCTTTTTTGTTTCATCAGTAACAGAAAGCACCTTTTCTTTTTGGTTAATAAATGATTCATTAATACATAATATTGGCCAAATAATTGTTGTAGTGAGCTCAAAAAGTTTTGCACCTGAAATTTTAGAGTTTTAAAGAATTCTTAGAGAGCATCTTTTGACTTTAAGTTTATGAAGTTAATCTAGCAAAATGTCTCCTTACCTCTAATATGCTATGCTAAATTTAGGTGAAATAGTAAATTTAGGAGAGAGGCTTTTGGAGAATTTCTCTCTCAGTGTTAAATTCTCCACTTACCCTGAAGCAAATGTGTATGTATATACATTCATTACTTCTGCATACATTTCACGCTCTCGTATTAACTAAACATTTCCTGATATAACAAGCATTCTAATGGATGGATTGGAAAATCAAAGATGAATAAAAGAGTTGTCACTAAGCTCACAGTCTACTGGGGGAGACCGATGTGTAAACAAATACTAATGCTACAACAGTTTTCAATACATTAATGAAGATGCAAGTAAAATTCTTCCCAAGCAGAAGAAAGGAGCCACTAAATATGCCTGAGGGGTCTTGTAGAAGACTTCATAGAAAAGGTGATGTTTAAACTTGTGTCTTGATTGATAAGTAAACATTAATCTAATCAGACAAGAAACGGGAGAAGTTAGGAGGATATATTATGTAAAGTTAATGAGGCATAAAGAGCATACTAAGTTCAAATAGCAGAATGTTGCTTAAAATATTTCTTGGAGTACTGAGTACTGGTTGGAAAGTTGTAGGGATATTAGGCTAATTTGTTGTATGTGGTCAGGTGTTGAAGTATTTTGAATCTATGCTAAAGATTTTGGACTTAATTCTGGGAGTCATGAGGGAGCTCTAGAATATCTATAAGAGCATTCTCTAAGAAGACAAATGTATAGGCAGAGAGTAGCTGGTCTGGAGAAGGTGGAGACAGGTGGATGACAGCAAGAATTTCTGGGAGCCTGCTATCATTATTTAGACAATGAACTGTGACCCACTCAACCTAAGCAAGGGCAGTGGGCATGGAGAAGAATAGGGTGGATTTAAAGAAGATTGCTAAGATGGACTCCACAGGATTTTGATACTGCCAGGTAAAGAAGTTGGTATCATTGAAGAAAAGTCCCCAATTTTTTTTCGGTGTTTGAGACATTGTAGGTGTAATATTTCTTCATGGAAAATAATGAGATGGACATTTTAAAAATAGCATTATTGAGATGTAATTCACATACCATTCAGTTCACCCATTTAAAATGTACAATCCATTAGGGTTTTTTTAAAAAACATATTCAGAGTTGTGCAAAATCAACACAATCTAATTTTAGAATAGTTTCATCATCCTCCCCTCCAAAACATCATAACCATTAGCAATCACTACTTACTATCCCCATTTTCCCAATTTTGGGCAACTATTACTGTGCTTTCTATTTTTTGTGTATTCATGTAGAATTGTAATTTCATATAAATCGAATCACACAATATGTAATCTTTTGTGACTGGCTTCTTTGATTTAGCATCTTTTCAAGGTTCATCCATATTGTAGCATATATCAGAACTTGATTCTTCATTCTTTTTTACTGGCAAATAATATTTCACTGTATGAACATATTTCATTTTTTTAAATCCATTAATTGGTTGATGGACATTTGGGTAGCTTCTACTTTTTGCCATTTTGAATAATGCTGCTACAACAAAAATGTATAAGCTTTTATGTAGAGGTACTTTTATTTTACTTGAGTATAAATATACACCAAGGTATTGAATTACTTGGTCATAGAGTAACTCGATGTTTAACATTTTAAAGAACTGCCAATTTGTTTTCCAAAGTGACCGCACAATTTTATATTCCTACTGGAAATGCATGAAGGTTCCAGTTCCTCCTCGTCTTCATCAACATTTATTTTCTGTCTTTTTGTTACAGTCATTCTAGTGTGTGTGTGACAACATTGTGGTTTGGACTTATATTTCCCTAATGAATATTGATATTTAGCATCTTTTCATGTGTTAATTGGCTCTTTGTGTGTCTTCTTTGGAGAAATATCTATTCTGATTCTTTTCCTGTTTTTAAATTGGGTTCTCTATATTTTTTATTATTATAAAAATTATAAGAGTTACAAGAATTCTTTACATATTTTAGATAAAAACCCCTTCTGAGGTATGTGATTTGCTAATATTTTCTCTTATTATGTGGGTAGTCTTTTCACTTTCCTGCTGGTGTCTTTTGGAAGATAAATATTTTTAGTTTTGAAAGTCTAGTTTATATATTTTTTCTTTCATCAGTTGTGCTTTTATTGTCATCTCTAAGAAAGCATTGCCTAACCCAAGGTTACAAAGATTTCTTTCTATTTTTTTTCCCTAAGAATTTTATAGTTTTAGCTCTTATCAAGTCTAGGACTCCTATAAGTCAATTTTTGTGTTTGGTGTGAGTAAGAGGCTCAGCTTTATTCTTTTGCACGGATATTCAGTTGTCTCAGCACCATTTTTTGAAAAGATTATTCTTTCCCATTTTATTGTCTGAGCACCCTCATTGAAAATCAATTGACCATAAAAGTAAGGGTTTATTTCTGGACTTTCAATTCTCTTCCTTGATTTATGTCTGTCCTTGGTTAGTACCACATTGTATTGATTACTGTAGTATTGTTTTAAGTTTTGAAATGGTGGATAGTAAGTCTTCCAACTTAGTTCTTTGTTGTTCTTTTTTAAGACTAGTTTTGGCTATTCTGAGTCCATTAAATTTTGATATGAATTTTAGGATCAGCTTGTCAATTTCTGCAAAACAGCCTTCTGGATTTTAATAAGAATTTTGTTGAATCTGTAGATCTATTTGGTACATAATACAATCTTAACAGAATTAAGTATTCCTATCCATAACAATGGGATATCTCTTCAAATATTTAGATTTTTATTTTCTTTCAACAATGTTTTGTAGTTTTAGGATATAAGCCTTACATTTTAATTAAATTTATTTCTAAATTATGTTTTCTTTTTGATGCTCTTGTAAATGATACTGTTTTCTGAATTTCATCATTTAGATTGCTTATGATGATTTATAGAAACATTATTTTTTGTTTATCAACCTGTATCCTGCAAACTTGTTGAATTTATATATTAGTTTTAATAGTTTTTCAGTGGATTCCTTAGTATTTTCTATATATAAGATCATGTCATTTGCAAATAGAGATAGTTTTTCTTCCTTTCCAATCTGGATGCCTTTTATTTATTTATTTATTTATTTTTTAGCCTAATTGCTCTGGCTAGATTCTCTAGTACAATGTTGAATAAAAGTGGTATGACATCCTTGTCATGTTCCTGGTCTTAAAGGAATAGCATGCAGTCTATCACCATTAAGTATGAGCTTAACTATGTTTCTTTTTTTTTCCCAAAAATACTCTTTATCAAGTTGAGGAAGTTCCCTTCTATTCCTAGTTTGCTGAATTTTTTTTCAATCATGAAAATATGTTAAAATTTTCAAATGCTTTCTCTGCATCTACTGAGATGTTCACGTGGTTTTGATGAGATGGAATTAATTTTTTTTTAAATTTAGCAGTACATGGATGAACATAAATTCAACATTATAAGGCTACTTAAATATTTTTGTAACAAGTTTTTATTTTTAATATGTGTATTTTTTAAGAAAATGTTTGGGCCTAACTACAAAAGCATGATCTGTATGCCATACTAAATATATCTTGTTGTATAAGATTTAAAATACATTCTTTTTGTGTATCAAATTTAAAAAATTAAACAATTTTATAAACACACACAAATATAAAGCTGGAGCTATATTTTTTGTACTTATTCATTTTCAATAAAGACAGAATAAGGACTAATTTTTGGAAAAGAAATGAACAATGAGTAAATTTACTTCATAAAGTCTTGTATGTATTTCTATTATGAGAAATACACATATGTTTTCCCATTTAGGTAATACTATTATGCATTTTTACATAAAATGGTGGCATACGTTACTGAAAATGCCTTTCTGTTTTGATATGTAGTATTTAAACTTGAGAAAATCAAGCACATTATCATAGACAATGAGGCATTATAAGCAGTCGTTTAGATCAGAATATGAAGTTATTAGTATTTAGAGGAGAATTATTTAAAATAAGATTTGTGTATTATGTGGCAGCTGCAGAATTTCTTTCACTGTACTCTTTATATAATTATAGTAATCATTATAAACAGACTAAAGACATTTCTTATATCTAATAAAGTACACTTTTTAGGAAAAGGAAGGAGGGATATTTTTCAAATTTAGTCATTATTCTTAAAATAATGTCATTTCTTGAATGTACCTTTGATTATATAGTCTATTATAATCTCAGTTCAAGATAAATATTTCTGTATTGCTATATACCTGACTTGCCCTTTAAATGCCTAATACCTTGATTCATATTCAGGCTTTTTTTTTTTAACTTTAGTTGGCCTGCTGTGATGAAAGAGTCATCTCATCTTGTATTAATTTCATTTGATATATAGAATATCATTATGTCATAGCTGTTGGGGTATGCTTAAATTTCAGAGACTCTCTAAACTTTGAAAGTAGTATTTTAAACTATTTTTGTGTTGGGCATATTTTTCCTTTTCATTAAGTTGTCTATTTTAGCATCACAAGCAATATAACTTGTTGATCATCAGAATATTTTATTTTAAGAATTCCTCTTCTTATACAATAGTCAACTAAAATAGCTTAAAATGTGTATCTGCATATACTTTATTATTTGAATCTTTGTCTTTTTCCTTTTTTCCTTTTAGTCATGATGCATAAAGAATACAGATCATGTTCAGATTTACAGTGTAGAAGAATATTTTAAGTCAATTTAGATCATGTTCAGATTTATAGTGTAGAGGAATATTTTAAGTCAATTTCATAGTGCATTACTTTAGTGAGTATGTGTGTGTCTATATGTTGCTTTGGGGTGTATGCCCTTACTTTTTTGTTCTGTCTTGCTCTTCTTAAGAGATTATTTCTTTAAATACTTTTAAAAAATTTTTTTCTTGCATGTCTGATCACAGTAACATGTGTAGTCACATTGTTAAATTTGATTTTAACTACATGATAAAGATATCTAAGAGTGTACCATAATTTGGTCATAGGAGAACATTATAACTTTAAAACAAAAATTAAAACTTAATTTAGATCTAATAGGCACTCTTGTTTATTGTGATATATATTAAAAGATAATGTTTCTCACCAACGGCCAGATAGAATACATACATTGAATGTGTTTCTTCTAATTTCCGTGTTTATATTTATGTTTTCTTCAGTTTTATCTTATTACCTAATGATACTCATTTCTGAGGGTATAATACTAGATTCTTAAGTACCAAACACCAGAATACCTAACACTATAATTTTGTATTTGGTGATCTGAGAGAATTTATTTGTTCAATATTTGTTCATAAATATCACATTCATAAATAATCTTAGTTTTTCAAATAAATATATGTTAGGAGGTTTTTGTGTAAATCAACAAAAATGACCTATTTGTTTGCTTTAGGGATTAATTTTATCTCTTACTTTGGTGACAAAGAAGCAATAAATAAATATACGTGACATTTTAATTCAAAGAAGCATATTGAATTTTGTACATTTTTTAAGAATTAAGAAGTTTGGATTTCTTTGGAAATTTTGAAAATGGTTGTATTCCTACACACACACATACATTTATATTGCTTTTATATTGCTTTATATATGCATATGTTTATGTGTATATAAAATGAACACATGTTATATTTATATTATTTTATATTATTTAATAAATGATTTTATATTATTTTACATATGTATAGTTTATATTATATAAATATATATATAGTTGAAAAAAAGTATACTTGAGAGAATCAGAGTATACATCATCACTGGAAGCTAAAAATGGTCAAATATCTAGATAGATTAAAATTACCCCAGACCAGTAATTTGAGGTAAATTTCTAAAAATATTTTTAATTTGATTAGTAGAAAGATTAATTGTGGTTGGCAAAAGACCATTTAGGAAGCTTTTATAATTTTTCATACAAAAAACCATGGACCCATCAACTAAGGCATGGGCGGTGAGAAGGGAAAAAGTGGAAAAATTTTTAAACTACTGATTAACACATAATGGTATAAGATTAAACATTAATTATGACCTCTCTGGAAAAAGAAGCAGTGCTCACTAAAAACCTACATGAATAAATCATGCCAATCTAAAATTAAAGTTAAGAATCATGACAGCAGACTATTACATTGTTGATTGATAGTGTTCTATCCATCTGGGAGAGGCTCTAGCAGTATTTTAGAGAATACAGTCTTTGAACTTTTTCTCCTCAACATTTTTATCATCAACATAAAGAGGGAATGTGAATCAAGTATGTGCATAGGATTACTCGAACTCTTCATTTCTTATTGAGTCAATTCTGATGAGACATATTTTTAGAAATGTATAAATTTTGTTTACAAAATCAGAACCATATAGGTATTGATAATATTCTCTCATTACCTTGTTAGTCTCTTCTTTATCTGTGGCTATGTCCCTCTTTTAATTCATTATATTGTTTATGTTTTCTCTTATTATTTTGATCAATTTTTCCAGAGATTTATCTGTTTTGTTAGGCTTTTTCTCCTTCAAACAGCTAACTTCAGCTTTGTTGATTTTCTCTAGAGTACCTCTAGGTACTATTTCATTGAATTTTAAAAATAATCACTTTCTCTACATATGACAGACAACATGTTAGCCAAGAATCAAGTACAGAGAATGTAATGTTTACAAACCCCAAATTTAACAAATATTAGTAAATTTGTGAATCTATTTTTTCCTGTTGTCTAAAAGTTGTGTTCTTTGTTATATTACTTCTTCATGTTATGTTTGTACTCATTTTTATTATTTCAGCATGTTCAAGTGCAATATACTCTATTCTTGGAAATATCCTTGGAAAATATATGTTATTAAAAAATTAGAAAGTGGATCTTTGTTAAATAGCCTACATATAAGTGAAAAGAACTAGATATATCTAATAGATTTTCTACAGTTGCTTTATGACTTTAGGATCTATATTTTGCCTCTTACTTTTAGATCTATTATTTATTATTAAGACTTGTGAAGGCAAAGCATTTTTTTCTGGTAGTGTTAAAATAATCATAAAAATTTTATTTGATAGATGATCTGTTTATTTATGTGTCAACTTTTCTCCCACTTTGTTAGTTATTCCAAAATTTTCCAAATTATTCAAAACTATAACTACAGTATATTATAAATATTGTTTGTAATATTAGAACTTTTTTAGTGCCATGGACACAGCTTCATTGTTTCTTTGACATAGATGGTATGTTTCCCAGCTTTTTGTCTTCCCATTTATTTATACATCCACACTATACATCTGCAATTTACTCTCCTACTTTTTTAGGTTTTAAGAGTCAAATTCTCTGAATTCCTGTTTTTAGGTTGCATTTTATGTAATACACTATTTTCAACCTAGCAATGTTGAAATAGTTATTTCCCTGGTTCAGGGAGATCAGGGCTGGGCTTATAGGAAAAAGAAGTAAACATCCTATCATACAATGTAAGGGAAGGACAGACCTCCAAGTCTCCCCAGCCTTCTCAAAAAAAAAAAAATTGCTTCTGTCTTGCTTGAAATCTTCATTTCACTTGGCAACACTCATTGAAATTCTGCCAATTAAACAATCATTTCAGACATTAAGTATTCTCTTTCAAAACAAACAAGAAAAAATTCTCAAATAGTGGACATTTATATGGATTTATTCTATCTTAGATAAATTGGAAAGATAGAGTAGGACTTCTGATAGGAGAAAATGGTGAGCAAATTCTAGGTCAAGATTTTCAGTGAAGGAAGGGCTTAGGTGATGTTAATTGCACTTTAGGCTAGAAATGAGAGGAGAGCTCCTCCCTTTCCCTCCTCCCTCAGGGAATTTAATTTACTAAAGAGCAGCTTATCAGCGCTGAATGCTGCAGGTTAATGGCCAAACACTTTACTAGGTGGAGGAGGAATAGAAATGAGAGGAGAGCCCCTCCTTTTCCCTTCTCCCTCAGGGAATTTAATTTACCAAAGAGCAGCTTGACAGCACTGAAAGCTGCAGGTTAATGGCCAAACACTTTATTAGGTGGAAGAGAAATGTAGTATCAGTGGAAGAAAGACTTCAGTCAAGACCAAGGTCCATTTTAACTAAAGATGGATTGATTATTTGAGTGAGTTTGGGAATAATAGCTAAAATTAGTACATAGTAAATCTTAATAAATATTGACTAAGTTAGCAAATAAATGCATGATTAAAGAAAGTAGAAGCAAGCATCAACATTCAAAGCAATTGAGACAGGACAACGTGTCATTAATTGCCCTGTGCACCTGGTCTAAACAGTACAACGTGAAAGTCAGCCAAGCTTGTAGAATGCTTTAATTAGCACTTGAAAAATCATTGATTCATTTTCACCTTATATATAGAAACATTCATGAAAAATAGATTTGCCTAACCATCTGAATTGAGCAAATCAAAGTATGTGGAAAACCAGGGAATCCTGAGTAATGAAAGCTATGAAAGGTAAAAAGTTTTTCCTAGGTCCTGCCTCATGTTTTATGGCCTTATCCTCCTGAGCTAGAGGGGTTGCCCCAAAGATCCTTCTAATTCTCCCCTGTATGTGACTCCATATTAGAATACTAATAATTAGAATCTAGGAAATATTAGTAGACAAATCAGAATTTAAATGTTTGCTTAAAAATGTATTTTACATTTTACATAAACTGATCTCAAAGGTCATTATATCATTTAATTTTTTTCCTTAAATACAAATAATTCTTAGGTGATTGAACTCTCAATATTTCACTTGAAATCACCTCTTGGCCAAGATAAATTGTGGTCTTCACATAAACTGTATGTTGACTTTAATAGGTCATATACTCCTACTGTGTAAACCATACACAGGAAATAATTTAGTAAATTGTAAATTGCATTATCTTCTCAAGACTACTGGGAATACCAATCAGCTTTCTGGAGAGTCTTATACAGTGGACATAATCTATGTTATATATTCAGTTTCAGATATTTTTCTAAAAATTTGTGAGTGTATTTTTTTAAACATCATACAAAACAATTACAATTTGTCTGACTTGCTTTATCTGAACTAGTTAAACACTTCTTCAGCTAAGTTCAAAGTTCCCAAGCAAGCATTTTAAACTTTTCCCAGGCTCATTATAATTCAGAGAAAAAAATTATTCTCAAGTGTAATTCAGTATTTTAAAATTAGAATATGCATTGCTCTTCAGATTTATCTCACACACATATTCCCTGCCAGTTTTTAAAACATGATCCCCTATTTCATTTCCCCTAACCCAGAATTATAAACTAAAAAAGTCTTATTTTCTAGCATATTAAATGTTGACTAATCTCTTAGGGAAGAACCTGCTTTAACCTAGATCAAAAGAAACATGTAAAGTATATTAATTTCCAGTAAGAAATTCAACTATCAATGGTGCTTATGTCCTCTGACGAGTATGTGTGATTTTTATTGCTTTGTGTTGGGCCTGGAATAAAAATGAAGGGAGATTGGTATAGAGAGTCAAATGTTTAATGGCAGCAGGTAATGAAAGATGGGTAAATTCGTTTCCTGAATAGGGATAGAAGAGTCACAGGGGCCATCAGGCTGTGTTATGTAAACAGGGCATATTCTTCCTTGGGCAGACCTTGAACAGACATTGCCAGCATTTACCAGGAAGATTCTAATTTACTTTGCTTCCTTTGCTGACTAAAGCTCCTTCTGTTTGATGTATTCCTTTCTGGGGTAAGATAATAACCTCAGTAAGGTTGCATTCAATTTTTTTTAGCTAACTGGCAGGCCCCTTTCTCTCTTTAAGATGACACTGTGTAAATTTAGTGTGGTCTGTTACATCTTAATTCTGCTGCAGAGGACAATCCCATGTTTCTAGTGGAACATCATCCACATCATAACCATACATAAATGTGCACATATGTATAGACACTTTTGTATTAGCCACTATCATATAATAAGTGAAGAAGACTGTAGTGATTTCAAATGGTGAAATATTATTTGGTTTAAGATCAGTTTATAATTCATGCTACAGTACGTGAATGTGCTGTAATAAAAATCTGTACTGGATATAAATCTTTTTGTTGGTTTCCATTTTTATCAAAGTTATACATATTCAAGTAGTTCAACAAGGCTTCTACAAAAATCAGTAGTCACCCTCTTCCTTCATTTTCCTTCTGCCAGAAGCACCTCCATTCATAACTTCATTTGATTTGTTTGGTATTAGCATCTAAATTATGTGATTAAAATTATATATTTTGGTTTGTCAGTTTTATTCATTATCAAATAACTTCATAGTCCTAAGGATCAGGAATTAACTCTTTCCTCCACCCACCCCACAATGCGTATAAAACCTTCCCATCTCCCAACCCCATTTCCATATATGATTATATTTCTATTTAGGTTACGTAAATATGATATGTTTTACATTATGATGATGATGTAAGCACTATTCAGAACTGAATATGATAAATAATGATTAATTTCCTTTACTACTCAATGTTTTGTATTTCTTGGAGTTATTATCTTCATTTCCCATTTAAATTATTTTTTATATATTTGTAACTAATTTAGTGCCAAAGACTCCCCAACATTGTCTATGTCTTCCTTCAAGATGTTCAACTTTATCAGTATACTGTCAATTTCATCTGTTTTTGGAAAGGCCTGATATCTTCAATACAGAGACTAGTTGTACCTTATACCTGGTGCGTAGCAGTCATATGGAATCTACCTCACCATCACCTTGGGTACTCTCATCTATTCTACCATGTTGTATCTACTATGTCCTACCCCATGTCTTCCTTACAGGTTTAATCCCTTATCTTGTATATAAAGCAACATATCAAATCTTCATATGCCTATAAATATCTTTTGCTTGGCAGTGATTTTCTTTCAGAATTTTTGAACCATATCTCAGTGATGGTTTATTGAGAAGAAAGAGGCTGTCTGATATGTAATCTTTTGTATGTGTTCTTTCTGCCTCTACCTCTCTGGAAACTTGTAGGATCTTCTTTTTGTCCCAAAGTATTTGGTGATTTTCCAGAAATCTTTCTGTTTTAATTTCCAATCTAATTACACTATGCAGAGAGCACACTCTGTATGACATGATTTCTGTCATATTTATTAATATTTGTTTATTGCCCATACTATGTTATCCTGATAAAATTTCCTTGTGCATGTAAAAATTATGTGTATTTGTTGTGGCTAGATGGAATGTTCTGCAAATATCAATTAGGACAAGTTGGTTGATAATGTTCACATCTATATTCTTACTGATTTTCTGTCTTCTATGTGTTATTAAGAGAGGGTTATTAAAGTTTCTTTCTAAAATTGTGAAATTTTCTATTTCTCATTGTAGTTCCATCAATTTTTGCTTCATATATTTTGAAGCTCTGTTATTAAGTGTATAACTGTTTAAAATCATTGTGTTGCTTTAAATGAATCAACAGTTTCATTATTATGAAATGACCTACTTCACCATGCTAATATTCATTGCTGAGAAACCTACATTAACTGGTATTAATATACTCATTCCAATTTTTTTTTGATCAGTGTTAGTATGGTATAGCTTTTCCCATCCTTTTCACTTTAAAGCTATTTTTTACTGTATATTTAAAGGGCATTTCTTGTAGGAAGCATATAGTTGGGTCTTACTTTTTTTAAAATACAATCTTACAATCTTTGTCTTTTACTTGGGATAATAAGACCATTTATGTTCAATGTGATTATTTATTTCGGTAGTTTAAACCTATTATTGTACTATTTGTTTTCTATTTTTACTATCTCTTCCTTTTTCCCCTTTCCTTTTTTTTTTCTGTCTCCCTTGGATTAGTCAAATTAAACAAATATTGTTTATTATTCTATTCTCTTTGTTGGCTTTTTCTCTGTAACTCTTTGTTTAGTTATTTTAATGATTACTTTAGGGTTTATAGCTGTGTCTTTGGCTTCACACAGTTTCCCCTCAAGTGATATTATACTTCTTTACGTATAGTGAAGAACCTTACAGTAGTATACTTCCGTTTCTTTTCTCCCTGCTCTTGTGCTATTTTTCACTAATTTTAACTTTGTATTATATTACAGACCTCATATTGCATTGTTATTAATTTTGTTTAAATGGTCAATTATCTTTTAGAGATTTAAAGAATGGGAAAAAATCTTAAACATTTACCCCCTAAATTACTATTTCTAGTCCTCTTCTTTCTTTAATATTTCTTATTGTATGAGTCTGTTGATGGTGAATACTTTCAGATTTTGTTTGTCTGGAAAAGTATTTCACCTTCATTTTCAAAGATGTTTTTGTTGAGTTTAGAAATCTAGGCTTACCATTTCTATCTTTCAGCACCTTAATGTTGCTGTTTCACTGTTTCAGTGCTAGAAATTTACTGTCATCTTTATCTTTGTTCCTCTGTACATGTTTTTCTCTGGCTACTTTTAAGATTTTGTCTTTATCACTGGCTTTGAATAATTTAGTAATGGTGTGCCATGATGTTTAGGACTTGGGGTTAATTGAGCTTCTTGGATATATGGATTTATAGTTCTCACCATATTTGAAGTTTTTGGCTATTATTTCTTCCAAGATTTTTTCCTATTCTTTCTCTGTTTCCTAACTGTGGGAACTATAATCACACATATTTTAGGCTACATAAAATTGTCCCACAGCTAACTGGCACTCTGTTCATTTTTGTTGTTGTTATTCTTATTTTATTCTGTGTTTCATTTTGGATTGTTTATTTTGTTATGACTTTAAGTTTACTAATTTTTTTTTCACAACCATATCGAATCTGCTATTATGCCCATCCAGCTCATTTTGTATCTCACACATTGTAGTTTTCATCCTTAGAAGTACAACTTGAGTCCTTTCTATATCTTACGTATCTTTACATAATTTTTCAAACATATACAATACAGTTACAAGGTTTTAATGTCATTTTCTTCTAATTCTAACATCTATGTCAGTTTTTATTGTTTGATTGATTTTTTTTATCTTCATTGTGGGTTGTGTTTCCTTGTTTCTTTGCATATTTGATAGCTTTTTATTGGATCTCAGACTTTGTGAATTTTACCTCATTGGATGTTGGCTATTTTTTTTATTCTTGTAAATATTTTTGAACTTTTTTCTGGGATACAATTTAGTTACTTGGAAAGAGTTTGAATTTTGACTGTTATGTTTTTAATATTTCTTTTAGATGGGAACAGAGCTGTGCTAGGTCTAGAGCTAATTATCCTCGTAATTGAGGCAAGATCCTTCTGTGTTCCTTACCCCAAGTCAGTGAATCATAGGCTTTTCACTATGGCTCTAATCATTTACCTCTAATTGTTTCTGGTGGTTCTTTTTCTGGTTTGAGGTATTTTCTACATGAATATACTAATCAGTACTTAGCTAAGTACATTGAGAGAGATACCTGCAGATATCTGCTCTGCAGCTCTTTCCTCCCCAGTATATTGGGAATTCTAGTCACCTTGGTCTCCCTGTATTTCAGATCCCCTCCATTCACAGAGCCTGCCAGCTTCTGCCTCAATTAACTTAACTATTAACACCACAGCCTGAAACTCTATCATGGCAGTAAGCTAGGGAAATCACTGCACTCACTTTTTCCCTGAATGTTTCCTGTCTCTCTAGGATCACTCTTTTATTGACTGACGTTAAGTCTCTTGAAAGCTGGTGTTTCAAATATTTTGTGTGTTTTTTGGTTGTTTTCATTTGGAGGGTAAATTTGGTCCATGTTACTCTGTGTTGGTCAGCTGTAGTAACATCAAATTTGTGCTTTCTTAACGTTTTCATTAAGGTTTTAGTGAGATTTCAACAATGTGCTAGCAATAATTATAAATTGATCTGTAATAGCTGCTAATTATGAAATCAGTAAAAACAGAAACAATCTCGTACAGTAGGCATCAAATAGGAGCATCTGAGGATGTAGGTTATTGCAGTAAAAAGATCACAGAAACAATAAGAAAGTCTGGTCTTTGCATGAAACTTCACATTTATTAGCTTGTCACATTTTAAGCTTTCTGTTTATTCTTGCTTTTTCAATTGTGAAAAAAGAGATTGTTACAGATACAGTATCATCTTCAAAGACTTGTGAAATCATTGGGTTGTTATATATAAAATTTATTTTAAAAAAATCAACATTTTATATATATATATAAGTTCTTCCATTGTTTTAAATTTCAATTTTATAAAATGTTTATTACAAATATTTTTGCAGTATACAATCCATGTATATTTCCTGTATTACTTACATGTTTTGCAGGAAAAGGTCATAATGAAAACGCTAAAGGCTCTTAATGAATTATAAAATCACCGTATAACTAACATCAGAAAATATTTGTGTATTTATTTTGAATTTAGATTTCTATTCTTTTACACTCATATTTTACTATCTTTCTTGATTTTGTCTACATAATTCAAAAAGGATTTAAATTAAAGATGAGACAGCATGAAGCAAAAAAGCAAAAAAAAAAAAAAAACCACATTTAAATGACAGACATTACTGTAGCATTGATTCCAAACTATGGGACCTATTGCTTTTAACAACATGACTTCAAACACAATGCTAAATTTGTTTTAAATATAACTATGGAATTACTGAGAGGAGTCTTTTCCCATTTATGTCAAAGATGAAAGATGATTTGTGATAATGCATAGCTATTTTCCTGCCATCATAATTGAACTTACTCGCTAAACTGTATTAACAACAGGGATGATTAAGGAGCCTACCCATTGATATCTTATTACTCATATAGTGATCAAAATTTTAGATCACAGTTTATGCTTTCAGAATGCTTTTGCTTTCATAAAATGCCATATGTATTTATATATTCATATGACTATCATATAGTAAGATCATAAAATGCATTCACTCTAATTTAGCATACTAGGAGTATAATTTTGACTTGTAAGATTTATTCATTCCTTTGTTTGCCTAATCTATTACTAGCAATAAAGATATATAATACATCAAGTTTAGGAACTAAATCTGAGTTGGAAAAATCTGAATTCAGATGCCAGTTCTATTATGAGGGTTTCCAGATAAAATACAAGATGCCCAGCTCTATATTTGAGCTTCAGGTGAATAACATTTTTTTTTTGGTGTATGTGTGTCCCACACAATATTTGGGACATACTTAAAGAAAAGTTATTTTTTTATTTGAAATTAAAATGTATCTAGGCATCTTGTATTTTTATTTGCTAAATCTGGCAACCCTACCCATCAGTCACCATCTGAGTGTCAGTCCACTTTATTCTCTGAATATTTGGGCCCTTGGATCTATGCCACTCTCCCCTCAAATTGTTCTGTCTTGGTGATTTCAATTCCTCAGCAGATAATATCTCCAATACTTTGGTCTCTTACTTCCTTAGTCTCTTTTCCTCCAATGTTCTTACTCTATTATGTTAACCACCCTTCTACATGATTATATTCTAGATTTCATCATTCCAAATATATGTACCTCCTTCATAATCTTTAATTCTAAGAATTCCACTCTTTAACTAACACTTCTTACATTTTATTGTACATTGAAGACCCACAGCTCTAAACATTTGTTATTTTTTTACTCTACTGGCAGCTACAATCCATTGATTCTTACACCATTTCATTACTTTCATTCTTCATGTTCTTAATTCTCTTCTTATTCAATAGATTCCACAGTAGTTCATGGCAGTATGGAATTATTGTTATATGGAGCCAGACTACCTGGAATTAAAGGGCTTAAATCCCACTTTCACAATTTACTATCTATAACTTTTATATCCATAATTTACTTAATCATTCTGCTTCAGTTTACTCATCTACAAAATGGCAATACTAGTAGTTACACATGCCACATAAGGTTACGGTGAAGAATACATAATTTATATAATGCGCTTAGAACAGTCCCCTCCTGGTACAAAGTATGCACTGTAAGTTTAGCTTTCATTATCATTACCATTGTTAACATTATTACCATTGGCAACATCAAATTCACACTCTCAAATCCTTTTTCCATCTCTTTCTTCACTTTTCTTATCTGGCAAAACCTCAATTTTATTCAAATCCAATTGTACTCTGTTACATGACCATAGAAAGTAGAGGGGGAAAAAACCCAAACAAACAGGCTGTCTGGTTTCAATTTAAATTGATAAATGTGAACTTCACATTGGCCCTTTCTACTGCCCAGAAATCCAATTACATGTCCAAGATTCATTCCATCTCTGTTTTACACGTGTCCTTGCTCACCAGCCTTTTAACTCCTACATTCTAATTCACCAAGGAAATGTGAGGCATCAGAAAAGAACTTCCTAAAACTCTCCCAGCTGAATTTCCCAGCCTCTATGAGTCTGTCCCACCCTCTGGCTTCCCTCCTTTCACTCTGAATGGATTCTGTGTGCCCCTACCTTGACCAGTTCTCCCATTTGTACACTTCATCTCCTCTTCTTCTTTATGTTTGCATGTAGATATCTGATAGGTATCTCAAAGTTACACATCCTAAACCACACTGGGAATTTCTCCAGCAGATGATCCCCTCTCAGGCGATGGCAGCTCCAACCTTACAGATCCCAGGACAAAGCACCTGGCTCTTCCCTTCCTCTCACATCTCACATCCTTTGCATGAGGCTCCGAAGAGCACCTGAAACCAAAAAGTTCATTTATCCAATCTTTAGTTTTATAATTTGGAAAAAGTAGCTGAAACAAATGGTAGCACCTATCAAAATTTTGGAAGAGAATTAAACCAATAATGCCTGAAAAATGCTGACCACAGTGTCTGGAGTATAGTAAATATTCAATAAATATTTGCAGCTATTTTTACTACTATTAATTCTGCTCCTTTTCCTGTTTCTCCTCTTCCAGACTATGCTAATATAGGTAAATATACAAACACATGCATCTGAATATAAATACTGTGGGCTTAAATGTCATCAGATGTGTATTAATATACGGTATACTGTTTGCCCCAGTTCTGTAGAAAAGCAGTTTCTTTTCGAATACTCATGCGAGTTTAGTTTGGATTACTTATATGAGTTTAGAAGTGATGTTGGGTGATGTTAAAAATTCAGCTTGAACTGGACTTTCTGAGCTTGAATTTTGCCTCTGGTATGACTCTGGTTATTTATTTGAACTCTGTAACTCAGTTTTCTGATTTGTAGTATGGGTTGCAACAGTACCTCCTCATAGAATTGTTCAATTGTTTTTCAAATTTGTGCAATTTTAGTGTGGTTACTAAGATATTATAAATGCTTTGTAAGGGTTCACCACTTTTGTCTTTGTTATAATTAAGTGGTCTTCTTCATAAGAAGTTTCCAAGGCACAAATTCAAAGGATTGTATTATATAGCTCATCTCTGTTGCAGGTGTTATGGTATATGCATATGGGAACATTTTTTCTCAACTTCAAAAATGTAAGTTACAGTGTAATTTTGCCCCAGATCCTTTGCCGTTTTTTTGGATGTATATGTTTCCAGAACAAAAAGATGACTGGTTACGTTTAAAGTGTGGGGAGTATAATCAATACCAAACGCCTGTCAGTTCCATTCACTCCACAGAGAGCTATGAAGCACTAAGTATACGTTGTGCACTGTTTCGACATGGAGTACAATGGTGATTAAGCTGAAAAAGTTTCCGCCTTCTTTGAACTTACAGTATGAAACAAGGAAAAGACATCTTTCACATAAATAACTGTAAGTCTAACGATTTTCTTTTTGATACCTGTATTGGTTTAAGGCTCTAGCCAACTTTGTGGCATCACACATGCAAGTCTTTAGGCAGCACTGCAGCAATACTGGGGTACGTTGGATATGGGGTGCTCGTTTGCTCAGGTTTCCTCCATGCAATTTCTTACATAACTGGTAAAATCTAATTTGGTCTCCCTTCCACTAAAGTAGACAGTGCTGCTCAGTGGAAATAATTTTGGAAAAGAGAAACTTCTTCATGGGTGCCACTTGTCCCAACTGAGTATTTTGCATCTTACATAGGCAGGTTCCAAGTGGAACTACAGATTATGCCTCCGAGCCTGAAACTGGGAAGCTGTCAGTTGCCTGAAGTCAGCAGACGTAGGCAAGGAGATGAAAAACCGCAAAAAAAAAAAAAAATGCTAAAGGAGAGAATGACACTCAGCATCTGGCTGTTTACCAGGAACCAGTGATTCATTTTATTACCTAACATTTAGACCCTTAAATATGCTTCCCAAGTAGTTGTTGCCCCACAAAAACTGAAAACACAAACATTAAAGGAATTGAAGGACATTTTGCTGATACAATAGCTGGATGAAAATAAACTTACATTCTGATAAGGTTTTAAAACAAAATAATTGTTGGTCAGTTATATCTATTTTTGGTAACTCAATCACTGTGAAAGTAAAGAATATTCCAAATATTTTGAATTTTATGTACAAAGCATGCAGTAAATCTCTTATTTTGAATATAAAGAGCTATGCTAATAGCTCTTTATTAAGAACAAATGCTTATTCACATTAAATAGATTTTGTACAAATACTTTAAAATATCAGTTAGAAGGTGGTAACACATTATTTTCCTGTGTGATAGCCAACAAGACCTGCTCTGACCATGATGGAGAATATGTGCAGAAGAACTTTAATGTATTTAATGACTCCCACTCCTGTCTTCTTTGGGGCAAGTCACTTCCTTGTTTAATGTTCAAAAGCTCAAGTTTACAACTGAGTAAAATTTAATATTGTTCACATTGGAAGCCATAGATTCCAATTCTTCCATAAATTTAAATGATATAGTTTTAGAGACTGTAGATTATCTTTTTATTTTTGAGGAAATAACTAAGCATTATACCGTGGCAGCTGAGTAATTAGATACCAGTGACTTTGTAATTCACATATAAGGGAAGGCCCCATATAGCACCCAGAAGAGTCTTTCTTCATAGTGTCACATTTTGATAAATGTAAATAGAAATCTCGAATTTAACAATAGTTTGCTTAACAAGATTTGCTAGATGAGAGCCCCTTAGTTTTACTTAAACCCTCATGTACTAAGACTCAGTTTTAACAATTCATCTTATAGCCCACCATTTTCTCGTAGGAATTTGATGAAGGATTTTAAATGACTTTTTCCATTCATAAGCTTCTTCAGCTTTGTATAACCTTCACTTATAGTGCATATAGTTTTTCAAAAACTTTCATCCTCTGTTTGCAGAGTGTGAGGCATCTATTATTAATGAAATATTGGTGGATTTTTTTTTCTGAATTGTCTTGAGAGAATAATGTTCTCTTACTTAGAAAAAAGTCTGTCAGAATGAGCATTCTTAAGAAAAATCATTATATCCACATATGTTCATAAGATACACTATTAAATTTAGTAGTCCCATCACATGTAAGCTTCAGATATTGTTGCTTTAATGCATTCCCTCACTACTTTGATAAAAGCCTTAAGATGTTGCCACTAGTTCTTTGATGATTTCCTCTGATGTTACAGTACCTTTCTTTTTTTTCTCCAAAAAATCTGTTTTGCATAAACATGAGAAGTCAAGGCAGTTTGAGTTAACGAGTAAAAAGATTCAAGCTTTAACAGCAAAAGTACATATATTTGTGATCACTCATTCTAGCCCCCTCTCTCAATGTAAGGGAAGTTTATTTTCTATTTCTGGAAAATACGAGCCATGAGGTTTAAGAGAAGCCCCAAATATTATTCAAGTTTATAATTTTGAGCTTTATTCAGCTATTTCCTCATTGAATTAATGAGATTTATTAATGGAATTTAGACAGAGAAGAGTCATATTGACCTAGATATTGACTTATTCATTTTCCCCATCATCCCTGCCTGACTCCTGAATGAGTCCTGCATTCTGTTGGATTCAGGCATGGATGATTTTCTTTTTAATGTTTAGTTCTAGCTTCCAAATCATTCTGTGGCAATTACATTTTATAAAAAGCCATTGCAGATTACTTATTATGTCTATAGTTAGGTTTAATATTCCTGTAGGGATGAACTATTAACAAATTAATAATGAACTTAAGTTTGCTCATTTTAACTATGAAGTTCTGCTTTCAACTAGACTATAGTTAATAATATGGTATTATATCCTTGAAATTTGCTGAGAGTAGATAAATGTTCTCACATTAAAAAGTTAATTATGTGAGGTGATGGTTGTGTTAATTATTTTGATAGTGATGATCATTTCACAATATATATCAAATCATTATATTGTACACTAAATATATACAATTATATTTGTCAATTATTCCAAGATAAAGCTAGAAAAATAAAATTTTAAAAATCTTAATGTTGAGAATTAAATAAGGTAGCTGAATAACTCCAACCTTGTGATATCGGGTGGTACCTATCTCATATTACTTCTCTTTTTATCAATGTTTGGTCAAAATTATCTACACTGTGAATGCTTCCCTGAGCTCATATAACCCATTTGGTTGTTTCCTCTTCATGTGCAATGCAGTCCTTCTAATGCTTATACTGTATTATGTATTTTTTAAAGTCAAGCATGTTTTTCTGTGGCTCTTTTTTCTTTTTTATTATTATTTTTAAATGGAGTTAACTGGGGATCGAACCCAAGGCCTTTTTCATGCTAAGCATGCACTTTGCCACTAAGCTATACTCACGTTCTGGCTCTAATCTAGAAGAGAACGCCGTTCTACTAATTCTTAGCGGTACCCGTGGAATTGCATTCTTCTCACCATGCTGAAATGTCATTTTTCACTTTGCTTCCTATATTCTGCGAATTGATAGTATAGGCATCTAAAATCTAACTATTGTATCTGATACTTTTACTTGTATTCTCTTTTCTTTAAAATTAAGTTTACTGAGCATCAATTTCACTGTTGTTCCTTCCTTGTCACAGCCGTTTTTCTCTAATACTTAGTCTACGGCTTTTATCAGCTTGCCAGAAGAAAGTTAACAGTGGTAGGTCTGCATACAGTATGAGAGGTACATCTCTTGCCCCTAGTTTCAGGAACTGGAGGATCAGAAGTCACCAACAGCCATATTATTTGCGTGTGTGTGTGTGTGTGTGTGTCCCTTTTGTTTCAGAGCTCTCATCCAAAATAGGGAGAATAAAACCCATGTAGTCCCTGGGTTTTTCAAAGCTAAACTCTGCCTGCTTTGAGTTGCAACCAGAAAAGAAAGTATAATTTTTTGCATGATTAGCAACATCCGTACACAGGAGGAAAAAAATCACTTCTAAACACACCATTACTTGTCATAGATTCTCAGATATACCAGCATAGTGACTGCCACTTTCTCCCAGTTCTCTTTTTCTCTTGTTTAACGTAGGAAGTTTTTAAGGGGTTGAATTTTCCGGACTTCTAACTTTATAATTTTTCAAGTGTGTTTCCTTAAAAAAAGTTTTTTTTTAAATCACTGCATTCCATATTCCATGAAAGCTCCTAGCACAGCTCCTGGCACCTAATACAAATTACTTGAATCTAGACCTGATACCTTAATACATTTGTGCCTCTATTTCATAATACTTGGCCTCCCTTCTCTACCATTTTAGTTGGAGATATTTTTATTTCCTGTTAATGCTTTTCAACTTTTTCCTCATTAGTTGATAGCAAAATGAAAGGAAGCATTACCATATGGGAAATGTAATAAATACAAATGTTATATTGAAAGATAAGGCCACTCACATAGCTTACACCCAATGTAATTAGTATGTTTACAAGCTGCTAGTCTAGATACACCCAGTAATTTACGTTTCAGGAAGTATTTCAGTATATTTAAAAAATCCTTTTCATTTCAATGTCATGGCAGGAGATAGATACTCAAGCTACACGAACTAAGTATCCTGGCAAATTAACTATTAACATTCCCTTGAGGGAAACCTCTACCTAATAAGAATGTATTCCATTAAAAAGTTTCTAAGCCATGGCATTATGTTTAATTTATCTTAGAATTTCAACTCTGATAAAATAAAAGTGAATAATCCAATGTTAATTCTTTACCATTTGGCATAAGAATCGTAATTCTTACAAACGTAGAGGCCATGCATGGATTCGGGCAAATCTGGATTATCAGGTGAGTCCCAGATGGCAAAGGTAGGGATGGGAATGTGATTTGGAAAATGTATAATGGTTTTCATTGGCCATGATGTCAGTGGATAGATGCTGTAAATGTGTGGCTGCATGTTTGTGTTTGTCAGACTTGATGTCATTGGTCCAGGTACTCAAAGCTGACCATCACAACACTGTGCAATTAAGACATTACAATAGATTCTTAATCTGGGAAGAAAAAAACAGATGAAAATGGAGTACTCAAAATGCAGATTCTAAAGCAAAAATAATATTAAAGTATCAGTTTTTTCTACTTGTAATTTCTATTTTATGTACCTTGGAAAAATTGAAGTGAAATTTCGAATATTGATTTGTGAATTTATTTTGGCTTCTATCATCCGAGCCCAAATGAGATTAAAAGTCTTATTAATAGAAAATTTTAATCCTCTCTCTCTAAATATATATATATATATATATGTATATGTGTATATATATATATATATATATGTATATGTGTGTATGTATACATACACACACACACACACAGATCTTTCTCAACTTACGATGGGGTTGTGTACAGATAAACCCAACATGAGCTGAAAATATTGTAAGTAGAAAATGAATTTAATACACCTAATCTACTGAACATCATAGCTTAACCCAGCCTACCCTAAATGTGCTCAGAACACTTCCATTAGCCTACAGTTGGGTAAAATCACCTAACTCAAAGCCTATTTTATAATGAAGTTGAATATCTCATGCTATTTATCACATACTGTACTGAAAGTGAAAAACAGAATGGTTGTAAGCGTATCTGTTTTTTTATCCTCGTGATCATGTGGCTGATTGGGTGCTACAGCTCACTGATATGGCCAGCATCAGAAGAGAGCATCTTACCGCATATGGCTAGCCCAGGAAAAGATCCAAATTCAAAATTCTAAGTATGGCTTCCACTGAATGTTTATTCCTTTTGCACCACCATAAAGTCAAAAAATCATACTTTGAACCATAATAAGTTGGGGACTGTCTGTATACATTTTTTAAATTAAGAAATACTAACAAATCATGTTGGCAACTTCCAAAGAGATTATCAATTAAAAAAAGACTATTCCTGCCACAATACCATCATTCTTGGCATTTGTTGACATCTTTATTGAAGTCTTATGAATCTCATTTTTCCTTTGTTTTATACCCACATCATGAAGCACCTACCAATCAAAGTGAATTTAAATACTACTGGCATTTCTTGTCACCAAGAGTATAAATGATCCCTAAGACAACATTTACACCTTGCTTAGTCTAGGTCACATCTAGATTTCATAGATTATTGCATATTACACCCTAACTTACTGGAGGAAAAAACAGTCTTACTCCTTCCTCCTTCTGTTTCTTCTTATTTCACTTTGTCAAAAGGCAGATTTATCATAGTTAAAGATGTCAACCAAAAATTGTAAATTAAAACAAAAAGGCTCATGCTCTTTTGTATGCATGGGCCTTTTTTAAATCTCTAAAGGAATTTTTAAAAGTGTCAAAATGGCAATATGGAAAAATATTTCTACACTTCTTTCTTTGTCTCTGATCTTATTACCTTTCCAGATAATCTTCCTTTAAAAATCATCACATTGTTACAATTACAGTTTAATCATGAAAATTTGTGTTTGCTTGCAGCAAAATAATGAATTTGTGAAATGACTCGTATTTTTATGCCCTTTGAAAGATGACAGTTCCCCCCTTGTAGATAGATTCTGGAAGGTGTTTTGGGCATGTATCTTAAGAACAAAAGTAATAATACTTATAAACACATCTATAGTCATAGAGTTTTTATTTTATTTTAGTTTTCATCTCCCCAAATCATAATTGAAATCATCATCTTCAGCTTGCTACCTGCTCCCTCCCTTGTTCTTATATCTGCCCTCTCTTCTTATTTGTATTTTAGTGAAATGTTTTAGAATAAAGCTCATAGCTTATTATTGGAAGGACTGAATTTGTTTCTTAGGTGACATTATAGAAGAACTAAACTTTACTAAAGGGTGATTCCCTGGGGAGAGTCGGTAAGTTAAAGGCTATTAGGAGAGATTTACAGTCATTTTCCCTAATGACAAATATTCTGCTTCTCTCAGCATATGGAAATACTGGAGGTTAATTTCCTTTGAAGTAGCCATGGTCGTTGACAGCTTTGGCCAATGAATGAACAGAAGTGATGAGTGTCACTTCCTTCAGAAGCTGTAAGAACCTGCGTATGATTCACCACATCCTGTTTCCTGCTTAGTAGGGTTGAAAGCATATATGGGGATGGAGCCTCCATTATCTTGGGTCTTTGAGTAACTATGTGGAACAGAGCTCCCCCACCAATCCGCACTGACTTTGTACAGTATAAAACAACATTTTGTTTTTAACACTCTGTACTTTTTGGAGTTGTCTGTTATAGCATATCCTATCCTCTTCTGTCTGGCAGACAGCAGCTGTACAATTTTGGTAGACTGTAGAAGAATTGTCATTTTTCTCATCTCTAAAGAGCTGCAGTGTCAATCATAGGAGATGCCATCTCATTTGGAACATTCTAATATTACAGAGGAAGAAGCTTTATACTTTTATTTATTTTATGGATAATAAACACATCTTCTAATCTGAGTATAGATTAGATGACAGCCTTCACGGAATAATTCTGACTTCTGGAGTTTTATATATAATCTTTCCTTCCCAATTTTAAATATATCTTCTCTCTTTACCTTAAGGATTCATACCTTCCAAATGCAAAAGCTTTGGGGAAGGAGAATATTTTAAGTCTTATTAGTCATTTATACCTTGGTGAATAAAGTACATAATGAATTAATTAGAGAGTTTTCTAAAAATAGTTTTAGATAGTGGCAAAGTGGGGAGATGATAAGGGATCGTGGCACCTGTCTGGCAAAAGGGAAAAGGACATAGAGATTGCATGTTAAAGAGAAATTTTGCCTACTTCATAATTTTCAGAAGGGCTGGCTCTTTGTTTAATACTCTAGTGTATGGCAAGATTAAACATAAGCTCTAGAGAAATCTTAAAGCCCTTGGCATCATAGAAGAATTAAATTATATTAATGCCTTAAAGGTTTTTAGAGATTCCTTGTTCTTCAAAACTGAGTTGTTGGGGACAGAAAAACTTGCGAAAGTCATTTGATTCTCCATTTCTCGCGGAGCAATGATAAGTCATGCACTTTTGCTAACACTGTGAATTGATGAGCTGATGTTTCTGAAGTTCACTGAGGTAGATGAAGAGCATTTTAGAACTGAAAAAGTACTACTATTGCAATTGTGTATGTGTAATTGATCATTTTACACATGTTCCACAGTCCTAGTGCCTGGTATGCTTCTTGTTAAGGACATAATAACTTTGATGGAATGAAACTTTAATGTAGTTTTAAAAGGCATTTTAAAACTTTACAAATACTGTACTTGCTAATGTGCTAGTGAAATCGTAGAAATCTAGATAAGTTTCAATGTTAGTATTTTAGTGGGATGAACTCCTATATGTTAGTCTGTAATTCTTAAATGATATTGGAATTTAGGATCAGATTTGACATTTAGTGCTTGTCTTAAGCTGCTATTCAGGCGGAGTCTGGAGTTACTACACAAAAATAGGAAACATTCACTTTCTAGCTTATGCACGTCACCAAATTGGTAATTAAATCAGACTTTTGAATAATCAATGTGAATTATTTGCCAAATAACTTAGTGGTAATATTAATCTCTCTCTAAAAGTAAAATTTCTTACTCATGAGTGACATATAAATTCCAGTTCTATATACTCACATCTGATTTTGTTTGCTTATTTTCTATGGTAATATTGATTCTGGAGTTTCCAAACTTCCTAGAGAGATATACCCTTTCCTTGAATTTAGCTTTTTAAAAGAGAAGCTAGTTTTTTTCAGTGTTTATCAGGTTGAGAGTTTTTCAAAAATTAACGATTGTTTTTGACTAGGCTACATGTTGGTAAGAAAAAAAGCACACTTACGGGCAGAGTGGCCCTTAACATCCCAGGTGAATATGTATAAAATCAATTACCATTAAAAAGATTTTTATCAATTGCCTTGTATCTTTGAGACATCTATGAAAGCAATATGAAGTAACAATGAATGTATTGCTTTTTCTTTTTGAAAAGCTAATATCTGCTTTCTACTTGTAGAACTATTCTCTGAGTCCACTTCTAAAAGTGTGTTAATTGCCATTTGACAAGCATTTTTTTCTGTATAATCTGTTAATATGTTTTTAACATTATTTTACCTAGACATCACCTATTACTAATTGTTACCTTAGCACCCTCAAATATGTTTGACTTTAGAAACCAAAAAATCTCTATTTTAATGGCATTTCTCATTTCAATATCCCATTCCCTAACAAAATCAGATGTAAAAAACAATCCATTTATTCCTTACATCATTTTTATTTGCTATTTCATGTATTACCTCGCTAAATTTCTGGGGTTTTTTTCCTTTAATTTAAACCATGGATAATTTGTCTTCCAAAGTCTATTAGATTTTAATCTCCTTAAGGGTAAGGATCATACCTGTTCGTCTTCGTATCTTAATGGTGGATACATGGTAGACATTCAGTAGAAGCTTATTAATGAATAATAAATAAATGAATATTGGTTTTGATGGAGAGGTTACTGTAATGAACATAAGGCTTAGTGTTTAATATATACTGTCTGCTGTGTGACAGGACTAATTCTAAGTACTTGGAAGCATATGCTGTCTCTGTTCTGTCTATATTTCTATATATCACGTACTGTTTCAGCGAATGACAGCTTGTCTTTCCAACAGCCTACAATGGAAGTTTTGTCAGCAGGCTGCCCTCAGCGTGGCAAAACACACTTTGCCCACATGTAACTTGGACAGGATATGCTTGGGAGTTAATATTCCCCTAGAGGCAGTCTGAAACCAAACTACCTGGCTTTTAGGGGGATTTTAGGGGGATCTAAATATTCCTGGTCCTTTGTTCTCTACCTGGAATAAGTATGAGATGTGTATTTTACATGATTTTCCGTGTCATGAAACTAAGAGAGAATTACTGATATAGAGAAGAAAATGTTATGGTCCAATCCATCAATAAGTAAATTTTCAGGTAAGAAGACAAACAAATAATCAAAACCTTATAATACAGCATAACGATTACCTACGCAATGTATGTTTCAAAGCTGTGGAGAAAGCGTTTTCCCAGTTTTTGTTTGGTCAAATTAAAAAAAATACTTCTTTTCTTAGAAAGATTTTAATCTGTTATGTAGTCATACATGTTAGACTTTCCTTTGTTTATATTTTTCTCTGCTTTGTGGGTTACTAAATGATCACATTTTTCTGAGTGATTTAAAAATTTTTATATTTATGTCTTTAAGATTTTGAAATTGAATTTTTGGTATAGTAGAGGTATGGATCTCTTTCTACTTCTCTTTTTCTCTCTCCCTTCCTCCCAACAAATTGTTAGTTATTTGCCCTTAAAGTAATTAATGAGGAATATATCCATTTCCTACCAATGTTAAATTCAAAATTCTGTATACACTAAATTTCTAAAAATGCATTGAAATGTCTGTCTACTATATGCTAGCAATAAGCTGTTTTAGTTAGTGTAGTTAAACAATATGTTCAATACCTCATTGGTCAAGTCCTTCCTCACTACTTTTTATTTTCAAAATATTTTGGCTGTTTTTCATTTATTCTTCTTAGTAAATAATAATACAAATATCCAATAGAATGTAACTAGAATTTTGATGGATATTATATTGAATTTATATATTTCTTTGAGATTAAATTATATTGAGGACATTAACATTTATAGTAGAAAGATGTGTCAAGTTCCATCTGTTCACACACACACACACACGTTTAATTCTTATCTTTCAAGGAAAGCCTGAAAACCTATAAACAGGAGGTCAGATATGATCTAGACATCGAAAAAATGGAGAGTCTTGAAGCCAGACATTCTGAGCAGAAGGAAGGGAGGATGTTTATGGTGAAGCTTGGAACCCAGACTTAGATTTAGTTGTGAAGACTTTCATATGCTATTCTAGAGGAATCAGTTTAGGTGGTAGAAAGCTTCTGATGGTTATAAGCAAGGAGAATAAGATGATCAAGTCTATGATTTAGAAAGATAAACTTCTAATCACATGGTTGGTCCCTCTGATAACCAGCCCTCATCTTGAAGCTGTTTAGGGATCCATCAGGCCATCTCTTTAACCTAAACTCATATATTGTTCAAAGGGTCTTTCAAAGTAACAAAAGATGTTCCTGTCACCCCTATCAGAAACCGTGAACCAAGAACCAGGTATGAAGGTCAAATATTTATTTCTAATTATATCACAATATTATACAAAATAGTATACTACCCCTAAATAGTTTCGTGTACAAACTTTTTCAAATTAAAATTATATTTTAATACAAATTACAAACATGTTTATTGTATAAAATATAGAAACTATAGGTAAATAAGATTTTTGAAATATCTTAAATGCCCTTTTGTACCACCATTAGGATATAAGCAGTGTTGATACATCAGTGTCAATTGCTTCAGGTGTGTGTATCCATGTGTGCATTTTCAAGTTTTCAAAAACCAAAATGTGTGCCCATATAGTAATAGAGCTTCAAAATTTACCTTTTGAATCACACAAATATATTTTAAACTATAATTCAATATAAAGTAGTTTCTAAAATGAGTTAAAATCCCAAATGTTTCTCTTTCTGAATAATGTATTTTATTAATCTTGTTTCTTTATTTCTGATATTAACTTAAATTAATCAGCTTTAGGCTAAATTAAGTATTTACTCCTTCCCATCACCTTAGGAGATTTAAATGTATGATAGCATCATCAGAAGATGTAAGGTGACTAAAAAATTAGTTATTGATAATGAGAAAACTTATTTTTTACTTAATAGTTTTGCAGTTCTTCAGAGAAGACACAAAGCACTGAGAGATATTCACATAAACTCCACTCCTTGACAAACATAAATGTCAACTTAATTGCATGATATTATAAA
This sequence comes from Vicugna pacos, assembly GCF_048564905.1. Taxonomy (NCBI): domain Eukaryota; kingdom Metazoa; phylum Chordata; class Mammalia; order Artiodactyla; family Camelidae; genus Vicugna; species Vicugna pacos. The sequence continues at coordinate 30,218,436 of NC_132993.1, forward strand.
ACACAAAGGCAAGAGATATTTGAACATAACCTTTGCATGAAACTTCAATGATTAACATGAAGCCTTGGCTTCATGTATTTTTTAAAAATATAGGTTAAGTAAATAAATGCTGTAACTGTTATAAAATAAATGCAAAAGTTACAGCATAAATTATAGTGTGGGAATGAAGTTGTATCTTTAGATTTTTATGTTCATGCAGTTAACTAATAAATAAAATGGGACTTCTTTAGATGTTTCATTTATAAAAGTAGTAAGTGAGTAACCAGTATTCATGTCCCTTAAAAATATAGATCACACTGCAATATGAAAAATAATAATAATAAAAATTAGAAATCTTGTAAGCTGATTTATGTATCTTCCAGCTACAAGGGAAGATAAAATGTTCTTAGAATAGATGAAAATTATCCTAGAGTCACTTTGAGAGAAAAGTCATATGTTAGGAGAATGTGATTATTTGAAATATGGAAAATTTGATGGCCTCAAGCAAAAACTCAAAATCTGTTAATACTCTGAACAAGATGGCAATTCTTAAAAACTGAAAATTAGGGCAGGTCAGTTTGTTGAAGAAATGTTAAATGTGAGACTTAGCATATTGCAATAAACGTGGGATCTTAGTCCATTTTGATAACAACTATATACTGCTTGTGTATATTCTGGGAAGAAATGCTGATTTATGGGGCAATAATGGAATCAACGAGAGCTTTTACTGTGGCCACGTTACTGTTTAGTAGTTTTGTTGGAGTGCTGTTTCTCAAATTGTTAGCATATTTTAGATAAAGAAAGGAAGTCCCCCTACTTGAAACTGCTGTGTCATTTCTTCTTCCTTAACTGAAATTCCAACCAAGGTTCAGGAAATGCCCTAATGAGCCACTTCTCTTTTCTCTTTCCTCAACTAAGTAGATTCCAACCAGCCCAAACTATTCATTATTCATGGTTAGACCGTTTACTTTGGTTGTCTCTCTTGGCATGGTGCTTATGTTATGGGAAGAGGGATTATAATTCGGTGCTGTTTGTAAAGGTGATAACACTGATAGAATCCAATCATTGCTGGTAGGTAACTAAACTGGCAGGTTAATTTTTAGTACTTTAAACAAACTATAAAGACAAGTCTAATCAATATCTTTTATACTTTGATATGTGTGTCTTGCTGATAATTATGGTTTCATCTTGTGTGATCACTAGATATCAGGGTATTAGAGTAGTTGAGCTGTGATTTGCTGTAATTTGGGTAAAATATATCTGAAACTGTGTCTATTAATGTCTTATTTTAATCAAGACATAGAGATCACTGTTTTATTTCATGATACCAAAGCGATTTCTTCTTCTAGTGTAATATTCTTGGATATTTACTAAATTGGAACATGATTTAACATTTTATTGCATCTTATATGTTATTTTATGAGTAAATGTTAATTTCTATTTACATTTTAGCAATATATATTTTATTGGCTTTTAAAGGTAAGAAAATAAGTACTAGTCATAGCAGAAATGGCAACAGATAATACTTTAGCATATGTTATTTTTTCAGGGCTAAAAATTACTCTGTTTTTTTAATGAAGATTTGAACCTAAATTATTTGTGCAGGAAATGTCAAGTGTTCCAAAACAATAAATTTTTATAGTGATAGTTTCCAATTATAATACTTAGCAGAGTTATAGTAGGGACTTGAAGATGTATATATCTGTATATACACACATATAAAATACACATATATTTTTATATATAGTTGTTTATATAAATTGTAATCCCGTGCTTTCAGTACTGTCTTAAAATGTTCTATTGAGAATAGACATTTTGAGGAGAAAATAAACCTGAGGTAATCTTTAATTGATTTTGGGTAGCTTTTTAGTAGCTTATTTACTAGAGACTTCATTTAAAGTTAAGAGACTTTAAAATAACCTTCGCAAGTCTTCTCTGTTCAAAGACTGTGTCAACAAAGCAAAGTGAAACGGAATATAGAGTTCAATATCAAGATTATTCGGACAATTCTGCTTCACTTCTATTTTAGATGAATCTGAATGTAGCTTTAACTTTTGAGTAGCTTTTGAATTAATACTAAATCTTTTACTTATTTGGTGGAAGCTACCTTAAATAGGTCAAGCTTTGTAAACTCCACTATGAAAATAATGAAAATAAAAAATTCCATTAGCTATAAAACAAATGGAATAGAGATAATTTTCATGTTGCCTATTTCTCTGGGTTGATTACCATGCTTTTAAAAAATTTTTTCCATTTCATTACAAAGCAGTAAGTATAGTAATTTTGTTGAACTGGAAGTTGGAACTGTTGTCAAAAATGAAACTGAAAACTGTTTCTTAAAAATCAGCCTAATTTTAATGACTGTAGCACAAGGGTTTATTATAAGTGTTAGATAGCCAAAATAATTATGAGTTATTGAAATCTGATGGAAATTTCTAGCATTAGTGATATTTTCAGATATTGTGGTAATTAACACAGTGGAAGTGGGAAATTTTGAAAACCATGGCTTGACTAGTCAGAAAGGAGATATAAGGAAAGGAGAAAATGAAAGAAATAAAATCTTCTTACACAATGGTTTCAAGTTAACTAATGAAATACGATTCAAAGAGAATAATGATGGATACTGATAAAATAATAAACATGCAAGTGGAAGTATAATCATTCAATTCTTATTAACCAATGTATAAATAAAATTCAATTTGATTTTTGTACAAATCAATGTACAAAATAAAATTTACTAGACAAGCCAGATTCTTCATGGAGGTAAATTTAATTAACTCTTTATAGTAAGAAATATTGTTTTAAGCAGTGGAGTGATAGCTGATCCAGAGAAGTGATGCAGATTGCAAATTTTATACCATTTGGCAAAAAAATATATATATAGTGTAAAATATATTTCTTGCTTAGGTTTTACTGATAATATTTACTAAGATCAAGAAGAGTCTGTGAGACAAAGAGCAAAGGATGTATGAAGAAAGCAGTAAGAATCACAAGTGTCTTCAAAAACATACCCTGTGAGGGAAGAGCTTAACAGTAGTCTTGTAGGAAAAAAAATGAATATCAAGAAATTAACTTACAAAAAAATTCCTTTTTTTATAAAGTTGTTAGTTACCAGCCAGTAAGGAATCTGTAGGTCCGGGTGCAGATGTTTGGAGATATACCAAAATTTGGCAGCTATTATTTTGCCTGTGAGCACTTAGTCAACGATAATTTTGTGATTCCATTAAGTTGTATTTATTGGAGAATGGAAAGTCTTGGCCACTTACTCATCAACAAAAAAGAATGGTATGAGAATTACAGGTAGCTTATGTTAAACGTTAGGAAAATTAGGGAATCTGTATTATTGAAAAGTAAAATAGTAAGGGTAGGTTGTGGAATTTCCTTAGGTGACCAATTTTAAGAATAGATTGGTCAAGGAAAGAAAGCCCTTGGTTCCAATTTTGTAATTGTTTTCAGGAACAGTGGGAGGTTAAGCTTAATGACCTTTAAGACCCATTAGGTTGCTGTTTTTCTTTTGATCACTTCAGGTTTGAAAGAACGGGTAAGATTCAAAAATAGAACTAAAAAAGGGCAATTTAAGGGAATGAGTTAGAAAATAGAGATTGAGTTTCAATAAGGATTCCCATGTCCCTTTACTTTCATTCCCAAGAGTTACTGTGGAGAAGTATTTCCAAATCATCTCTAGCCTTTCCTGGAACACTCCTCCTTCAGCCTGTGTACTGAAACAGATTGTGGTTCACTTTCTAACTTCTTCCAGTGAGCGAGAGAATCCTTCTATCCCTCTCTTTGTTCCTTTCTTTATTTCTTGTTTAGTGAGCATGTTTCCAATATTGAAGTACACAGGCACGTGAACAAATTAAGTTCTAAAGCTTTGTAGCTTGCTTAGGTGTATTTCCATCCAAATAAGAATTTGAGCCAGGACTTTCTGTTTGTTCAATCAGATATTTCACTATATCCTTTGTTTTCCCCTTTGGTGAAAACCCATTCTATCAAACATCTCTCCCCACTCCCCAGAAATCTAGGCCAGTACCTACTGCTTTGAAAATCTGTCTATACACAGGTAATGCTCTCAGCTAGGATCTGTGGGGAATTCCTCAGCAGCTACGATGTTTACACTCTCTGCTCCCTTTGATCTTGTGCAAATTCAAATAGATTTGAACCTACTGAACTATCTGAGGTCTGCAGCAGCAGTTTTGTCAGCAGCATTTGTACCATCAGACTTTAAGTTCTGATAAACTTTTGGGCTTCTCCGTAATCAGTCTTAGGCTAAGAGGCATCTGATCCTTTAATCATACTCTCAAATTTCTCTCCATTTAGTCAATCACTTTTCGTCTTCTATAGCTTATGATTGTCCTACACACATGCAAGGCACTTTTCACATGATAGATTATTTTCTCTCTCCATCAGAATTATGACTACCCTTAAAGATTTTTCCCTTAAGTGTATTCAACTTTCTTTAATTTCTCTCTGCTGTCAAATTTTAAAGCATCTCTCTTTCTCTCTCTCTTTTTTTTTTTTTTTTTGCAAACAACCATTTTTTTTTTCTTATTAGCCTTTGAAACACTATTGTGGACATGTGGGGATATAGTATTCAAAAACTCTGAGCTTATGCACTCTTAGAGTAGGAACAAACCTACTCAGACTCAGTGGATGAGTCTGCCTAGTGAGAATACTGATGACACTATCCTCTGGAGAAGATAGAGAATGTATGGTTTTGCCTTGATCAGTAACTCAGTTAATATCTGTGTAAGTTTGATAAATAAGTTGAAGGTGTATAGATAGAGGAGTATGCCAGGTGCTACACTAAGTTTTGAGAATGCTAAGATGTATAAGATATGTTACCTGCCAAGGAGCAGTTGAGGCATTTCAACAATGAATCATACTAAGTGTTATAATAAAAGGACATATGAATTCTCTATGAGTCTAGGGGTTTATTAAGGTTCAAAGAGATGATGGGTAAAGTGTATCCTGAAAAATAATTAACCATTTCTATAGATGGGCTTAAGGTAGGAGAAGGATATTGGACCAGTAGACTAGCATTTGCAGAGATGTGAAAAGCATGGAACATTCAGGGATCTTTGATTAGAGCTTGGGATCATTGTGGGGAATAACATAAAGCAGGGCTGGAGAGTTAAAGTGAGGGGACCATAAGAACTATGCTTTTAAGGGTTGTGTGATTTTAACAAGAGGGATTGCTTGATCTGATTGTGTTTTAGCAGGATATCTCTGGTCACAGATTGGAGGGATGAAAGACAAGAGTCATTAGTTTGAGGTTTTGCTTATAGAGTGCTCCTGTGTCTGCTTTAAGAGACCAAGGACAAGTATGTGTCTCTGGGTAATACTTTGCAAACTGATTGCACCCCTGGCAAGAACAGAAGGCAAGTGCTTTGCTAAAAATATGATAGAACCTACTTCATAAGAAAATCAAAGTAGGCAGACTGTGTCATTTTCCGCTGTAGAAATAACCAAACTGAACATGGATTAGCTCCCAAACCAGTGGGCCAAGCAAATATTTGTAAGTGATTCAGTGATTTCTTTGTGGTTGCTAGGTTTAGTGCTGATAGAACACACTGTAAAATAGGAAGTCGGCATTTTAACTTGTCACTAACTTGCCATGTGACTTTGAATAAGTCTGTGTGTGTGTGTTTGCTGAATATTTTAAACTGAATTAAAATCTAATGTGGAGAGTGAAGGGCTGGGGCTGGGCCTCAGGGTGAAGGAAGAAGGGTCTGGTAGTGTTAAAGTTTAGATCTCTTTTGCCTGAAGAGTAGATCTGGAATATCAAACTTAGATTGGATATGGGAGGTCTAAGTTGGAAATCCAGGACACAACCCCAAGGGAGCATCTCTCTGTTTTTCCCTGTGGGATCCTTGATCTCATATTTCTGACAGATTTCTAGAGCAAAAAAAAAATATAACCATGGGCTACTATCTTATATATCCTTTCTTATGAAAACAGCTTTGGCGGACTCTGCCTTCAGACAGAGCTGTCAGAGCAAAATGAAGTAGAGAATAAAGCAACTCTTTGCATAATTTGTCTTTTCTTCATAGGTCACTTCTACTTTTCTATATTTTCTAAAAATGTATTGCCAATTCATCCTCATTTGTATTTGTTTCAACATGAAACACTGGTTGTAACTGATTTCACTTAGTTTCAGTCCCACTGAACACACCCAGTGAAATGTAACAAACTTTGAATGAGTTGCTTGAGATATATTTGTCTAAAGATAAAACAAACAGCAACAATGGCAAAATAGCAAGCAAAAATATCCTAGAATATGCTAGGAGATGGAAAGAATGTATAAAATAAATGCATAAGCTGAAACACTGTCCTCTACAGGGGTATAAAAGAGACAATGAGTGTTAATTACTTCTGCTTGAGTAGCAGTCATCCTAGAAGGAGTTTTAATGAAGTATCAAAATCAGCTATATTACATGAAATCATCTCTTCAACAGTTGATAATAGGTAACATTGATTGGATTCTCATCATGTACTAAAGACTTTACATGTTTCACTTCAGTTGAGCACGACATGCCCTTCAGGCAAATGCTGCTCTCTCCACTGCTGAGAAGAGAAAAGTGAAGCTTTTGGATAGGTCAACTTTCCCAAGGTGACCAGTGAGTAAGTGATGGGGCAGTGACCTAGACCTGGGTCTATATGGGGCTTAGATCTAAGTCAATAATACACTCTTTTCTGGGGCACTTTTGGATTTAAACTTTATCTTTTTTGTTCTACTTTATTCATTTTGAACAAGATTCCATCTTTATAGCAGAGAAGAGGAAACAGTTCAAGGGAGAAGGGTTGGGGGGAAATCAGAAACCATAGCTATGCTAAAAATGGTTCCTAGGCTTACACATGGATAACGAGGTCTTTGACTGTATTAAATTTGCGAAAATAGCAGTTGCAGAGGTAACAAGGGACCAGAATAGATGACTCTATTTCATAGAAGAAAGGGGCAAAGTGAAGAGACTCATTAATGTTGAAGCAGTAGATGGATAACCAGTGACAAATATCAAGTAGATTTGCTTCAGTTTGGTCAGAGAAAGGTCATTGATTATTTTTGGTTAAACTGGTTCACAGAGGCCAGGTCTCCACTAAAAAAGGGAATTAATTGCTTCCATTTCCCACTAATTGCCTCAACATTTCCCTCTGCTTTGTCATTGGAGATTTGGTCAGAGAGGCAAAAAGTCAAAAGTCAGAGTTTGATGGAATCTACATAAAAAGGGAATCTGAGGAGACCAAATTATGGCATTTGGTATAATAATGATAATGATATTTAGCATTTTTCCCTGGGAGTGCTGTGGATTTTTAGAGACCTTTTCAATCTTTAATCAGACCGTAGGGCACATTTAAGAGAGTTCACTGTTTTTATTTCCATCTAGAGAATATGGCATCACAGAGAGATGAGCTGACCTAGGGCAAGTCTCCTGATATGTTAATCCTGTATGTTGGATTACACCCTCTATGCTGAGTTTTAGCTGGAAGTCTGGGCTCTTCCCAGAGGTATCATTCATTCATGCACCTTCAGAGTCTAGACTTTTTGCACATTACTGTATGAGATTACTACCTCAGTCAATGGCAGAAAAATCACCCAAGAAAAGGCATGAAATAGTTTTAATGTTACAAGAATTACTTTGTTTTCAGGCTCTTAGTAGATTCTTGAGCCATATTCAATTAATGAGGTACTCTACCTTATATTTTCTTAATTAACCAATATTTGAGATCCTTTCTAGCTATAAATCCTTTGAAACCTGTGAGTTTTGTCTTCCCATCATTTTGTTGGATTTCTTTGGAACCCAAAGTGGCAATGTAGAAAGTGGAAAAAACATGGGCTCTGGATATGACAGGTCAATGTTTGATCATCCTGTTTCCTCTGATTTGCTTGTAATACCTTTGAAGGCCCTACAGACAAATGTTTCTCTTTAGGAAGTCCCAAACCTGCAATATCAGCTGCTCTTCTTTGCTGGAAGAACCAGAAATACAAGTTATTATTAACTAGATATTTATTACATTATAGGTTCTTAGAAACGTGGTGTATTAGAATGAGCATAGGTTTCAAAGCAAGATGGTTAGGTTTCAAAGCCAGCTCTGTCATAACCAGCAGTCGGATCCCAGACAGGTCATGCAATTTGATTGAAACTCAATTTCTTCGCATGTAAACCTGATATACCACATTGGGTTTCATGATTATTAAATGAGAAAAAGGTAAAACCCTCAGCTCAAAGCCTGCATAGAATGGGGACCTAGAAACTTCAGCCATATGCTTATTGGCATTGTTATTAGAAACTATGAAGATATTAAATGATAAAACTATTAATTGGGGCATGACTTAAAAGAGGCATAAGAACCTGGTATAAAAGAAGTTTAGTGCTTTATAAAAATCTTTCTTTGAACAAGATACTCTCACAGTTATGATGAACTTAAGCTGGACCATCTTATTCTGGTCAGATGCCTTTCTACAGCAAGTTCTCCTGACCATACCCTATTGAAAATGCTTTACTCACATTAAGTCATTTAGTAATCAAAATAATCCTGGAAATTAAGTAGTATTATTGCGCCCAGTATACAGATAAGAACATTTACATATGCAGAGGGAAATATCTGGTCCAAAGGCACACAACTTGCTAGTAAAGAGCCCAGGTTTAGAGCAAGATGGGCTGATTCCAAACCCTGCACTCCTAACTACTGCTCTAACACTACTTTGGAAATATAAGACTAAAAGTCAAGGTTGTCATTTGTGCAAACTGAAAATTTAAACTGCCCTCACCCTCATTTTTAAATTAAGGGGATTCTTAAAGCTTTTCTTTTGTCTGATAGAAATGGCTAGTCACACCAAGAATGAAAATCCATGATCAACAATGTCATCAAACCCTTCCTTGGGTTCTAAGTGCTTTTATTTAATTTCAAAAGATACAATCAGTCCATTCCCTGTCAAAACATGTGTCTCAGTCCTCTAACCAAACAATGTTAGGAGCAGGGCATATGGTTTCTTCCTGCTCCCATGGTGCTTTTCCCTTTTCTGCCACTATCCTTGCCTTGCTCTGGAGCTCTTGGCCTTTTCTCCCCAGTGTTGAAGTTGAGGTCCAACCCCAAGGGGAGCCCTAATTGTCAAACTAGTTGCTCACAACTTTTTTGACTTGTTTCTCTTAAACAATGTAACTTAATAAAACTCCTTTCAAATATATAAACAGGGCACACCTACTAACACAGGAAGAGCTTAGACTGTGTATACATGGGAAATCTGGTTGGACTGTTTTTTTGATTAACCTGACTGCTCAAGTCAGTCAAAAAGTAATCACCAGTTAAGCAAACTATTTTGACAGATTTTTGGTCCACTGTGACTGCTAATTTGACTGGCTTGCCTGTCAGCTTGAAGTGGTCAGATTGACTGGAGACAGTCTAACTGGAAAATTTAACTTTGGAGTACGTGAGTGTCTGTATACCAGAATCTACTTTAAATAACTTTACTTGAAATCTGAACCTGTTTTCCTGGGACCAGTGAGAGAAGTTTGAAAGTGACACATTGCAGCATGTGACTTTCTAGAGTGAGATGTCTTGCCACTTGCTAGGACTGGTGATATATTTATAGACTACAAAACAATCATATTTTGCTCTGTGCACATATGGAGTTCAATAACATTGAAACTCTACCCTAACTTGGCCAAGCCTTAATAAGGCATCATATTCTCTTACTCTTCTGAAGGATTGGTGATAGACATATGACAGCAAATGACTTCTCAGATATCAGGTTACCAACTCAGTCTTTAGTGACTTGTGGTAAAGCAAAGTTGACCTTGCCACTAACAGTCGTCCTTCTAAGAAGAATTTATGAGAGAAAGAAAGAGAAAAAAAAAGCCCAAAATAAAACACCAAACAAAGCCTTTGCTAAGAGGCAAGAGAATCTGGTTGCTATTATTTGAGCTACTTTTAAAAACAAGCCCTTTTATATATCTATGTTTATGTTCCTTTAGGAAATTTACTTTGAAATGAGCTCCCAGGTTAGGACAACTCAAAACCAATACCATAAGGACGGAAAGAATGATTTATTCTCACATTATAATGTTGGATTTTATTGGGAGAACATAATGAGGTTATTCTTTGCCATGAGCACATTTTTATAGGGCCTGGTTTATGTTGGTTGAGCATCTTAAAACATTTACATTGAGAATTTGAAATATCCTGTTATTGTTTGAGAGATATTCATGTGGTGGTTGTCAACACTCCCAAAATCCTAACTTTTCCCATGGAAATGTTTTGTAAATGTTCAGGACTTAGATGCTATCTCATGTACTTTTATTGAAGAAGTTCAATGGTAAAACTAGAAAGAAGTTAAAGCCAGCGTGTCAGTAACGACTAAAATAATGATACTTTTCTTAAAATAGCTCACTTAATAGCCATATTTTCCTTGTGTTACAGTCATTTTATGTATCATTCTTTTAAAAAAATTGTGATTAATAGAGGGAAAGGAAGCTTACTTTAGCTTTGCTTTCAAAGTTTATGCTTTCTAGTCTTTTTATGATTAAGTGGTTTTAGCAGTAAAGCCCTTTGACCCGATAAAAGAGAGAAGTTAAATTTCAGCTTGAAGGATGCTATAGAGAGTCTATTGGGATATATATTTATTATATGTTCTCTATATTATAGAATCGTTGTTAATAATGTTTCAATGACCATCTTGATGCTTTGCATCTTTTGCACATCTAGGATTATTTCCTTAAGCTACGCAAATGTACAAATTTACTTCCCGGGCAGCAACTCACACGGATTTCTGTTGCATTGTTCCCCCCTCAGCACTATCATTTAAAAATTCTTGTTAATTTGAAAGGGAAACATCTTCATTGTAATAATCACTTCTGATGAGGAACAAAGGCTCAGCAGTGAGACCAGTGAGGATTTGAACTCTCGCTTTGCTTCAGAACTCCTTAACCTCTCCTTTATCTCCACTTTCTCGTGAAAGTGAGAGAGCAAGGCTGCTCATCTCACTGCTTGCTGTGAGGATTACATGAGGCAAGGTGGCAAGTGCTCCATGCCCTGTGTCTGACACAAAGCGAACTTTCTATGCAATGCACGTCATTATTATCATTATGATTATTAACACAATTTTTCACTTTTAAGAGAGCACCAGCATGCTCGCTTCGGCAGCACATATACTACAATTGAAACGATGCAGAGAAGATTAGCATGGCTCCTGTGCAAGGATGACATGCAAATTCGTGAATTCCATGTTTTTCTGACTATACTTAGAAAAAAAAAAAAAGAGAAGAAGAGCACCAGGGTAGAGATAAGCAGACTTTGATTGATGTTTAATTCTGTGTGCTGCTTTTGCTTAACATGAGCCTTAGTTAGCTCATCAATAAAAATATGTCAAATTAGGGATCATAATCATAAGGGATCAAATAAAAGATCATAAAAGGGATCCATGGCTAAGGAGGTACTCTGTAAATAGTGAAATATCATATAAAGTCCACTATACTGTAAGTCTGATTTATTTTAATCATTATTGTCTTTGGAGTCCATGCCAGTTGTCTGCTTGCCCTATAATCTTGTGGTTACATATTTAAAAAGTCAGTTTCAATGACAGAAAAGACTCACACAAATTGTGACATTTGGTGAAAGTTATTAAATGGTGGAAATGTTTAAAAACCAAATTATTTATGCAGTGTATCCTGTTTTGGTTGTCTCATGGAAATATTTATTTAAAGTTCAGAACGTAGTCATGGTTTTGTCATTATAAGGTAATCTACAAACAGTAATGTATAATGCTGCTATTTTTGGAGATAATTTCACCTTGGGAAAAGGAAGTATGGTTGATAGACATGTATACTTCACCAATAAATCTTTTATTTTAGGACATTTGTCACCACCAAGCAAGGATCAGTGTTAACAAGCATGGTTATTTCTGGGAATGTCAAGTGGATCCCTTAAGCTTAGGGTTAGTGAGCAATTGAAGGGAAAGAGGACAGTGTTGTGAAAGTTGATGGGGGTAGATTGTGGAGCACCTCATTTTGCAGGTTCAGAAATTTTCAGAAGATGATCCCATGTCCTAGGTGAGACCACAGCTCTCAGCTTTTCAGTTCTCTTGTTCTCTCATTGTACTTACCCTGTGGGCTGACTAAGTCTTCTAATTCACTAGCTTCTCCACCTTCTCACTTTCTGGACTTTACTTCCTTCCTGATACAACCTTTGCCCCACTCATTTCAGTGAGTTCTCATAGTTAGAGTCACTTCTTGCCCCATTGTTTTTCTGTTACACTGACTATCCTTGCAGCCTCTCAGCTCAGCCTCCAGGATGGTGTCAAGAAGACAGTCCCAGGACAATTTGCAGGGTGGGGCCTCTACAAATTAGTGGTCTTCAGTCTCAGCGGGGCTCTCCACCTAGCTGGCTTTGTTCTAGCCCATTTGCTTCCATTCCATTTTGTACACTACTTCTTTCATCCAACCTCAGCAGATAACTTTACTAAGAAAATTTAATATAAAAAAATTAATTCTCAAACCCCTCCCCCTAGAAATCTAAAAATATCTTTAATAAAGTGCATTTTTTCCTTCCTGTTTCATAGAAATAGAATGTTTCCACAAAAGCTAGGTCCCTTGCTTTAGTCCCATTCAACACCTGTTTTTTCAGTCACCTGAAAGGACTTAAGGACTGCTTAATCAGTCATCCTTCCTTGCTTGTATATACTGCCTCTCCTTAGTTATATATTACCCTCTGAATGTAAGCATGGTGAAATCTCTACACACACACACACACACACACACACACATATTAACCCTAGAGACATCTATAATAAAATTTCCCAAGATTTCTCTTTCTGTTTCTGGTCAAGCATTCTGAAATCTTTAATGCAGGGTGAGAGTACGTACTCTGCACTAGATTTCCTAGGTTCAAATCTTGGCTCTACTAGCTCTGTGTCCTTTGGCATATTACTTAAGTTCTCTTTGTCTCAGTGGTTTCATCATTGAAATTGGAATAGGTAACAGTTCCTACCCCAAAGGATTTGGGGGGAAGATTAAAATATCAATACATGTAAAATGCTTAGAATATTTCTTGACACAGAGTAAGCACTCAGTATGTTGTAGTCTTTACTGCCATTGATTTTTTTTCTCATTCACTCACTTGTTTATTTCAAAAATATTTATTGAAAACCTACTATATAACAGATGCTGTGCATAGCACTGGATGTCTATTTATAAATATGAGAGACAAATTCTTTGTCCAAAAGCAGCTTAGAATGTGGTCAGTAAAATAGGTAATAAATAAATCATGACATATGAATAACTGGCTAGAAAAGGGTTCATAACACTATGAAGGGTTCAAAAATGGAAAACTTTAGAAAAGAACCTACTTAAACAGAGTTGAGGATACATTATAACCAAGTGTTAAAAATGAGAAGTCAGTCCTTTAGAGAACCCAAGAAAAAGCATTCCTGGCAGGGATAAAAGCATGTCTGATGGCTCTGTTGTGGGATAGTGCTTGACTTATTGTGGCAACTGAGAAAAAAAGTTCAATGAGTTTAGATCACAGTGAACTCGGGATCACGCGGTATGAGATGGAGTTAGATAGGTAGGTGGGGGACCATCTATCCTGTTTTTAGGCCATGATAAGGAACCTGATTTTTATTCTAGAAGAAATGGGAAGCAACTGAAAGATTTTAGGCAGGAGAGAGGCTAATGCATTTTATGATTTTTAAAGTCAGTTGTGAAGGCTGTATGAAGAATAGTTGAAGAGAGCAATGGAGGGAGCTGGGAGATCAGTAATGAAGGAGTCACATTAAGGGATGATGGTGGCTTGTACTAAAGCTCTGGTAGTAGAGAGAAAGATAGATCTATGTGAGATCCACTTGTGAGCTAGAATGGACAGGGGAGGTTGTGTCTGGGGTAAGGAAAATGAAGGACAAAGGAAGACTACCCAGTTTCTGAATTGAGAAATTAGATGAATAATGATGCCATTAACTGATTTGGAGAAGACTGAGGAGAAACAGGCTTTAAGGACAATAGTCATGAAAGCTTGGTCATGCAGGTTCTAAATTTTGAGATATTTGTGAAATATACACCTACTTATTTAATATATATAAATCTTGACCTCCCAGAAAGAGAGAAAATTTGAGATTTATGTTTTCTTAGTATCTAACTGGTATTTATAACTGAGGGAATAGATGATATCAACTACTAGATGAGAAAGAGGAGAAGGTGCCTAGCATTGAGTCCTGTGTCACCTCCAATTCACTTCTCAAGTCACTGCATTCCAGTTTCCATCTTCACAGAGAGTTCTGGAAGAGAAATGCAAATTTGGGGGTCATTAGCATACTGGAGGTATTTAAAGCCAGGGGAACAGATGAAATCCTCCTTGGGGAGAATAGAGAGAGAGAGGAGAAGGTACTTAGTACTGAGCCCCAAGGTCTCTTCATTTACAATTCACAGTGTCCCTCCAGTCCCTGCACGCTGGCTTCTGCTCTCACTAACTCCCTGAAATGATTCTCCCGAGGGTCACCAGTGACCCAGTTATTTCCCCATCTACCAGCAATATCTCTTGCTCTCTCTAGTCCCTCATCCCTGTGCCATTTGACTTTGTTAACCACTTTTTTCTTGAAACTCTATCTTACTGTGGCTTTGTGATATCACTCTGTCCTAATTTCTATTATACATTCTTGAGATTTCTTTAGTCTTTCCTGACCATTACATGTTGATGTTCCTCAGAGTTACTTACCTAGCATTTCTGTCTTTTTAATTCTAATTCTTTGTCCTGTGTGATTTTAAGTAAAACTCTGATTCAGTAGTTTGTTCCAAGCTGGCCAGTCTGTATCTCTAAATCTACAATGTAGCTGTTTACTAGGCCTCCCTCTTGCATGTTTCACAGGCACTCTGATTTCACTAGGTCCACAACTGAAGTTATCTTTTCTTCAAATCTTCTGCCTCCACTTTTATTCCTTATTTTGATAAATGCCATCGTCTCTACCATTTCCCATTTAAGGTAGAAGCATCATGTGTAAATCTTCCTTTCCTGTTTATCACATGTGTAAATCATTCAGAAGCCCTGTATGTACTTTTAATCTTAATCCTCCATGTTATGGATAAGATTTGACCTACCTTTCCAATAGCAAATACGATTGCCTTAGCTTGGGCCCTCTATTCTTCTCTTGTGGAGTATCAGTCGAAACCCCTAATTGTTCTCCTTCTGCCCGGTCTGATCTTTCAGTAATTCAGTCTCCACATTGTTGCCAAAGGGATATTTCTGAAATACTGACTGATCGTGTTACTGTCCTGCTGAAAGCCTTATATGACACATCACAGCCATAAGCACAAAGCTTAGGGTACTATTTATTCCTCTTTTTGAGCAGGCTTCTGCCTAGTTTTCTATTTTCATTTTTCCTCACCTGTACTCTATTCAGATCATACTAAGGAAGAAAGAAGGGAAGGGAAGAAGGCATAAGAAAGAAAGAACATTTTGCCTTTGTAACATCTACTACTGGAGGATTTAAATAACATTATTAATTAAAGACATTAAATTTGGGGAACTGAACTCTGTAAGATTTTCCTCAAATGACTTCAGCCATGATGAGGAAATCCCACAGCACCAGCATTTCCAGGCAGTGTGTTTCTTAGAAGCAATCATCAAAATTCTTAAAGCTACAAGAATGAGAAACTAAAACTCAGAATTTAAAAGGAGGACACATCAGTTTCCTATTGCTGCTGTAACAAAATTACCACAAACTTAGTGATTTAAAACAATACACATTTGTTACCTTAAAATTCTAGGTAACTGACATCAGAAATCATTTTCACAGGGCTAAAATCAAAGTTTCAGCAGGGCTTAGTTTGTTTTTGGAGGTTCTAGGGGAGAATCTGTTTCTTTGCCTTTTCCAGCTTCTAGAGTCTGCCTGCACTGTTTGGCTCAGTTCTCATCACTGTGACATCTATTTCCATAGTCATGTCTCCTTTTGTCTGACTCTGACATGCCTGTCTCTCTTTTATAAGGACCCTTCCTTGAGATTTCACTGGGCCCATCCAGATAATCCAGGATAATGTCCCTATTCAAGATCCTTAATTTAATCACACCCACAAAGTCCCTTTTATAATTTAAGGGCTGTATGTCCACAGGTTTGGAGATTAAGATGTGAACATCTTTGGTGAAACAGGTGTTATTTTATCTACCATAGAACAGATGAAAATAAACAGAAAAAAATTTTTTAAAGCTAAAACAAATATTTTCAAATATATTTGTTTTCTCTCTTAAGGTTTCAATGAAAGTTTTATTTCACTTGGTTTGTCTGCTCAAATTAGTAAGGAAAATAGAATCTTGTCTCATATCTGAAGTTACAGTAAAATATTTTCTGTATTTCTCAAAGCTATAATATTAACTAGCATTTTTATTTTTTCTTTATTTCTTAAAAGTAATTGACACAAAAGAAAGCTCTTACAAAGATCTTTTCTGTAATTTTAATTCTTGCCAACTTTTTGTATGCATTTGTTCATTTCTTAAATTTATCCCTCAGAGAAAGAAGTTTAAAGATACTGAATAGAATAATTATGATATTTAATTAGAATAAGCCAAATTAAGGCTAATATTATTTTTTGCCTTCTCCACCTGCTCCCTTTCCATCCAACCTTGTGAACAGGAGTAAAGGATGTCAGGAAAGAAACATTAAGGTAACAGTAAAATGATGCAAGGGAAATAAAATTTCTCCTGGAGAAAACTCTTCAGAACAGTGTACATTTAATACATAGATCTAGAAACTAAAGTGGAAAAAGTATCTTAAAGAAAAGAAACACTTATCTAGAGTTCATATTTTCTGATGGTAGAACTCAGTTCTACCATCAGAACTGAGTTCTACCATCTACCAATGATATTGTGGGACAATATCATTGTCCCACACTGTATTGGAAAACCCAGATCTTACACCATATGGTGGTTACACAAGATAGATGAAGTGAAACACTAAGACAAAAACAAAATCAAAAGTGAACCAAACTACATTCCCACCATCAGTGTAGGAGGGTTCCCTTTTCTCCATACCCTCTACTACATTTATCGATTGTGGGCTTTTTAATGATGGCATTCTGACAGCTGTGAGGTGATACCTAAATATAGTTTTGATATGCATTTCTCTGATAATTAGCAATATTCAGCATTTTTTATGTACCTATGGGCCATTTGTATGTTTTTATTGGATAATTGCTTGTTTAGGTCTTCAGCCCATTTTTAGATTAGGGTTTTTTTTATTATTAAGTTGTATGAACTGTTTATATATTCTGGAAATTAAACCTTTGTCAGTCTCATCTTTTGCAAATATTTTCTCCTATTCTGTAGATTGTCTTTTTGTTTTGCTTATGAATGTATGCATGTTCATGGATGACTGAAGTATTATGCTGTACATCAGAAATTGACACAACATTGTAAACTGACTATATGTATATATATATACACACACACACAATAAAAAAGTGAATCAAATCAAACTCAACTAATAGTCGGGAAGCAACTCCAAAGGTTTTTCCACTAGAGAACAGAGTCAGTTGATTCATATTTGTATACTGATATGGGACACTTTTTTTTCTAATTGTGGGGTCTGGAGTTAAATTTTACCATCTTTGTGAGCTGATAATAACTTGCAATTGAAAGAACACCCTCTTTACAATCAAAAGATGAGAAGCCAAATTCACTTTTTTGCCTTTATGATCATGAGCAAGTCTGATAACCTGTGTGAGCTTCAGTTTCTTCATCTGTAAAATGAAGATAAAAGTCCTTACTCAAATCATTGGAGTGTTTGATTCAACTTGTGACTGTGGCTACTATTATTTTGCATTCTATGGCTTTCAACTAGTCCATGAGGTCCTGTGATCAGTCTCCTCAATGAATTAATGTTTCATGGCTATGTACTTTCTATAACCATGAAAAATTTAAAATGGTAGTATATTTCTTTGATTCTAAAGGAACATTGTTCTTCAGTGACAAGGGAAGTGTGAAACTACAACCCTGTAACTGAAAGCCTTTCCTAGATGAGAGCACAGTTATTTGAGGAATTTGATTTATGTAATTAATGTTGTAATAAGTGCCTTTAAAACCTAAAGAGCCAAAAATAATCATATGTACTAGTTAGGTAAAACAAAGACAATATAAATTTTACTTCTTTCTCTGTAAAATACTATAATATCTACAAAAATTGAGTGATAAGATGTACTCATGAAACAAAGCCATTTTCTGCCGTTTGTCAATCAAAATGAATAATTTCAAAGTCTCATTTTCAATTAGATTATTTTAATATTTAACTACCTAAAATGCCCCAATCATATTCTTTAGAAAATGGTTAGACTAGAATACTGCAGTTCTAATGATGACATTTTATTATGATAAAAATGACTTCATTAATTGATGATCATATATCAAGTCATAGAGTAGATAAGGGATATAAAAAAACTTCAAGCCTAAGATAATATAAAACAATTTGAATTGTTTAGAATTTTTTAGGGATAAACCTTCATGATCCTTTTAGTTCTCACAAAAATACATAAATTTATTTATTATAAATTCATTTACATTAAGTGGCCTGTGAATTTCTTTTATAAGGTCTGTATAAGTTGACAATGTATTGATGTTATCCGAAATCTTACCATTAAGATACAATAAAAATAAAAAATATAATGAACCTTTAGCAGAATGATACGAGAGATGACAAGTGTATAGGGAGGTTTGGATTTTTTATCACAGATATTCCTATTTATGGTTTTGGATCAATTTTAGAACATGTAAAATTTTTTGAAAATACATTGATGACTTTCCAAGATTTTGAAATATGACCTTTTAAAGAAATCAGTCTTGTTTCTCCTTTATTCTCTGCATCCTTGAAAGAACATTCACAACTTCATAATGAAAATGATGTCAAAAGTTCACTATATTGAGGATGAAAAATACATATACATTTAAGTGTCACATGAGAGATACATTTTAAGTTGAAAGTAACTGTGAAGTATGAAGCATCATCTAAACATAATTGTTGATTTCTGAAGCAAAATGTCTTTTATTTTATGGAAGTCTTATTAATAAATATTAATGTTTAAGCTTTAATGGAGTTAGGTAAATTTTTAAAAATAATTTAAGACTTTTTACTGAATATAGTGAATAATTAACTTGTGTATTTCCATGTTTGCAGGAAACAATTTAATTGTATGAGAAGCTTCTAAAAAGAATATAAACTGTAGTATTAACTTATTTAAATACAGCAATAAGCACTAATCATAAATATGTCTAATGATATCAAAATATAATATTACACCTTGTCAATTCTTTCTTATTAAAGGAAGAATACTCCTTTCATTCATTCAGTTGGAAAGACCATTTCCTCATCTCATTATTTCTCCAAGAGAGAATATGCTCAAGGTTCATTTTAATTTTGATACACTATATTTTCTGAAAATAAAATGCAGTTAAATATTGTAGTGAAGTTTTAAAAACAACTGTGGAGGCCTAATTAAATATTTATTTATGATACCATAAGATTCAATAAGATAATATATGCAAAGTCTATAGTACCGAGGTTTCTATAGGCTACTCACTCAGTAAACAGGAAGAGATACAAAATCCATTATCCAAAACCTTAGGGCTAAATGTGTTTCCATGTATCAATATTTTAAATTTTGAAAAATAATATGGTATATATACTATTTATTCCTTGGCACACTCCAGAAGAGTCCAAGACAGCATCCTCTAATCAAACACATTGATAAATCTATAGTAGTGCATTTGGAGATTTACTGCAAGTAGGATAAAGAAAGGCTATATTTGTTTTAGATCAGATATTTCCACAAAATGGGTTTGTGCCAAACCTTAAAAAAAAGAAAAAAACTTCTTATTTTCAGAGCTTTTTGGATTTTGGAACTGCAGTTAAGAGGTGAATGATTGATAATATGAGAATTAAAATGCAATTTTATTGGGAAAATAAGGCTGTATCTACATCAAAGTGTTGAATGCATCATTTTGGAAATAGGGCAAACCAATAATTATTTGAGGATTTACCTGACAATGTAAGACACACAAACTTCAAATAAGCATTTTGCAAAATGTGTGAAAAAAATCAGTGGGACCTAGGGGAAAATAAAATTTAGAATCAGAATGGTTTTCCCTACCTGTAATTAAAACTTGAGAGTCCACCGTGTTTGGTACGAGGCCTTGTCATCTTCTAATTTTGTATAATTTCCAGTGATCATGTCATCAGTAATCTCCTAAGTATAGATGTTACATAAATTTTATCCACAGTTCTTATTGCACTTCTGAATTCCAGACCCATATATCCAACTGTCTACTTCACATACCATATTGAACACTTTCAAAACATCACAAACTCAGTATGTTTAAAATCAAACTTATGATTCTCAGTCCCCCTCAACAAACCCCAAAAAACTCAGTCTTCTCTGTGAAGAAGCCAGTTAACTCAGGTGCCATTTCTTAATCCATTTTTAAACATCCTTTGAATCCATCTACTTGCTTCCATGTGACTATGCAACCCTTATTATCACAAAAGCCTAGTTCAAACAGCCCCTTATTCTCTCCTGGATTCTCTCATTTTACCCCTATAAAATTCATCTGACTGAGCTGCTATTGCCCCCTTTTTTATGATAAAGAAAATAAGGCATCTTTATATACCTAAAGGATTGCATTAAATAACCCTACTAGCCTCTCCAGCCCCACACCACACGATAATCTCTGCTCTAGTCCTATCATCTCCTTTCAGTGCATTTTTCTTATCTTGTTTCTTCCCACCAGGGTCTTCACATATGCTGCTTCATCTCCCTGCAATGCTTTTTTTATACTCTTCCTCTAGTCAGTTCTTACTTATCCTCCAGATTCAGCCCTATTATCCCTTCCTTGGGGAAGCCTGTCCCCAACTTCTGTCTAGATAATCTTTTTATACATGCTCATACTCATATGTGTATCTCCTTCCCAGCACTCAACAGCGCTTGAAAATTTACAGTGATTTGTATGACTATTAGATTAAAATCTGTTTCTTCCACTTGTCCATAAGCTGCGTGAGGATGGGGATCATGCTTCACTTTGCTTAGTATTGCTACCCATGCTAATGGTTAGTATATTTAGGCAAACACGTGTCTATTAAGTGAATGAATCTGTGAAACTAGTAGCAGAAACTGTCATTTGAATGACTTGTTTCCATTTTATCTAGGTCTTTCTGCTTGATTTTGTGACACCTTTTTCTTTCATAGGGTTTATCACATTGTGTTATAATTATATGTTTAATTATCTGTCTCTCCTAGTAGACTGTGAACTCTTTGAAGACTGGGTTATGTCTGTTTTGTTCCTAATTGTATCCCCAGAGCTTATCACAGTAGCATAAAACCTGATGTGTTGTTGGCACTTAAAAATATTTGTAGAATTAATGAATCCTAAGCCTGTGAATGCAATATCAAACATATTTTAAGGTATTATGGTTTAGGTTATCTGTATTTTTCATATTAACTTATTTTGGTTATTGATGATGTTGCCAGTTGACTTTAGTGTGTGCATGGCTGTTGTATCATTTTGAAGTCAACAGGAAGTGGTCAGTCTCTGATGTGATTCTTAATTGATATTTATGACTCAAAAATTCTAAATACACATATTCTTAAAAAACATATCAGACTAAACAAACCACAGTTATTACTGGTATTTGTTATAATTCTTCTAAAGGTATAAAATGATAATTTTCCTGAGATATGAACATAAAACAAATCAATGCAAGTATAGATGGAACTAGATGGAGTTGTAAAGGAAGCTTTGTCTTTACTGTAAAAATATGAGTGCTCATGTAGTGCAACTGTTTTTACTGCTAGAACACTATTGAATTAGGAAAACTCTGCTTAGTAATATTCATGCCTCTTTAAAGTCTCTTAAGTGGGGTCTCTTCTAAAGACACACTATTAGAATTATCCAAATTCAAATGATTGGGACTGGAGGAATATATTACAATCACATTTTATATTATTATCCATTAAATAATATTCAGCTGAAATATGCTGACAGTTATTCAGAAATCTGCGTAAAACTTTTGATGAACCCGGCCTTACTTTGTTCAGTAGTTATATCTCAATCAGACAAGCTCGACTGTATAATTTTAGGTTTAGTCAAGGTGAGATTTATGGGTATATCATATCCAAAGACTGCTGTGAAGAAAGTAAGATTTGAAGAAATGAGTTATTAATCTTTGCTACAGAACATTAACAAATGTCATTTGGCTTTTGTGAGTAGGTATCTAGGAGGTAGTAGATTCATAAGCCCCCCAAAATAGGTTTCTTCTTATACACCTCTAATACTAGGAACATAATTAATAGTTACCTATTACTCACTTGTGAAGTCCAAGCTTTTACTTCATTCATTAAATTCAAGTTTAGTGCAAAATTAACAAAATTAAATAAGAACTATCGTGTTGTAGTGAATGGTATTGTCTGTCTTGCTTTTCGATGGGGTTGTGTGTATATACATGCTTGAGTATGTGTATGTGTTTGTGTGTGTGTTGGTGATAGTGAATGTGTTTTATTTACTATCACTGGATAGTAAATAAATGTAGAATAAATAAACTTCTTGCTCGATACATTTCTGTTTCTGTTCCTGCAGATAGTCTAAACACGCTTATTAGGTAGGTGCCCATGTTTGCCTGATTAATTTGTCTGGCAAGTCAAATTAATGGTCTAAAAAAGTCTTGTTATTGAGATAATTGCTAGTGTGATGTTTGCCATCATTTTTTAGTTCTGAATTTCAAAAGGCCAGTACCCAGAAGGTGTTTCGTCTCCTCCCAGGTTCTGTGCCCGCAGTTTAGTTAAGTGGTCTCCAGGTGGATGGTGACACTTGGGTCACAGACCAGCTTTCTGGAGAGGAATGACTTTCCCCTGGGACTGGCTTTAACAAAGAGCAAACTCTCATTAAATGTTTGCTGAGTGGATGTTGAAAGAATTAGCTGAGGGCTTTTACCATTATCTTGTAGTTTCTCTATAAAAAGAACATTTTAAAGAAGCTATCACACATATATATATCTGCATATATATGAATTATGTCTAAAAGTGTTTATATGACATGTAGCAATATCTAAGAAGATATAATACAAGTAGACATTATTGTAGATAGAGTATCATGGGGCAGATGAAGTCCTTCAAAGATTTTTTTTGTGTAACTACCCACTCATTTGTTTCTAAAATTTCCTTGTACAATGCACTCTCTGTGTTATTATCGACCGCATAGGATCTGACACCCACATGAGAACTAAGTCAGAAGGCTACAGTGAGGAAGAATGAAGTGTAAATTAGGGGAATGAACTCATGCATCCAGGTACCTAATTTTAAAACCACTGTGTGAAAATAAGGATGCCTCCTTGTGGGGTTACAGAGAGCCCTTCTAGCCAGCACTGCTTGCCTGACCCATATCACTCAGTAGTTCTTCTACCTACCAGAAGATTTTAAATCCAATGCAGATTGGGCCACATAACATTTTGTTAGTCTTAACTAGTTTCTAACTAAATATTTGAAGATTTATGGAGTTAAAACCTCCCAATACTGATCTAAAGTCCAGAATTAAAAAAAAAACTTCAGATATCAGATACTCTAAATTATCTTCTTTTGTGTCAATTTCTATTGTCAGAGAATGAGAGCTGACATTTTTCTATGGCATTAGACTGCTTTCTCATGGATTTCCATCAATTCTGTCAGTAGGATTCCTGCACCTATTCTGGTCTGAAAACATGAATAGAAAAAAAAAATCCACACATACATACATTTTGTGTTTGTGATTGTGGTCCCCCAATGATGGTGTTTTACAACCAGGAGAATCGTTTTTTTCCTTCTCGACCAGTTCCTTCCCTTTAGTTTGTTGTACTTGCAGGAATTTGTGTATTTCTAATTTAAAAAATACTTCAATTGACTCATTAAACACATTGCCCTTATCCTGGTTCTCTTATTAATGGATCTAAACACTTTTTATAGCTCACGAATCTATGTATTTCTAATTTTTAAAAAGACCCACACCCCTTTATTAGAATATGGAAACTTTACATTTGAAGCATATTTTTAAAAAATTAATTGGACCTTTTAAGCGAAGTTTTTCATTTTCATAAGTGCAAATAATGGAGCTTTAAACAAATCATAATTTCTATTGAACGCCTACTTTGACATAATTGATATTGGGTTAATGATCTAACCAGATGATCCTCTGGGTTAGTGCATTCAAATATGGAGTCTGCAGTATAAACTGGTTTGGAGAACACTGCCTCCTCTCAGTGCTGTGCAGGTTACCTAAGGGTCAAGTTAGATTAGTACAAAGTTAAATGTTTGGGCTTTCACCTGAGCTGATTCATATTATGCTTTGGGCCTTTGATCAAGAATAAACATGGTGGATGTTATGGTGCACAGCCAACATAAGCCCCTTCGAGACTGAACCGTTCTTGCCTCCACCTGATCCTGTTTTCCGCACTCCACTGCAGCTCAGGTTCTGAGAGCACTCCTCAAGAAACCTCCTACAAGCCAGTCTCAGTTTATGTTTCCTGAATAACTCAATTTAGGACAACAAATATATATATATATATATATTTTTTTTAATATGGGCATACAAATAATTTCACCGCGTATTTTGCAAAAGTTACTATTGGAATTTATCATTCAAGTCTTCCCCAAAAATCTAGTTTATAAATTCTTAGATATTATTCTTAAAAATATTTGTCTTTCCTCAGAACTGATATGATATAATTATTTATTAAGAAATGTGTATTAGTTTGAACTATATGGAATAGACATTTTGTAGATCAAAAATGATCAAATATCTTCAATTTCATAAGGTTCTAATAAGTTTTTAAATTTTTTTCTTTGGCTGCCAAGATGCTTGTGGGTAAATTTTGTACTCGACTGCAATATTACATGTTATCTTCAGCCTACATTTTCTGGTGTAAATACTTACACCATTACACCAGAAATACCACATTTACACATCATGTTTGTTTGTAATGTTTTGGAAAATAGGGAGACTATAAGTAAATAAATTATTTTAAATGAAATAAAAAAGATTTCTGTGCCGTAGACAAAACGTTGAACTTAAACCGGTCCATAATTTTAGTTTGCAATAACAGCATGCCAGAGAGATAATGTTGAGACATAATTCAGAGTTCAGAGATATGATTTGTTATTTTCAATAGCAAAATTTTCCTATGTCTGGGTGGTTTTAATCTCTTTGACAGTCCACATATAACAGTCTACAGCTGCTCTAGCCTTCAAGGTGATGACTTAATACATTCTGATCATGGTTTACCTGTTCCTCTGGTGGATTCCCAAACTCTGATCACCATAGTTATTAACACACTGTACTTGAGTCATTCATTCATTGAACACATGTGAACATATATTTTAAATGCCTGCTGGGTTATGTATAGGAAATATGGCAGTCCAGCAGCCAGCAAGAGAAACGCAGTGCTTGCCTTTGAAGATCTCTTGTTTTTCTTTTCTTTCTAAACTGTGAATAGAAGGCAAGTTCTTTGAAGGTACACTCTATGGTCATCTCCCTTCTACCTTCAGTGTACCACTCAGTGAACACACATTTGTCACTCAAAAATATTTCTTAAGTAAGTGAATAAATGAGCAATGACAACTTATACTTTTATTTACTTCATCTCACCAAATACTGAGACTTTTAGTAAAACAAATCCAACCAATGGTTTTATGGTTGTCTTCAGTTCCCAGGCATTAAAAGTATTTTAAAATTGGTTGCACATGGTTTAACTGATGTTTTACACTTAGCTGTCTCATTGATATCAGCCCATAATTGGAAAAGACAGAGGTTTTCTTGGGAGTAGTTTAATTACATTCTATTGAATCTTCCCCTCCACTACTGAGCTTTCAGACTATTATGCTTAGTTTATAGATGTTATATAGATAGGGTCCAAGACAGTCTTCACTTTTGCTTGGTAGACCATCATAATTCCCTATAAATAACCAATAATTTAGGCAGAATTAGAATTTCATATTTTATTGTGACTTTGTATAGAGTGGTCTAATTAGATGACAGTCTTGCTTTGAGAAAAATATTAGTGTGAGTTCCTTTTCATGGATTAATATTTGTGACTGCCAGCCTCTTGTCTTCTTTCACTCTGATCCTTTGCATTTGAGATTTCCTTCCCTCTGTCCCCTGTATAGGACTATCTCCTTCGAATACCACCAGATTTATTATCATTTTCTCTTTAAATTAGTTTTTAGAAACCATTGCCTCTTGTGGCATTTTTAATTCATTGTATACATTACTCAGCTTTTACTTTGTATTCCAGTCATTTCAGTCAGGAGCCAATATTGTGTAGTGTTTAGGAAGCCAGATCCTGTATTCTAGCTCCATCCCTTGCTAGTGGATAACAGCCACTAGCTGCTACAGTGATAGTGATAACAGTCACACCATTTGGCCTCTTAGTCTCAATGGCTTAAATTATATGGTGCGGTGGGGTTACTTTTGATATCTGTCTTTTAAGGTTGTAACAAGGATTAAATGAAATAATGTATGTAAAATGCTTAGCATAGTGCCTGGTATCTGTTGCATATTGTTACTGTTATCATTATCAGTTGTTTTTGCTGTCTTTGATATTAATGTTGCCCAAGTAGACTGTGAATTTTAAGAGCCTTAAGATCACACCTAAAATTTCCCTTGTACTCTTGATGTAACACAAAATGCAATATATACTCTAGCAAAAGCTTTTGGAGTCAATAGATGAAAAGGGAGAAATGAATTTGTTAATGAATGTTGTAAATTCTGATTCAACATACTTTTCTTAGACTAATAAATTATATTCCTTAGCATTCAGTTACATTGTGTGAAAGTAGTTCAGATTTGTGAATCTGAAAATGCTATTTATAATGTATATTTTGTAAATGTACACAGATTAAGAAGGATTAACTTAAAACTGTAGGTTAAGCTAAATAGCTACCCTAAAAAAATTTCCACTGGCATTTTAATGAAATGTTATTTTACAACTTTAAAGCTCATAGCAATATAATTAGTAATATGTGTAATCTTTATTACCAATCTTAATCTTTTTTACATGACTGAAAAATTATTTTATGGTAGTACAATTAAAATAATGCTAAAAATGTCAGCATAACAGAATTAAACTAAAGTAACTACTACAATATTGTACCCCAAACCAGCTAATTTAAATGCAAAATACTTTGTAAAGGCTATTTATCTGGGCTAATGCATGTTAAGGGATTCAAGGAGTAGTTTGTGTTACAGAAATAAAAAGAAAAATAAGCACTGTACAGCAATCTTTACTATTGTTTAACATGAGGGAAATATTAAATAGGTTTATATATAGGCCACTTGAGGAAAATGTATTAGAAGCCACATCACAGCATAGTAAATATAAAGGGGACTGGCAGGCAATACTATTTTCAGAGGCTTTTAAAGGGGAAGCTTGAAATACTTAAAACTGTCCTTATACAAATAATGGTATATCATTAACTATGATAGCTAGACTGAAGACGCCCAGAATTTTAAGTCTGTATTTTGAAAAAGGGATTTCAAAATACTGGAAAATTGCTTAGGTGGCTCATGACACTGTTTAGATTTTTCTCTGAATTTTTCTTTCTTTCAATTCATAATGACTCTAACAAAGTATTGTTATTATTAAGTGAGAAGATGGAAGTGTTTAAAATAAAGATTTTTTAAAAATTAATCTCAGTATAGAAACTTCGGAAAATATAGAAAACTGAAAAAAATATCACCTAGATTTTCACTACCCATAAAGTATCAAACAATATTTAGTATATGTGTTTCTGGTCTCTGCTCTTTAATGGATAATTTTTTTTAATTTTAGTAAAAAATAGTTATGATTATATCCAATGAAATATGTATGTGTAGTATAAAGAAACCCAAGAAATATATATTATATAAAGATCACTAGTAATAGTGAATCAGCTGTGTTTTCCTCTTATTATTTTAGCCATTCTTTCTCAGACCCTCAAAAAGTTTTGCTACTTATATGCTTACTTCAAATTCTTTTCAGTTGCGTGTTACTTGAAGGGCTGTTCTTTAGGACTCTGTTAGCATTTCAAGTATTTTAATAAAGATTAAATTACTTCTTAAAAACTGTAATCCATTAATATCTTATGTAAATTATGACAGAAGCATAGACCATAAATTTGAAAAAACTGCATGTTATAGTGTTTATTGTCATAATCCAGTTGTTGAAAGTGGAATTCATTTACGAGCTGTTGCTACACATTGCAATTGTTTGGTTTCTATTTTGTAGGTCCCAGCACACCTGGAAAGTCCTGCAAGGACTCAGCTACAGAAAGTTCAGAGACAGCAAGTAAAACCCTTCATGACCCTTGACCATCAGATAGTCAATCAGACTCTTAAACGGTCACAGCCTCCGACACCAAGCAGTACATTTCTGGTACAGCATGGACACCCGTCTCCTGAGAGTGATGCTGGCCTCACTGGAAATCCACTCACCAAGTTGCTAACTGTTGGGAAAGAAGATGACAATGTGGAATGGCATGTATGTCATAAATCTCTACATGCATATTTACTTAAACTTTTCAATAATGGATATATAAAGAATTTTCCAAAAAGAAAGAATGCAGAACTAGGTTCTCTATTCACTCTGAAAATCATAAAAATATATGTAGGATGAAAATCATCTGTACTGTAAATATTAGAACTCACCCAATACAATATATCTTACAACAACTTTCTTCCAAAGTTCGTTTCCTTGTACAGAAGGTTGATTTCTAAAGGAAAAAACAAATCCTAAAGGATATGCATAAGCCACTGAATTCTAGGCAAAACCTAGAAAATGATCTTATTTCTTATGAAATATGTTTTCTAAAAAATGAGAAAGAGTAAGTAACATGTATCATTCTTCTCAATTTCTTAGTAAATATTTTTTTTCTTTAGGCACACAGCTTACCTTTTATTTTATAATAAGTTTGTACATTATAAGAGAAACTTACCTGATCTTAGTGGTCCTTTAAGTGGTGTCAGTCAAATGGAGTTGCATGGCTGGGAAAGATTGAAAGCGTAAATAGATGCAGTGGTCTAGGGGCAATTTGCACACTGGCTGCAGACAAAAGTTTTCAATTTTTTTTAACCATTGTTCTTTAAACTGTGTTTTTAAAAGTCTCTTCAATCATTGATGTCTACTTAATCATAATTTTATTCCATATGTTATAGTTTTAATGTGTGTTCTCTTTGAATTTGGCTTATCATGTACACATTTTCACATACTACTATCATTCCCAGTCTTGCTATCTTTAGTAGCTAAGATGTATCCTATATTGTTGCAATTTCCTAATATTTTTTTGATTGTTGCTGGAGTCCTCTTCACAAAGCAGAAAGTGTTCAGTCTTTAGAGTCAGATGGCATAAAGTTAGAATCACCACTTACTTGTGTGATCTCAGTCCTTCACTTCTCTCACCAACATTTCTACAGCTTGAAGAGTTTTTCTGATGCTTACATTTTCTGACTTGGGGGGTGGTGGGGAACTCACTGTGATTCTTTATTTTTATAACATTTTTTGGATGTATGTATATTTGTTTTTTAATTGAAATATAGTCAGTTTACAATGTTGTATCAACTTCTGGTGTGCAGCATCGTTTCCATCACACATGAACATACATATATTCTTTTTCATATTCTTTTTTACCCTAAGTTACTATATAGTTCCCTGTGCTATACAGTATAAACTTGTTGTTTATCTATTTTATACATATTAGTTAGTATCGTCAAATCTCGACTCCCAATTTATCCCTTCCCACCCCATTCCCCCCGGTAACCATAAGTTTGTTTTCAATGTCTGTGAGTCTTTTTCTGTTTTGTAGATGAGTTCATTGGTTTCTTCTTCTTCTTTTTTTTTTCTCCTTTTTTTAGATTCTACATATGAGTGATATCATACGGTATTTTTCTTTCTCTTTCTGGCTTACTTCACTTAGGATGATGATCTCCAAGTCCATCCATGTTGCAGTAAATGGGATTATTTATTCTTTTTCATGGCTAAGTAGTATTCCATTGTATAAATATACCACAACTTTTTTATCCAGTCATCTATAGATAGACATTTAGTTTGCTTCCATATATTTGCAATTGTATATAGTGCTGCTATTAACATTGGGGTGCATGTATCTTTTTGAATTAGAATTCCCTTCAGATATGTGCCCAAGATTGGGATTGCTGGATCATATGGTAAGTCTATTTCTAGTTCTTTGAGGATTCTCCATACTGTTTTCTACATTGGCTGCACCAAATTATATTCCCACCAACAGTGTAGGAGGGTTCCCTTTTCTCCACAACCTCTCCTGCATTCATCATTTGTGGATTTTTTTAATGATGGCCGTTCTGACTGGTGTGAGGTTATACCTCACTGTAGTTTTGATTTGCATTTCTATGATAATTAGCGATATTGAGCATCTTTTCTTGTGCCTATTGACCATTTGTATGTCTTCACTGGAGAATTGCTTTTTTAGGTCTTCTACCCATTTTTGGATTGGATTTTTTTTATTATTAAGTTATATGAGCTGTTTCTATATTCTAGAAAATAAACTTTTGTCCCATTCATCCATACTGTGTCTTTTGACTAGAGAATTTAATTCATTTACATTTAAAGTAATCATTGATAAATAAGGATTTACTACAATAAAATATTATTAGTTGTTTTCTGGTTATTTTGTAGATCCATCATTTCTTGTTTCTTGTCCTGCTACCTTTTTTGTGTGTTTTGCTTTTTGGTATCAGCATGCTTTGAGTTCTTTATCAAGCTGTGTTGTTGTTGTTGTTGTTTGCATAATTACTGTAAGATTTTCCCTTGTGGTTGCCATGAGATGTACATAAAATAACATAAATTTATAAACCCTATTTTAAACTGATAATAACTCTAATAGAATTTGTATTCTTTGCACTTTTTCTCCCTCTCTCATTTTAGGTTATTTCTGTTACAACTTATATTTTTTTATATTGGGTTACAAATAATAGATTATGGTTATTTTTGTTGCTTTTTTTAACTTTTTAACCAGAGTTGTGAGTCATGGAACTACCACTATATCTTAGAATTAACTGTGACTATATATATATATATTTTTCATTGTCAGTGAGAGTTATGATACTGTTTTGTGTTTTTATTATGTTAATTAGCATTCTTTTACTTCCATTTAAGGAACTCCCTTTAGCATTTCTTGTAAAACAGGTCTAGTGGTAATGAACTCCTCAACTTTTGTTTGTTCAGGAAAGTCTTTATCCCTCCTTCATTTCTGAAGGACAGATTCACTAGCGGAATTCTTGGTTGACAGTTATTTTCTTTCAATAGTTTAAATATGTCATCCCATTGTCTCCTGACCTGAAAAATTCTGTTAAAAAATCCAGTGATAGTCTTAGGGGTTCTCTTGTATGTTACTTCTCACTTTTCTCTTGCTGCTCTTAACATTCTTTCATTGTCTTTGACTTTTGGCAATTTAACCATACTGTCTCTTAGTGTAGCCCTATTCAGGTTCAAATTATTTGGGGTCTTTTGGGTTTCGTGGATCTGGATGTCCATTTCTTCATTTAGGTTCAGGAAGTTTTCACCCATTATTACTTTAAATGTATTTTGTGTCCTCCCCCTTCTCCTTCTGAAATTCCTATAATGCAAATATTGTTTCTTTTCATTGTGTCCCATAATTTCCATAGGCTTTCTTCATGCTTTTTTCATTCCTTTTTGTTTTTGCTTCTTTGACAGGGTGCTTCCTTATGTCCTAGTGTCTGGGTGGCTGATTTATTCTTGCAAGGTCAAGTCTACTTTTGAAGCTTTCTATTGAATTCTTCAGTACAGTTAGTGTACTTTTCAACTCCAGGATTTCTGCGTTTTTTCAAAAAATTATTGCTATTTCCTTTTCTAACTTCTTGCTTTGTTCATATATTATTTTCTTAATTTTGTTAACTTTGTTTAGGCATCTGTCTGTGTTTTCTTCTAGTTTACTAAACTTCCTTAAGAGGATTATTCTGAAATCTTTGTCTGACTATTCATAGATCTCCATTTCTTTAGGGTCAGTTATTAGAGTTTTATTAGTTTCTTTTGGTGGTATCATATTTATCTGATTTTTTGTGATCTTTAAACACTCATGTTGGTATCAGTGGATTTGAGTAATATGGGCCCCAGACTTTACAGGTTTGCTTTGTTAGAGACAGTTCTTCACCAGTCTTCTCATTTGGGGTTTCTGGGTGTGTCTGCCACCAATGTCCTTAGGCAGGTGGGGCCTGCTATTATGATCTATTTTGGGGTGAGGCAACTGTTCAAACTCTGAGGATAGGGATGCTACCAGCTGAGAAGAGTTGAATATACTATTGGGTTTGTTTCCTACACAAGTGAGGTTGTAGAAGGGGCTCAATAGTTGCCTGAATTCTCTGATCAGGCTTACTAGGTGGTTGGGACTGGATATAGCACATGGAGCTATGAATAAGCTTCTGTGTCCTGGCAGGGAAGCAGACCAGGGCCCAGGGCCTGTGCAGTTTACTGTTTGGAGGCCTGAATAAGGCCTAAGTATGCACTGAATTCCCTGGTCAGATGAGGCCACTTATTTTGCTCTGCAGTTGGGGGAGATCATGGGCTGTGCTCTCTGTTCAAGTGCTGCTGTATGCAGGGCTGTTAAATAGGCTATGCAGCTTCCCATATGCTCTGATTAGTTTCCCTAGTTAGATGGGCTCAAGTCTGTATTCCATGATGAGCAAGGCTGTGAATCAGATTCCCTACCCAGACACAGTGGGAAAAGCTGCTCTAAAACCAGTAAAGCACTTTGTTGTTTTAACTCAAGTTGATTCAAACCCAGGTTCCTTGGCTGAAAGGGCTACTGGGTTTGCTCTGCAAACTATCATTTCTGTCTGCCCTTTGCTCAGCTTGAGTGCTACTGGGTTGCACAGCTTTCAGGTATTTTTGCCAGCCCTTGTGATCAGATGGGGCGAGAAGACACTCTCTACAGTGGGTGGGGTTGTGTCTCAGCCCCCTGTGCATGGGAAGGAGGGGAATGGGCCCCTCCAGGTTATTCTCAGTTTTCCAAACAGTTTCTCTGGTTGAGAGGAGCCAGGAGCTACCCTCAGCCTTGCTATGGATTAATCTTCCTGTCTGTCCACAGCATGGGAAGACCCCTTGCCTGGTACTACTTTCCTCTGAGGGCAATATGCTCTGCCTGCCTCCCTATCTTTTGGCTTGAGCACCACTGGGCTGCACAGTTTCCAGCAGTCGTCACTAGCTCTTCTAGTCAGATGGGGCTGGAAGGTTCTTTTCCTGGCAAGTGGGGCTATGACTCAGCACCTCATCTGAGTATGGGCTGGGCCCCAGGCTGGTAAAACTTCTTTGAGGATCTAAATCTGGCAGATCTGTGCTCCTTCCCCCAAGCTCACCTGGTCAGAGTGTGCCTCTGATTCGGTTCCGCAGACAAGCGAAGTTACTGGTTGGGATTACAACTTGGGCACTGCAGATATGAATGCAGTCTGCCAAGATCTGTGTGCTGGTTGTTGCAAGTCCCTCCCTGCTTGTCTGTCTCAGTCAGATTCCCAGTGGCTGGGCCCCACAGATTCCCCTGCAGGTTCCCCGGTGGTGGGAGATCAAAAGTAGGGTCTCCTACAAAGCAACCCACAATGCTGAAGGAGCTTGGTCGTCCCCCCTGTTTCTCTGTTCCCACTGAAGGAACCAGCGGCTCAGGGAAGACTTCTCTGCATAGTGTTGCACTGTCCTAGAGGAGGATCGGTGTGGTCAACGTGTAGCCGCTTCTCTCACCTTCTAATGGAGTCTGTCTTAATCTCTGAGGGGCAGGGAGTATTTCAGCCTTACCCTCATGCTCTAGGATTTGCTTAGTTGTGTCTTGTTCCTGAATAGATGTGAATTATTCTTCTCGTGAGAGGGAGTAAACTCAGGAATGACCTTGCTGCCATCTTGGTGACACCACTCTGATGCTTAAATTTTAAAAATTCTTAACACAAGGGCAGAGTTGGGGCTCAGGAGATGGTGGCTGTTGCCATATTTTGGTGTTTCTTTCTCCTAGCCTTGTCCTCCTGTGCCATCAGGAAACATTTCATTAATTCAAAGCGGACCTCAGAAATCATAGCTAACACAGAGTAAGTCTGTGAGAATATCCTTAAATTCAGGATTCAGGGCTCAGAATTAGGAGTAACTTGGTGATTAAGATCTCTAAGACAATCAAATGTAAAATCAAACAAACATTTTATAGCATGGGTCTTTCCAGGAAAAATTCAAATTTGGACTCATGGCACACAGGACTCTTTCCACCCTTGGTACCTGACCCAGACTTATCATTTTACCTCCACGTGGTGCTTTATTCTTCAGCCACATGGTTCACTAGTGATCCTCACAGTGACCAGGTTCTCCTTTCTTATATCCTTTCTTTACCAACTACTCCTTCAGTCTCCATTTGTCTGGATAATTTGAACTGATTCTTCAAAATTCACTTCAGATTTCTTCTCTAAAATTCTTTCCCTGAGGATACTCTGTGTGGATTAGGTGCCTATTCTCTGCATTTTCATAGTAACACCTATATCATGTGAATAAAATTGATCTTATCATAGCATTTTCACATGCTACGTTTTCATTATTCCTTGTCTTGTTTTTCTCATCCTCTGTACTCTCTAGGAGCTCTAAGTTGAAAAAAAGAGGGAACCAACAGTAAGCAAATAATCGTATTATTATATAGAAAGGGCAGTGGTATACATAGGGGTGTAGATGTGCTGTTCTTTTCCAGAAGTATGTCAGGTAGACTTAGAGGAGAATGGCCAGTGGGATATTTAGCCAAGTAAGGTAGCATAAGCAAAGAACGGAGATGGGAAACAGATGAGGTGAGCAGAAAATGAGAGGCAGATGAGGATAAAAGGTGACACCAGAGAAGTAGGCAATAGGCAAATCTCAGAAAGGCTGGGACTCCATGTTAAGTTAATTTCAAATCCTTGGAAGGCTTAAATGTGGGGGCTTGGGTAACATCATTAGATTTGACTTTAATATCAGTCTGTCAACTATGTAGAAGAAAAAGCCTAGAAGGACGGTGGCAGGGGTGGGGGAAGTCAGAAGGCTATTTCTATAGTGCAGTGAGAGATCATGAGGCCCTATATTAGAACATGTTAGAGCTGACATATCTGTGAGAACACCACGTGGAGATGCTGGTGACAGCTAGATATCCAAGTTTGCCTTAAGGAGGAATAATCTAGATTGGAGGAAGAGATTTAAGGATTGTCAGCCTGTGGGTGGTACTTAAAAACTTGGATGAGAAAGAGAGCTCCTGGAGAACATAAATACAGTGAGAAGTATAGTGAACCAAGGGTGGGCTTGAAGAGATCACCAACATTTAAGGGGCACAAGATTGTAAAGTGAAAGATAACTAGGGTGGTGCCACTGAAGGAGTTGGTTTAAAGAAGGAGGAAATGACCCACACACTCAAAGGTGGCAGCAGTCTAGTAAAATAAGGACAGATAAATATCTATTGAATTTGGCAGTCAAGCACTCGAAGAAAATAGCAACAAAAGGAATTTCGGTAGGATGGTGGGCAAGAACCATTCTACTTTGAATTTAAAGTTAATAAGAAGTGGAGAGATTGAACTCCTGGGGTGTTTGGGATGGTTGGGCAGACAGATAATAGGGCAAAGGCATAGAGAGTCATAAAATGAAAACTCTTCAGTTGATCTACCTCAGGGGGTCTAGATTGGATTTAAAAGGAAGATTGCATTTGATGAGTGAGATAATGGAATTTAAGATTTCAGAAATGAAGTGTTTAGAGGATAACAGGACCTAGGCCATGGCCTAGAGAATAGGTGACAAGAAGGCTAAATTCAGATTTATGATTTTGAGAGTAAAATATTCAATTACAATCGTTGATTTATTTTTTTCTTAGATTTCATTCACCTGTTGCTGTGACAGAAATCTTTCACTTAATTTTCCACTCTCTCTATTCCTTTATGGTAAATGTGTCCCTTAAAGACACACTATTACAATACCTTTTAAAAATCCAATTTGAACAATAAATGAGTATGTTAACTCATTTATATTCATACAATTACTTTACCACTAGGATTTAGGAGTTATCTTTCTCATGTTTTTTAATTACGGTGCTTTCTGTTTATTTACCATTTTTGTTTTAGCCTTCTTTGGACAGGTTAAGTTTCTCTCTCTCGTTACTCCTAATTTAAGACACATAGTTACATTTTTTCTGTAACTATATCATTGTTTAGCAATACCTATGTCATACCCGTAAGTAAAACTCTACCTGAGTACCTGGGTAAGATCTTATCTCCCTCTTGTTTTCATCTATCTTCCTAAATTGGTATTTTTAGAATATATATATTCTTATTATTTAAACCATAAACATTTTACTGTTACTCATTCTTATATTTTGCATTGATTTCATAGTTTTACTTAATTCTGATTCGTATACTTCCTGAAAGAGTGTTTTCCAAAGGTCAAAAACTTCTGAGTTTTTATACCTAAGAAAAATTTTATTTCACGCACAAACTTAAAGGATATTTCATTGGTTGTAAGTGTCTAGGTTGAAAATCCTTCACCTTTAAAACGTCAAATATTACCCTATCATCTTCTTGAACCCAGCATTCTTGAAAAGCTTGAATGTTGGTCTTTTGTAGACCTTCACTTTTAATCTCTCAAACCTTACAAACGCTTTCCTTTGTTTTCGAATCTCATACTTTCCATACCTGTTATCTACATTTTTATTTTAGTCAAAAAACATTATGTTCTTTAAAAAAATTACATCTTTCTTTGTATTTCATCATCTTCATATATCACTTTGAAGAATGCTTAATGCTTATTCTGCTGATTCATAATTGTTTTGTCTATTCTGTTAATTCTGTTTCCTCTGATATAAAATGTTGTGTTTGTTATCTTTCTTAAAATAGTAACTGGATTCAAAGGTGATTAATTATGAAGATTCCTAGAAGCAGTGAAGCAAAGTTTTGGGTTAGATTTTAGATCTTAAAATCAATTTAGGATAATGAAAGAGACAGTGTCTCCAATTAATTAAGGGAAAAGATACTCATGGAGGAGTCATGGAGAAATGAAGGATAGAGATGTTAAAGGCAAAAGCAGAGTCTCCAAGGAGGATAAACTTTCACATGTAGTAAACAAGGATTTTCTTCCAGAATAGGAGAAACCTGAGCATATTTATAGGCAAGAGGGAAAAATTACAGATGCAAAAGACTGGGTCATTTATGATGTAAGCTTCTAGAAAGAGAAAAGGACAAATGGCATGCATAATTTTACTGAAACTACCAGAATTACTCCAAAGTAAAGCATTTCTCATGCATTGTGTTTAGCAGCCTTCTTCCATCAGGCTTTCTTCGTATCTGTTCAGTACAAATTTGTTGTCCATTTAATGGTAGAATATGAATGAGAAAAATATCATGAAGTTAAAATTTGAGTTTGGTAACAATCAATAATATACATAAAAACTTTCAGACAGTAGACTAACCAGAAGAAACAAAACATATGTATTTATTATCCCAGATCCTTTAAAGATCTCTCGATGCACATGTAATAACATCAAAGTGCAGAACAGGGCCTAGAGCTGCACTCTGGAATATGGTAACCAATAGTCACATGTTGGTTTTTTTTTATATTTAATTTTAAATTAATTCAAATTCAATGCAATCTTTAAAAATTGAATGAAATTTAAGATTCAGTACCTCAGTAATATTAGCCACATCTTGAGTGCTCATAGCCATATGTGTTTAGTTGCTACTGTATTGGAAGTGCAGGTATAAGACATTCTTTCTGTTGCAGAAATTTTAGTTGGATGCTACTAGTCTAGAGGATTCTTCACTGTAAGTTCCTTGCCTACTATTTATCTTCGTCTCAAAAACCTCTCTTGCTCTTGCTAACTCTTCTGTTCCCACTGGCCTCTCACTCTTTCTCAAACACTCTGAGCTTGTTTCTACCTTGAGGTCTGTATTTTGTTTTGCTTTCTTTCAAAGGACTACCCTTTCTTCATGTTACTCATATCTCTGTTCAAATATCAGTAAATCCTTCCTTGACCATTTTCTACAGTAACACTTATTCCCATCAAGCTGTATCCCCAACCTACTTTAATTTCTTGAGACCAATGTTTGTTATTAAGTTGTTTAATTGTCAGTTTCTTCAATAGTTTGGGCTCCATGAGGGCAGACTTTGTGCTCCAGCACTAAAACAAGGTCTTGCAATAGAAATTGCTCAAAAAGTATTTATTAAATTATCATTTGAATAGTGTTCCCTTTTTTTGGCATATTACCTTTGGGAGTATATCTTAGTAGAATTCTGTGAACATTTGATTCTCTAAGGTCGTCAGAAATCTTGCTTAGACAATAATATTAATAGGAACAAAATACTTCAGTGAATCTCCGAGAGTTTACTCCTGGTCATTTCTGCATATGTCATGGGAAAATCAGAGTACTACAATTACGTAAATTCAACATCCCCACTATCTTTGCTCTCGTCATATTTTAAAATTTCACTAAAGAGAACATAACGGGTGAGAAGAGAGCTAGAGTTAGAGAGAAAGAGAGATCAAGAAGGACATGATGTTCACAAAATATAAGCTTTAAAACCTCCTCCAGCTGTAGTACAGACAGAAAGGAAAGCTGTTTTAGACAGGAGTTGAGAAAGGTAGTAAATAGCTGATTTAAGTTAGGGCTACAGAGTCAGATATCCAGAATTTCAATTCTAACTTTGTCACTTGTTAGTTATATAATCTGTAACAAGTTATTGAACTTTTTCTTTCAGTTTCCTCCTCTGTACAATGGAGATACTGATAGTATCCACTTCGTGTGGTTTTCATAAAGATAAATGAGCTGATGAATGCAAAGTATGTGGAATAGCTCCTTTAACATCTCCTGCATTATATGTTTGTTACTATTTAAGGTATCTGTGATTACTATTGTTGTTCATCATATTGTTGTTGTTATTATTATTAGTGATCAGTACGGAAAGATGGATAATACATTTCAATGTAGTTTTTATTTGTGTGGACTAATTGGCTAAAGTTTGACTACTGATATTTGAATATCCACTTGTAAGTTGCTTTCAAAATATTTTAAAAGGAAAATAAAATTTGTAGGAAGTCATCTCTATACATTAAGTATATGAGCTCTGACTTGAGGTAGTCATGATAACCACTCTATTTATGTAGATACTGATTTCCAAGGGACTAGCCCAGGGTGATTTGCCCAGCCATCACCTGCCATCTGGTAGAAGCAAATGCAAGGAAAAGCGACACAGATCAAAGAATGTCAGGATTACTTTATTTTAAGTTCTAAAATATTCTGGATTTTGATACACATGTAACCTTAATTTAAATATTCTAAAAAAAACTTCTAAAGATTGCTTAAAATTTTCTTACTGAATTCAGACTGAAACACATTTTATCTTTATGCACAATATTCTAAATATATTGTATTTTGCTAGATGGAGGACGTTGTTGAGGATATAATCAGTATGAAATCAAGTTTTAAAGAGAAAGGAGCAGACTCTTCTCTGCTAATGCAAAGAACAGTAAGTGTTTCCAGACCCTAGGAGACTGAATGAGATTGAATCAGTTAATTTCAATGAGATTGAAAAAAAAATAGCATCTGATGATTAAAAAAAAAGAAATTTCATTTGATTAGTAAATGGCATTTTCTTCTGCACTTTTGAAACAAGAACAATGTAGATAAATATTAGAAAATATTTATTGATGCAGAAAAAGATATATAATTTTATTGAGGAAGATAATTAGGCTTATACCATTTTATCTATCTACCTATCTACCTGTCTATCTAGTCTCTATAAATATTCATCTAATTATATATCTAATCTGCTATACCATTTTCTATGAGTGATGAGTGATTAATCTTCAGATTTCTTATTTGAAGCACAATATATCAGTATATTCTTATAAATTCAAGGCTAAATTTAAAATATTTTACCATAACTAATAGCTATCAGATTCAGAAGCTCTACACCTTAAAAAGGAAAGAAAAAGCTTATAACAACAAAAATACAACTTTATTTCTGAGCAAATACACAAAGGTTAAAGATGAACCGAAAAAATGTAGAACTGGCCTCACCCTACTTTAAGGCACGTAGGCAGACTTCTATGTTGAAATCACAAATTCCTGGAATAATATGCAATGAAGAGGTAGTATCTTATCTCCTATTTTGTTGCTGTTGCCTTCTCGTTGTTCATACATTAATCTCTAGAAATGAATCTGTAAATAGTGTACAAGCTCTTTCTATACATTTTGAAGCATTGTTGTTGGTTTGTTTATAGTTTGAGTTTTTAGAAAACATGAGAAAAATACGAAAGATTGTAATTTAATTGTTACTTTAAACATTTCATTTTAAAAAAGTGAATTCTGACAATATGGCATAATGTAGATTACTGTTCATCAGTAAGTCAGTGGGCTTAGTTGTGTTAATATTGATGATGGACATTTTAAATCTCAGACTTTAAGAAAAAAATTGGAGCAAGTATCCTTTTCTTTACTAATTCCCAAATAGATGATGTAAAGGAGAATTATCTCTTTCCTCCTTTTCTCTGGTACAAAGGACCTCCACTTTATAACATCACTAATATTAGTATAATCCGACAAAAATCAAATGAGGTTAAAAATCTAGTTTTTTATTGAAGGCTTTTTTTTTTTTTTAGAATGGAGTGACAATTCTTTCTACCTCTTCTCTCTTCAGATTTCAAGCAGCATAGTTATAGGAAATCTGACTAATTCTCTACATAAATATGCTATTAATGCTAATTTTTCCCTGTCTATTACCACAGCATGAGGTTACTATTTTCTTAAATAGTATTCAACTTCTGAGTTTGAGGAAATGATATTAATTTCTTGTAATCTTCTCTTCCTTGTATGTGGTACTTACTTCATTGAAATTGTGTGTTGAAACATGATCTTTGTCAAATTATCTTACTTGTTTTGTAGAGGCTGCATAGATGGCTTAGTCAGTGCAAACTGGGGACAATGAATATTGGAAATTTGGTTTTGATACACAGAATGTACTTTTTAAAAGATCAATACTACTGGCCTATCTGTACTTATATTAAGACGTATCTGCTGTTGGCCAATCAACAATCATTGACAAATCTAGATCTACATATAACCCAAGCAGTTCAATTAGCCAAATACTTATTTAATACTATTATATGCAAATCATAATACATGCTCTGTAGGGAATTAAAAACTGAGTGAGACACAATTCACATGTCGAGAGACTACATGACAGTGAGTCAGTGCAGTGAGGCACACCTGAGAGGCAGAGAGGGAAAGAATATGGATCTTGTTGTTAAACCTAAGCTCTAATTTAGATATTGTGCAAGTCACTTAATCTCTCCTAATTTTGTTTTCTTCTTCTGAGTTATGAGACTAATTAAAAATATTTATTGCCAAGGCTATTCTTATACTAAATCTTAGTATCCTGCATGTATTTACATATTTCAAATGCTAGTCAGAGAGTTGCCCTGGATTTTACGTAAAAGCCATGCTAAACTAAGATATTTTTGAAATGCACTAGTAAAAGATGATGTTTGAAACATAGTTATGAAGGAAAGTTAAGATTTTAAGAGGTAGACATGAAGGCAGCAAAGTAGCAAGTTAAGAGAACCACTTAGACAAGGCAAGAAAGGAGAAAAAAGAGAAAAAAGAGAATGTGTAAGAATAGCTAGTAGAGCAGAGATAGGAAATTCTGAAGGATTTTTTTATAGTTCATGTGGATAAAACTAAAGACCTGTTAGATTCAGAGGAATGCTTTGAGTAAGCATATTAGCCAGTGAACTTTCAGTTGTAGACGATAGAATTTGGCTCCTACGGGGCTTAAGTATGAAAAGAATTTGTTGATTCATGTCATCCATAAATTCCTCAGTAATACTGTATGTGGACATCCCTCCATAACTGTTATTGGTTTTTTTTCTGCACTGACTTTATTCTCAGCCATTGAGCAGACACTATGATAACCTATTCCTAGCTATGTACAGTTTTTCCTTGCTAACCCAGTCTTTTTTTTTTAGACAGCCACTCCTTCACAAGAAAAGGGAAGTTTCTGATGAATTTAAGCCAACTCTAGTGGCCCCATTTCCCTTGCCAGAGATTGTTTTCAGAATAAGCTTGTGTTGCAATTCTGGCATGTTGAGCAGGTTACTGGAGTCTTCTAGGAATGTTCTTTAAAGTCTTTAAAGGAGACTCAAGGAAAAGAAGGTTTTGCCTCTATGATGTTGTAAGACAATATAACTTATATAGCGATTTTATTGCCCAGAAGGTAAATAAACTGAGGAAAAACAAAAGAAACAAAGGGAGAGGAAAATCCAAGAGGAATGCAAAGAAATGCTGTTTACATGCCCCTGGAGAATTCTTTACCTATGGATTTCACACATTATGTAAGATTTTTTTCTTTATTTTATCAGCTTATTCTGTCAGGATTTTCTGATTGTCGTAACCAAAATGCATCATGATGAATACATTCAGTCGGCTTAAAAATTTAAGAGAAAGACAGCTTCCTTTTCCCTTTAGTTCCAGTTAAATCCCTGCGGTGATTATTTTTGGAGCAATTTTTGTCATATATCTATCCCTCAGCCAATTTTCTGGGTCTTGGGCCCACCCTAGAGCTGTGGATTGAGTAGCTACACACAACAAATTACCTAGATTAACAATGAGAACCAGGAGAACAGGAATTGTCACCAAAATAAATGTAAATGAATTCTAGAGAGGTTAAACCAACAGATGCCCATTATGGTAAGCTTCAAAAGTGAGGATATTCATCAATAATAATAGTTTTTATCAATTTTTCACTACTGTATCACAGGCACTTTTCTAAATATTTTATGTCTAGTTCTCTAGTTCTCACAGAAATTGCAAATCTCAGGAGAAATCTATTGATTGTGCTATTAGTCACTTTGGGATTACTTCGATGTGACTTAAGCACGAAACCTTGGATGTCACTTAGCTAAGATTAATCCCAGGACCACTGCATAGAGGCTTAATGAAGTTAGGCATGTTCTAACTTCTGCTGGTCGAAAACTTGGAAGCTACTGAGGGGAAGCTTGGACCACTTGTGGTGGTCCTTCAGATTTATCCAGGTTGAATGGAATAAATCAAGGTTTTCACGGATCAATTCAGCCCAGGCATTTCTGACCCAGATATGAATATTGAGTGATTAGTAACTAGACTCAGAATAATTAAGCATAAGTTACCTCTCAATTTCTATTTGATCAAGAGTTAGACACCTGTAATTAGTTCTTACTGTCACAACTATGTAAACTGGACTGAAAAGAGCCAACATGCAAGAAGAATTCAGCCAAATCAGCTGTGCTTTCATCAACACCTTAACATCTCAGTTTCTCAGTCTCCATAATGTCAGTGGTATTTTCTCTTGCCCATCCAACCATCCTTTCACGTGATGATATCCTAAATCTTGTTGTTATGTATTTTTCTATCCCATAACATTTTGATTTCATATTTTTGACCTCTACATTCTATTTTTCAGTGCAACTACTCTAGTGTTCTTACTTCACCAATTATTCAAGCTTGTGGAGACTCCACATAAATTGACTCCAGCACCGTTTTCAATAGCTATTATTTCCCACTCATGACATTTTGAAAATTTCCTCCTTAACCTATTCTTGGTCAAGCACTATATCCATTTCTCTTACAAACACTCTTAACATGTCCTCGATTTTCTTCATTTTATTCCCCTAAAAAAACTCCAACCTTGATTAAACTTCTTTTCATCATACTTTACAGCTTCACCTGAGAAGCTGAATGGATAAAATTTCACCACATTGCTTGCAGCACTCACATCCAATACATTGTCAAAATTTCACAGGGGCTTTCATCCCTACCAGACAATACCACAGCTGTTCTTTGGTATAAAAAAATTCCAGTTAATTGAGATGTAATTATACCTCCTCTTCTCTCCTCAAATTTCTATGATTCCCCATCCATTCTCTATTTTTCAGCTGATTTCTCTTTCACAACATATTTCAGAGAGGGAAATATGTGCAATCAAGTTAAGATTTACTCATTAGCTCTGTATCACAAATTCTACCAAACCATCTGTATCTGTTTTGATTTTCTCTGCCATCTCTTTTATTAGAATATAGTAATTGTCCCAGTTCATACTCTAAATCCAGCCCAACTACCTGTGTCTTAGATACCATTAATTCTTACCTTCCCAAGCACTTTCCCTTTCAAAATAGCAACTGCTCCTATATCATCAGTCTATTCTGATGTATTGAATTATAAATATCAGCATTAAACTTGTCTTTACTAAGATTTCTTAAAAATAAAACCAAATCAAACACTCCCTTAAAATATACTTCCTCTCTGGATATTTCACCATTTCATGACTCCCCTACCCACCAGAAAACTCTGCTTCCATTTTCACCCTGCTCCCATTTCCTTACTTCCTGTTCTCCACTCTCCAATACAGCTGTTGCCCTCACAATTAAAAGAGCTCCTAGAACCACCCAATACAGAAGCCAATAGTAAATTCTCCCCTCTGACCAGACTTGGTATCTCAGTGGCATTTGCCATTGAGAGTGTTGACCACTCTCTCATTTGTAAAGGACTATCTGGGATTCTGTGGCACCATTTTTTTTTTCCCACCGCCTTGCTGTTTCTTCCTCCTCTAATATACATCTAAATGCTAAAGTCCCAAAGCTCAGACTTCAGCCCTCTCTACTCATATATCCATATGTTCTATAGGTAATCTCAACCCTTCTCCAGCCCAGCTCTCTCCCCTGAACGCTACATGCTAGGCTTGTGTATTCTACTGCTACCTTGATACCTTTTGTGCTCCTAACAAACATCTCAAACTTAATATGACTGAAAAGAAGTTTTTGTCCCCCTCCCCACC
Organism: Vicugna pacos; assembly: GCF_048564905.1. NCBI lineage: Eukaryota > Metazoa > Chordata > Mammalia > Artiodactyla > Camelidae > Vicugna > Vicugna pacos. Next base: position 30,263,257 of record NC_132993.1, read on the forward strand.
CAAACCTGCATTTAGTTCATCTAGAACCACCCCTGTTCAAAGAAAAAAAAGTGATCTTTTCTTCTCTCTCTTACTTGTGCATCTCCACATCTATCAGTATGCCCTTCTAATCAGCATCCATGATTTCCTGAATCTCACGGCTTCTTATCAGCTCCTCTACTCTTTTCTAGGCTATTGTCATCTCTCACTTGAACTTCAGAAACAGACTCCAACCTAATATCTCTGCTACTTCTTGCCCCCTTACAGCTATTGTTCACACAGCAGCCAGAATGATCTTCACAGAGCAAAATTTAGATCTTGTTTCTTCTTGCTTAACATTCTATTAACTTCCTGAAACCCTCAGAATATAATCCAGACACGTCACCATAGTCAGCACTTCCCTTTAACTTTACCTCTGGCCTTGATAACCTTCTTCCTGCTCCTTGAACACTGACACGCATGCTATCGTTTTAGGACTATTGAACTTCCTTTTTTGGACTTGGAATGATTTTGTCTCAGATCTTTGCATGACTGTCTCTTCATGCTTCAGATTTTTAGTCAACATCAACTTGTCAGAGAGGCCTTTCACAATCACCCTAGCTGAAAGGCCCCATCCCATCATTCCCTAAACCAATATCTTATTTAATTAATTCCCTCTGACACTTAGGATTAGAGTTACAAAGATTATCTTGTTTATTATTTTATTCACTTATTTATTGTGTGCTCCCAAGCCCTAGAATATAAACTCCTGGAAGCTGTAGATTTTGTCTTACTCACTGCTGTGTCCCTGAAGCCTAGAAGAGTGACCTGTTCGTTATTTTGTTCTCAGCACCCAGCACAATGCCTGTCATATCATAGGATCTCAACAAATGTATATGAAATAAATACTTTAAAATTCACACATAATATTTGAAAAATTGTTCCCATTATACATTACTGTTTAGGAACTTCTTAATAGCAAAAAAACAGCAGCAACAAGGATAACAACAATAATAATGGCTAATAATAACCAATGCCTTGGTTACTTGCTATGTGACAAGGATTGTGCAAAATACTTTCCACGAAAAATTTGATCATCACAACAAACATATGAGATAGAGACTATTATTGCCTATTATCATTTTACAAATGAGGAAAGAGGCTTAAAGAAGTTCAGTAACTCACTCAAGTTCATACAGTTAGTGAATGGCAAGGTAAGGGTTTGCATCCAATTCTCTATGACAGCAAATGCAAAAATCCTACCCACTCTGCTGTGTCAGCAGCCTCCAAAGGAAGCTGTTTCTGAGAACTGTGGAATCTTAGGATTTGAAAAGACCTCAGCCTGATCTGATCCTCTGCCACATTCCACCCAAATGATTGTTTAGCCTCTGAGTTTAGATCTATCTCCCTATAATTTCCACCTTTTGGGCTTATATTCACCTCTTCCTTTCAGAGATGTGGTTGTGCATAGTCACTCATTTCTTTTATCATATATATTTTTTTTCAATCAGATATCTGTAAGTGCTTGTGGCATTTGGCAATTTCAGTAAATCGTTATAGTTCAAGACTATTTCAGAGATGAGGACTGAGTAAATATTAACAACCCTCTGTGCTTGGTTGGAACTTGAAAGGACTGCATAATACCAAGCAACTTTTGTCAATCACAATCTAGACCAGATTAGTCTTAAAGTCCAAGGAAGAACCAAAGTTCACCTTAGAAGTTTCTGCACAGCTCTCCCAGTTATTGTTTGCAGGTTTAAGGAAAAGAAAATGATGAAGGAGAAAGAGAAAACCATTGCTATTGTGAAGGTTATAGACACTTCAAAATTAAAACTGGTGAGCAAGTACATTTTGGAATTCTTTCAATGCTTGGAGATGAAACCACCTTAAATACTGAATTTAAACTTTATAAACTAATAGTCAATAAAATAAAGTATGTAGAAATTGAGCTTTGAAAAGCGTAATATATAATCTGCTGTGCTGACAAGCTTGTTTACTTACAAGATAGTTTTTAGTGCTCTGGTTACAGTAAAAATACTTTTATAGTCTATTTAGTACATAAAATTACTAAAAATAATTTTTTATTGTGACCTTCTTATAAAAAAAGTGAGGGTTCCACTAATTATTTTGGCAGTGTTTACATTAAATTACTGTTTTTATTAATTTAGTACTAATAGTTCATATGTATATAAAGTATATGATGCAAAAGCATTTATGTTACCATTCTCTGTTTTGTATTTTATCTTTTCTATTTGAGTTATAAGCCAGCTGGCCAAGGACAGGAATCTCCCACTCCCGCCCAACAGATTATTTTTATTCACTATAATAGAACAAAATAAAAAAACTCAGTGGGACTTCTCTTTTCAATGTTTATCATTCAAACCTCATAGCCCTGCTTTAGCAAATAAAATAAAGTTAGAGGGAGATCAATTGTGTGTGTCTTAAAACTGGAAAAATCTAGTTTACTATGTTTAAATGAATAATTACACAAAAGGAAAGAAAATAATCTTTTAAATGCCAGTTTTTTTTTATGTATGCTTACATTGTGTGATATATGCTCTCCTACAGTTCTCATTCTTTATGATTGAAGTTTATCTTCTTTCTATGCCTACAGTTATTCTATCTAATAGTCTCATGCTCACTTTTGCCATTTTGGGTTTACAATAAATGTCTTCAGAGAAAAGCAGAGTAGAGAATCCAAACAACTCAAAATTTCTCCTCAGTTTCCCATGAAACTCACATTAAATATTTGATATAGATATATAGATACACACATTAACATACATGTAAGGGTTTAAAAGTTTTTTTTCTTTTAGTATTTAAACTGAAAAATTATCTGGAAATATAATATGTAAATATATATACATATAAGATTTTCTTTCCTTTTTTTGTACTTATGATGAGATTATTTGGGAGATATCACACACATACCACATACACACATATACAAAAATATATATAATATATAGTGCATTTATGCATATTATATATTGTATTACATACAAACACACACACATATATATCTTCAGAAAGTTCTTAGGGTTTTATATAAATAATCAGTTTTCAGAAACAAAAAGAGTATATACTAGGTAACCGCTCTCTTGCTGAGTGAATATAAATGAAGACGGACAAAGGATAAAAAAATTAAATTATTAAATTTGTGGTCAACTTTACTAGTACTATGGTGTTTGGGTGAAGAAAAAATTAAATCAGGATGTGATAAGGGAGAGTTGGATATGGTTTGGACCTTAAGTTGAGCCTTAGAGAATAAGTTAGATTTTAATACTTAAAGAAGATGCAAGGACATTTGAGGTGCAGAAAACAGCAGTGGGAAAGAATAAAACTTAGAAAAACATACTCCAATGGCTTTCAACTTTTTTGAGTATTCAAAACACTTCTTACCATTAAAATTGTTAAGGCAAGGATCCTTCAACAATAAGATAATAAAGAATCCACCCTTTGTGTTAGCCAGACCTAGACCTTTTAATCCCAAGCCTTCTATTTATCAGACCTGTATGATCTTGAGATAATTACTTATTTTTTCAGAGTTTTAATTATTTTGTATTTAAAATTGGAACTTGCCTTATAGAGTTGTTAAAACAATTACTTGAGATACTGTTATTTGTCATTAGTATGAAACATGCTTAGCTTAATATCTGGCATAGAATAAATACTCAATTATCTATGACATTGCATATATGTATTATGATAATGCTTATATTTCATCATCTTTTAAAAATATTCTGCATATATGGATTCATGTGTTCTGTGTGGCAACATTCTTTCCTCCTATCTCCTCCCTCTGTGATTGTGGTATCATATCCAAAAGATCATCACCAAACCCAACACCAATATTATATTTTCTTCTGGGGTATTATAGCTTTAACTTTTATGTTTAAGTCTTTGATCAATTTTGAATAACTCTTGTATATGATGTAAGATAAGAGTCCAACATCTTCTGCTTGTGGCTGTCTAGTTTTTCCAAGATCATTTATTGAAAAAGCTGTCTTTCCTCCATTGAATGGTCTTGACACTCTTGTCAAAAATCATTTGATGATATATTTGAGGAATAATTTCTTAGCTCTCTATTCCACTCTGTATGTCTGTCTTTATGTCAGTACCATATTGTTTTGATGACTGTTGCTCTGCAGTTAAGTTTTGAAATATGTAAATGTGAGTCCTCCAATTTTGTTCTTTTTCAATATTGTTTTTGCTATTCAGGGTCCCTTGAGATTCCGTATGAATTTTAGTATGGGTTTTTCTATTTCTGCAAAAACCAGTTAGGATTTTAATAGGGACTGAATTTCATCTGTAGATTGCTCTGGGTAGTATCGTCATCTTAACAATATTAAGTTTTCTCATCAAAAACATAGTATGTCATTTCATTTATTTATGTCTTCTTTAATTTCCTTAAGCAATATATTTTTTTTTTAGTTTTAAGTGTCTAAGTCTTTTCCTCCTTATGTAAATTTGTTTCTAAGTAATTTATTCTTTTTGATGTTATTGCAAATAGAATTGGTTTCTTAATATCCTTTACAGATTGTTTATTGTTAGTGTATAAAGACGTAACTAGCTTTTGCATGTTGATTTTGTATCCTGCAACTTTGCTGAATTAATTTATTAGCTCACATATCTGTGTGTGTGTGTGAAATCTCATGGTTTTCTAAATGTAAGATCTTGTCATCTGTAAACAAAAATCATTTTACTTATTCTTTTCCAATTTGGATGACTTTGTTTCTTTTCCTCGCCTAATTGCTCTGGTCAGGACTTCTAATACTATGTTAAATAGAAGTGGCAAAAGCAGGTATACTGGTCTTGTTTATTCCTGATCCTTGGGGAAAAAAAAACTGATAAATCTCAACTTGTACTGTAGTCGTATCCTCCTTTCATTTGAAGTATCATTTGTTTAATCTTTATTCTTCTTAATCAGGCTTATGGGAAGCGTGTCAAGTTTGTTAACCTAAAAAAGAAAATAAAACTTTTGTATTTTGCTTTGTCTTGTTTTTCACTGATTTATGATCTTTAATTATTACCTGTTTTACTTGCTTTGGATTTATTTGGTTATTTTTCTAACTTCTTAAAAAAATACTTAGTTTATCAAATTTCAAAATTTTATCTATTTTTCTCATTCTTAAGTGTATAAATTTCCTTCAAAGCATTACTTTACCATGTCTCAGAAGTTTCTTCAAGTGTGTTTTTGGTACCTTTTATTTATTTTTAAATTCCAGTATGATTTTATCTTTACTCTTGAGTCATTTAAAAATTTCCAAATATTTAGGAAATCAAGGACTCTGAAATGTTTGAAGTTTTTTGTTTTTTGTATTTTGGGTTTTTGTTGGGTACACAATCAATATTTATATATGTTCCACATGTACTTAGGAAAACTGTGCATTCTCTAATGTTTAGATGTAGAACTATATATGTCTATTAGACCAAAATATTCTTTTGTTGTTCAAATCTATAACATTGCTTATTATTTTTGTCTATATGACTCTTCAAAAACAAGGAGAAATGTGTTGAAATCTCCCATTACATTGATGGATTTATTAATTTCTCCTTGTGCTTGAAAACATTTTATTTCACATATTTTGAGGTTATTTTATTAGGTACATGCATGGTTCATAATTGCTGTGCCTTTTTGGAGAATTGACTTTCTTATTATTAAATGGTGACTCTCTCTATCCTTAATAATTTTTCTAATTGTAAAGCCTATTTTCTCTGATATTAATATAGCTGCATGAGCTTTCCTACGGTTAGAATTTGCTGGATATATCTTTGCTAATCCTTTAACTTTAAACCTTTGTGGCCTTTTACTATGAAGCTGTGTCTCTTGTAAGCTACAAAAATCTAAATATTACATTTTTACTCAAACTGTCAAACTATTAGCTGAGGAGTTTGACCTATTTACACTGATTGTATTATTGATATATTTTTCACCTGTTTCTCTCATCTTATTTTATTGTTCAAGTGTGTCTCATATTTTAATGTTTTTCTTTAGTACTTTTTTTTTTGTCACTTTCATGTCCATTGGTTTCCTCGCTACTCCAACCCAATCATACTGATATTATCTAGACTTTAATACTAAGTTATATGATTTATATTTCATTTTATCTTCGATCTTGGTTCTCTCTTCTTTTTTAGACAACTATTTTATCAAGATAGTTGGTGGGTTTTGTTCATATCATATTTTTATTTATTTATATCATATTTACTTCATCTGAAACTGTTTTCAATGTTAGTCTTTGTGGGTAAACATTCTTAAGCATTTTATACCTCTAAGAATATTTTTATCATGGCCTCATATGTGGATGATATTTGGGCTGGATATAAAACTCTTTATTTTAAGTTCTTTTTTTTTAAACATTTTTTATTGATTTATAATCATTTTACAATGTTGTGTCAAATTCCAGTGTAGAGCACAATTTTTCAGTTATACATGAACATATATATATATATATATATATATATATATATATATTCATTGTCACATTTTTTTTTCTCTGTGAGTATTTTAAGTTCTTTTCTTTAAACATTTAAAAATACTGATTCACTTTCTTCTTTCATCCATTTGTCACTGAAAAATTTTATGTTAATCAGATTCTTGTTCTTTTGAACATAATCTTCTCTCTCTCTTTTTTTTAGGCTTTTATATTTTTCTCCTTGTCATTGTATATTCTTAAATTTCACTGTAATGTGTCTGAATGTAGGTTTTTCCTATCTTTTTCTTTGGATAGTCTATAGACCCTTTCATTTTTTTTTCTTTTTTGTTTGTTTGTTACTTTTTTGTGGGGTGTCCCTTTCATTTTTAAATCAAAATAAAATAGTGCTAAAATAAAATGAGATTTTAGAAAAAGACTTCGACATTTTATTTAGTGTTAATTCTAAGAAATGCATCTCCATTCTTTTTTTTCATTATTTCTTAAAATATTTTCTTTCTTCCAATTTTGTTTCTCTAAGATGCCTAATACTTATCTATATTTTAGTTCTAATAATTCTACCCTCATACTGATTAGATTTTCTTTCATATGTTTTATTTCTTGATCCTTTTCTTCATCCTCCTGAGAGATTACTTTAATTTGGTTTTATAATTCACTAATTATTTTATTTCTTTCTCAGTGTATCCGTTATTCTATTTTCCATTTTATAGTTTTCTTTTATTCAGCTATTATATTTTCATGTGTTCTATTTCTGCTTGATTATTTTGGCCATTTTTATGCTTACTTGTTTTTATTTTATATCATAAATTATTATAAATACTTTCCTTTATTTCTTTTGGAATATATATTAGGCTAATTTTAAAAACTTGTTTTCATGTGATCTTTTTATTTGTAAAATTTTTGCTTTTGCTATTTCTAACACTGTGTGTGATTTAATATTTAAAATAGTTATTTTCTTCTAATGTTTTGACATTGTGACCTGTGAGCACATTTTCTTTAGGGAATATTGGCTACTATGAAAAATAGTGTCTATATGAGAAGGTCAGTTCCCTATTCATTTCAGTCTCTATGATCTTAGTAGAGGAGATGTGAATAAAATCTAGGGTAAGAATCTTGGACACCAGGAACCACTGTCAATCACCTCTCCCCTCAAAGCCACTTCTCAGATCAGGAGTTCATTTTTTTCTACTGGAATGAAGAATTGTCTTGAGCAGTATGTTCTACCTTGTTGAAAATAGTTTATATTAGATGTCTTTAGAAATTGTGAGTTTGTTTCTAATAATAATACGTTTCCTTATTGCTATGTTAATGATTTTGTTTTACTGAAAAGTAATCTGTTTTTTAACAAGAATAATAAACTTTTCTTTATAAAATATTTCTCCAGTAGCCTACTACTCTATGAAATAAACATAAGACTTAGACTGTAATACCTAAGTGACTTATACTTTTGACAACAGTAGATATAATTTAGCTTTGTAAGTCTTTTCTAATGTGTATGCAATCTTTAAATTTTCACTAACATTGTCCTCATATCTTTTAATGGAGAAAAATCTCTTTAGAGTGCATGAAATGTAACATACTTTGAAATTGAAACCAATTGTCTAATGATATTCAAAAAGTGATTAGCCATTTACATGAAACAGAGTAGTACCTACAGCGTAAAATTAAATAGGATATTAATCATTGTGCTTCAGGGCATAAATTAGACAATAACCAAGGTCAGGAGAAGATATACTATACCTACAGTTAAGTACGATTAGATTCGTTATCAGAATTTCAGCCCAATTTCTAAGGAAAAATGCATTGGATACAGTCTGACCAGGTAATATGGACTCAGGGAAATGCTGTGTTTAAGAATCTATCACTTTATTGTTGCAGTGTGTATGTAATATGGCTTCTTTTCTTCTTAAACATTTCTGTTATTTGACACTGCTGCATTGAAATCCATCTGAATTCAAGCTCTTCAGTGAAAAGTACCCTTTCCATAGTTTCTTCCCTCTTCCTTGTCCCTCACTCCCTATCTTTTTGTCTAGCATGTCCATTATGTTTCTCAAATGTACAATGTACAATTCAGGTTGGTGATGCCTCAGCTTATAACTAACAGGGTTTTCAGGAAAAGATCTTGGAGACTTTAATTTTACAAATATAGTTAAATGACTCAGATGTTAAGGAGATATCTGCTTTTAGAATTTCTTCTTAATTGTATTATTCTGCCATTAATACTCATCATTTATTCAATTTGATCAACTTTGTTTCTATTTTTCAGGTGAGAAAATTGAAAAGGAATAAAAGCCCCCCTTAATTAGCTCTCTTCTAACATCCAAGAAGTAAAAATGCATTTTAAAACAATGAGTTTATATAAAATTAAAATGAGTTTTAATAAATAACAAAAAGGACTGATATATGAAAACACACATCAGAATACCATTTGCAATCTGTAATGTTCTTATTGATATGCACATACACTTATGTATTAGCCTGCTTTTCCACTATACTTTCAAAGTTCTTTTTCTTCACAAATGTACAATATTAATTATATGTAGTTTAATAGAGTATTATGTCAGAAACTAATTTTGAACTAATTATGTCAGAAACTAATAATGTGTCCTTTATTTACATTTCTTTCCAGTCTGATTTTAAAAGTATTAAGAAAATTCCCTTAGTTTGAATTGGAGTTTTACAAAAAGTGGGACTAAGGAGTCTGCAATAATCTGGCTATAGTTTTTGATTACTTGTATTGCTTCTTGTCCTTCAGGGAAGAAATGTTGCTCTTGGTTGACTTCCCAGAAATGAAATAAAGATACTTAGATTGGAAATATTTTAAATGTTCAAATTTTACCTTTTAAATGTAGCCTGTTCTGAAATAATGAATGTTGAGTTATGAATATTATTTAAATTTAATTTTCTTATAAGATAAAATCAATAAGCACATTTCAAATAACAAAATGGTGCAATTTTGAATTGTGTATACAGCATCTTAGCATTCTGAAAAATTGTTCCCAAGAAGCACTTTAAGAATTGCAGTGTTTCTGTAATTAGACATACACTATAGCCATTAGAGGCAAAAGCAGTTTTAGACTACTTTTGGTTACCAGCTGGGATATTTAGAATAATCTAGAACATTAAGTGTACAATGAGAAAAAGTATGTCTTCCAAGAAGGAAAGAAAGTTTCTTACTTAATTAACAGTGTAAAATACCTCTTGACTATGAGTTGCTGGTAGCACTGATGGTATTAGGAAGGCTTCCAAAATGTTCAACCATTATATCTAATTTATGATATACAGTGAACTTTCCAGCTTTGCTAATATGTATAATGATTTTTGTCTAAATCTTATTCACCAGGTAATGTTCTGGATCAAACTTTCATTAATTTTGTAAATATTAACCAAAATTTTTCTTCACAAGTGAACTAATTTCTCCTTTCTCTTAAACACAAATACCTTTTCTCAACATATCTTATCCACAAGTATCCTACAATGATTTTACAGTCAATGAATACTCTTGTTTAAAATTAAAATGCTATATATTACAAATTATTATTAACAAAATGACATTCAATATATACAACTAAATATACCAATATTCACCAAGAATTTGATTGATATTTTCTTCCTTTTTCTTCTAAAGCTATCTGGAAGTATTTTGGACGTGTATAGTGGTGAGCAGAGAATTTCATCAGCTAACATGGGACTTACAAGTGCTTCCTGTCCAAGCAGTCTACCAATGAAAAGAGAAATTACAGGTAACGTTGCTTTTATATTTTATCCTTTTTAAAAGTCGACTACATAAGACATGACTAACATACATTTCCAAGCTAAATAGAATTTCAAATAAAAATATTTGAAAATATTCTTATTCTATGACAACCAAGCAATAAGTTAATATAATTTACAGTTCAGCTGAATTAATTAATTATTTTAGTAATTGGGCATATTTCTAAACACATAACCTCTATCATATGTATATGACAGCTTGACTAAGTTCTTCACTTAACATAGGTTCATTTTGATATTGAAAGATGCAACTGACTAACATGGCTGCAAAATAATAAGTTAATAGATTAGAGGAAGTTAGATTTTCCCCTTTTGAGCTTGTTTTATGGGTTTTATGATTCACATTTAACTTCCTCACATGGCTAAAAAACTCCTTGGTTTTCAATAGTAAATTTTTAAATTGTTGCAACTGAAAGGAATTATAATGGCACTGTCAGTTTCCTCCAGTATATAAATGAGGGAATCAGGAATCAGAGGAATTGTTTTCCCAAAGTCATACAGCTGAATAGGAGCAGAAATGGATCAAAATAAGGATTTTCTGACTTATAAGTCCAGCGTTAGTGTCTCCATAAAAATAAAATAAAATTCAGTTGAAATTTCTGTATCAAGTTTTTAGTTTGGAACTCAGACACCAGTCTTTAAATTTTTTTATATAGTTAATATCAATATTCTTACTAAATGCAATATATTCATTTTGGTGTCTAATCAATAACTCAAAAATGTCTATGCATTCAAATTACTTAGACTAAAATTAATTAATATATGTTTAAAAGACAAATGTAAAAATGTACAAATGTTCTATACCTCTATTTTAAAAACTAGAATAATTCAAAGAACACTGTATTAATTATCTTTTGATGTATAACAAATTACCCCAAACTTAACAGCTTGAAATAATAAACATGTATTATCTCATACAACCCCTGTGGTTCAGAAATAGAGGGATGGATTAGAAAATTTGTTCCAGCTCAGAGTCTCTCTTAAGATTGCAGTCCCGATGTTAGCCAGAGATACAGACTCTTGCCACATGACAGCTGGAGGATGAGCTCCCGTGGTGGTTCACTCACGGGTCTGGCAAGTTAGTACTGTTTATTGGCAAATGACCTTGGTTCTTTACCTTGTAGACCTCTCCACAGGTCTGCTAAAGTGTCCCCATAATAACAACTGGCAATCCAAGGGACACCAAAGTGGGAGCTGGAAAATGTCTCTTATGACCTAATCTTGGAAGCCACAATAAAAAGGATTAAGCAGTTTATTTGTTTATTTATTTTATTTATTCATTTTTAATGAAGCACTGCAGATTGGACCCTGGACTTCCTGCATGCTGAGCATGCGCTCTACCACTGAGCTATACCTTCCTCTGATTAAGTAGTTTAATATATTCTGCATACTGTACCTCTTTTAATCTTCACAATGATTATCAAGTAGGTATTATATTATACCAATTTTACAGATGAAGAGACTGAGACACAAAGAACTTAGGTAACAGACCGCAAGGCTATTAAATGGAGAGCCAGAACAGAAATCAGGTTTTACTACTCAAAGCCCATAGGTTTTGCAACTGCCTCTCACTAAAAGAACACTCTGTTCCAAATTTCTAAATATTTGCAAAAAATTATTATGCCATTTGGAGCAAGTGATATTGTATTTTTACCTAGCATTTCTGAATTATGTTGACTAGAAAGATTGTAAGGTAGAAATAAGTACTGTTTCAATTGTCTTCCTTTTGACCAGAAACTGATACTCGAGCTTTGGCAAAAGAGAGACAAAAAAAGGACAACCACAACCTCAGTGAGTATATTTTCCTTTTTTTCTAAACAAAATTAATTTATTTAAGACAAAATGCTTAGAGGTTAAAATGTGTGATCTTTTATTGTCGCTCCATAAATATTTTGAGATCAGATGACCAAAATTAATTGTACATCTCACTAGAAGAGCTATTTTGGGAAATTTAAACACTGTGATCTCTCAGAAAAGCTGTACATTTTTATGAAGTGAAACATCTCAAGTTCTCTCCTTGATCATTCTCTCCCTCTCAAGAGAGCTTCATGTGACAGAGATGAGTACATTGGGTTACATTTGAATTCTGTTGTGACTCATTGACTGCAAGGTTTAAAGAGATAAAAGTGACTTTAGAAAATGTACCCCATTTAAACAGTAAGAATCATAACTCCAGGTTCTTATCTTTCTGTGTCAATCTGCTCCTTCCTTCCTAGTGATAAGTTATCTGAAAGTATTGCTTATGTTGTACTGATGAATTCCACTGCTGCAAAAAAGGGGGGTTCAGATGCCTTCCTGGGGGTCAATTTGACTCCGATAATGGGTCACATGAGATGGATAAATGCAGTCAAGGGAAGTTGTTTAGGGGCAAGGTGAGCTTTAGATGCTTCGTCATGTCTCGAGTGCTTAACTGTCCCAAGTGAGCTTGACTAATTGAATGTGAAGCCTTTTTGTTCTGGGAACCAAATCAACAAATGACAAAAGTATAGAATAGAATAAAAATAAATACAAACTTTAAAGCTCTAAAACAAACCAGGAATTTCTTTACATGTGGTCAGTTGAAATAGATTTTACGTGTACCTGTGAAACCTGCATCTGTCTGTTCATAAAGCACCTGCCTATGTCACAAAGTAGGCTGACCATGTGAGTGAGGAAAGAACTGACAGGTGGTTACAACAGTCCTTGGAGTAGTCCTGGAAAGGGAAATGACCTGATTCTGATCCGTTAGAGGCAGAGCAGTTAAGTGTTGGTCCAGATTATGAAACAAGTAGAGCATGAGTTTGGGGAGCTAATTGTTGGCAGAAAGAATTGATACATCAAGGAAGTGCAGACTTCTCTCTTAGTTTTAAACCTACTAACTACTCTTCTCCTTGCTTCTTTCCTCTGTTTGCACTTTAAGCGACAGGTCATTTCATGTAAAGTATGACAGGTGCCCGGTATGCCCATTATCAAAGTGTTTTCTAATCTGGATTCCATTCGAGAGTGATCTTGCTTTTTGGAGATAGCAATGTCACAAAAAAACTAACATCACGTTTTAAATGTAAATCTAGGCCAACCCTTAACATTTATGAAGATCATGGCTAGAGGACAAAGTCCCACTTACCATTTGTCTAAATACTTAACAGTTATAACAAGTCTAGAAGTGCTTAATTAAGTATGCTCTATCCTCCCTAAAGACTGGAAGACGAGGTGTGAAATTATGATTCTCAGATCCTTGGAATTCTGAGTGGGAATGTCAAGGTGGGGCAATGCCAGCCCATAGCCAGCAGCCCATTTCATTTTTCTCTCTACCCCCTATTCCATTCAGTGCTGCAAGTGGTCTCAAACATGAGTGTGAATCCTTCATCTTATATTTTGAAGTTTCATAGATTTTTCTACAAACAACTGCTGCTTGTCTGTGTCTTGGGCCTAGAGTGAGCACCCTGGAGTCATGAATCTCCCTCAGGAGGATGGACGTGGGAAGCAGTCTACACAGGCTCTGGAAGTGGGCTCCGGGCATTTGGGAGGATATACCTGGGGCAGATTACCCAGAGTGTAGTTTAGAAGTGGAGGTCCCTTTGCCCTGTGGCTGCCTTGCTCAGTAGGGATGGGTGTGGTAAGAAAAGGCCCTAAAGGGGGCTTCTCTTTAGTATGGGAGAGAGGCACCTCTTGCCTCAATCTAAGGACAGAAATGAATGAATATGTCAAAAATTTTGTGAAGAGTGAAATCACATATAGCATTAGATAATTTAGCAATTTCTTGAAACTTGACTCCTTTACAAACAACTAGTGTACTGAATCTGAGAACATTAAGGAACCAAACTTCTCATTATAATTATTCATTAATAATTTGATTGAGCACAATGTAAGAAGAGTAGAGTAGGAATTTCTGATATTTTACATAAGGTGTATTTAAATAATAGATTTTGAAGAAACATTATAGGACTAAACCAGTCTCCTATTTTGAGATAAAACTGAACATCCCTCATAGCTGCTCTTCATCTTATATTTAAAAATCTGTTTTATAATATAGGAGTGAGTATGTGTGAGCATAGAATTATTCATAAATTCTCACTGTAAAATATAAATATATTTCTATCAGTTTTATCTTTGTTTATTTTCTTTTCAGTTTTTTTGTGTGGTGTAAGTTTTTGAATCACATGCCCAGGGAAAACAGGATTTGTAAAGAGGGAAAATAAACTCTCTCAAGAATCAATTATATCCTAATTTCAGAGGACTCCCAATGTATTATTCCTCAAGGTCAAATTCATTCATGTTAAATTGCTTTGTAGAGTCAGTTCACCAAGACAATTGATATTTCTTCATGTCTTTCCTTGTTTCCAGTCGCAGATCTTATTTTTCAAGCATGTATTTACTGTTTTGACATACATTTTTCTTTTTCTTCATGAATTTTTTCTTCCTTCATTTCCCTGAAAAACTTTAAAAATGTTATCTACTGAGAAAATATATGTAAGTTGTGGTTCCTGATACTGGAAATGTAGAGTAGACTATAAGACTACTCTATGCTCTGTAAGATTGCTCTTAGGTCAGGGTCAGTATAGGGAACTCTACTTATTTGTGTATTTGGTTTGTATATTTAACATTTATTGAACATTTGCTAGATGCGTAAAATTTCCCTAAGCAATGAATGCATGGAAATACAAACAGAGAAAAGAGTCTCTGAATAAAAACCTATATCAATAGTTCTCAAAGTATGGGCCCTAGACAAGCAGCATCAGCATCACCCGGGAATTTGTTAAAAATGCACATTCTTGGGTTCCAACCCAGACCCACTAAGATCAGAGTCTCTAGGTATGGGGTACAAATAGATTTTAACAGTCCCTCCAAGTGTGTCTGATGCATGCCAAAGTTTAAGAATCATTGCTCTGTATGTTACTGAAAGTTGTCAAACTAGAAAACTATATTTATAGTCTAATCAATCAATATATATTTATTTAGCATCTCATATATGCCAAGCCCTCTGGGGACACAAAATGAAGTAAGAAATGGTCCTTGCCCTTAAAGAAGTCATGGTCTACTTGGGCACACACACCTATCATGTGCCAAACTGTGTTAGCCTTTTAATAGAGTATATGAGAAGATATGCAAGGAGAGAATATATATACATATATAATTTCAGTATGAGTAAATATTATAGCAATATTATAGGATTTCAAAGAATGATAAAAACGTTGTTTTTGAGAGTAAGTGTTTTTAAATCATTGTGAACAATAGAATCATAATTTTAATGTTATTTTTACTTTTAGAATAAAACATTTAAATTTTTATTTTATTGTTGAATATTCTTTTGACTAAATGGAAAATTTTTGCTCATTGTTTTTAAAATATTATTATTAAAATTTATAACTGACCAAAGTGAATTCTTTAATGAGAATAATCAATAATATTTCTTTTTTAATAGTTGAAAGAAGAAGAAGGTATAATATTAATTACCGAATCAAGGAGCTTGGCACTCTTATTCCAAAGTCTAATGATCCGTGAGTTCAAAAAATCATTTCTCTAATAGTGTTATGGTTTCAATAACCCCCAAAATGAGTGGGAGGGATGAGGGGAAGGGGAGAGCCAATGACTAGGAAACTAAGCAGCTTATGGCTAAGTTAAGGCTACTGCTGGTCTCATTTTAAAATGTCTGTTCAAGTTTGAGAGTTATTAAGCATCAAGTTTGTTACACACGTCGTTTTGAGCTATAGGAAATAAGTAAATGATTTCTTCTCAGTACCTAGTGGATCATTCTGTGTGGTACCAGTATTAGCAAATTTAGTAGTATCAAATGCTTTCATGATAACGATATCTTCAGTTTATGGTTATAGCAATTCTTCCAATTTAAGTTTTGCCCCTGATTCCCTCCTTTCCTCTTCTATAATGACTGTTAAGTAAGCACAACTTGCCATGGAGAGAAATGAATTTTTTCAACAAAGCAGTGTTAAGCAAGCCTTTACTGTCTTATTAGCAGTGGTACTTTTCTTAAGCAGGAGTTTGAATTACTTGACATACTGCTTTCCGTTTGTTGTCTTCTTTCAGGTTGCCTTTTAGAATGCAGCAAATAAAGATCAGCTACTTTAAAAAATGTGTACATAAAAATTGGATTGTTGAATTTTCAGAGGTTTCAAAATTTTGGAGATATTCAAGCAAAAAAATGGAATTTTAAAAACATACTGGTTGATGCCAACCAGAAATTGGTTATTGTAATTAAATTTTCAGCCAAGTTTTGGTATCATACAGACACAATGTCAGTTAACAAGATGTTTGAGGTTATAAATTTCAGGAAATAGCTGATTAATCAACATATCGATTTAGAATATTGAGTGTTTCTCCAAAATCATGAGAACATTGTAGCATTAATAATGACCTAAAAAAATTTTTTCTTCTTCAAATTAAGAAGTCCTGGACTCTCCAAATACTGGCAATTAACTATTATTCAGAAATGATGATGTTTGATAAAGTGGTATTTGTAAAATTTGTAAATACTCTTTCCCTAAATTCAAATGTGCTGATTTACTAGGACAAGTTAATCATCTGCAATGGAAGGAAATGCCATATTTATTCTCATGGGCATTCAGGATAGTGACGACATCTAGAGTAGAATGGCAGAAAGAGCACTGGATGGAGAATCTGAAGACCTCAGTCTTGGTGTAGGTCCTACTAATAGCTTTTCAAGTCTTTTGAAATGTCTAAGCATACAACTCTCTATTAGCAGAAAAGAACACCCATTTTCCAGATAGGACTTTTTATTAACACTTAAAATATAACTGCACATATTCACTAAACATTTGCTATAAGGCCAAACAAAGCCTTGAATATATATTTCAATTTCTTTCTAACATAAACTGCACAAAAACATATAATCTATTTTGATTTCCTAAAGATAAAACAAAAACCTAAGTGCCAACAACCTAAGTGTACATGGATTTTTAAAAAATATTTGCACCTTAATTTGTTACAGTATATTTTTAGCAACCTATCTTTACTGACGTTTTATTTGAGTTTTTCGAAAGCCTTTAATATACTTTCCCTAAAAGCAATAGCTATTTTTATAAATAATCTTTATTTTCCATTCATATTTCATTAGCTAACATGTATATAATTTAATTATACTCTCACAATAGTAAGTACAATAGGCATTCATTTAACAGCCTGTCAGTAAGTACATGTCACCACAAGGATAACAGAAGTACCTGGGTGTCTCAGAAGGTAACCTAGTGGCCTCTATTATCTACTTTGTTCTGACAACAGGCAATGAGTGTCACAAAGGGAACAGAGAACATTAATTAATCCTGAAAGTGATTAGATAAAGGTCAGTTAAGAGAGCTTCTCTTGTAACTGGTAGAGCTAACCCACAGTGCCAGGGCAAGGTTATATGCAGAAAACAGATGAGACTGTAAGATTGGACTCTGAAGCCTAACTGAACATCTTTAGATGTCACCATGCCCATAAAGCACCAAATATATTATACACACACACACACACACACACACACACACATATATAATCAGATAATATGTATGAGAATGCCTCAAAATTATAAAGCTTGTGTGAGGGATAATTATTATTCTACATTTTTATAGAAACTTTGGTTATAAAATGGCTCCTTTCTAGTTCTAATTCATTGTCTAGAACAGAGGATGGCAAACCTTTCCTCTAAATGGCCAGATAGTAAATATTTCAAGGTTTGTGAGCATAAAGTGTCGTAATTATTCCCCTCTGCCATTGTAGCATGAAAGCAGACATAGACAATATGTACATGAATGAGCATGATGAAGTCCAATGAAACTTTGGTGACAAAAACAGGCTGTGGGCTGCAGTTTGTCTACCCTTGATCTAGAATACAAAAATCAGTTCATCACAGAATCAGAGCTGAAAGGGACCATAATTGGGAAAACTTTGTTATAAGCATTCTTCAGTGGTTTCTCTTCCTTGTAGATTTCAGAAAGGGGGTTTAGTAATTGTTTTAATTGTATTATGTCATATGTAGGCACTAAAAATACCAGAGTATTACATATTACACATAAGGAAGATAACAGTACCTCATGAAATCTATGTTGCTGTTCTACATGCAAAGAGAGCACTGGATCACAATAGAAAACACATTTCTTACGGCAGATGCGTTTGAAAAAGGAAGAGAGCCACAGATTTGCAGAAAGCACTGAATTGAGAGAGGAGACCTAGGACTTATTTTCTAAACACCACATGCTCTTGGGCAAACAGCAGAAACTCTGAAGCTTTGGTTCTAAAAAGGCTCTGAGGACCTTTCCAGCTCATGACTAGAATAAACTTAGGGGTTGGCTTAGGAAATGAACGCTAACACATGAAGACATTTTGAATTCTATGAAGTTGCCATTTTTGTGTATCAAAAACATTCAGAAATTTGTACTTTGCTAGGTCAAAACAGTAAGATCGAAGGAAAATAAATAGTAAACAGCTGTTGTTGAGATAATAGGTTGAGAAGATTAAATGAAAAACAAACAACAGGAAATGATGATTCTTAACCATTAGTGAAAAATAAAACCAAACAAAATTAACAAAAAGTAAAGCATTTCTACAGATATATGGTGGTGATCTACTTTATATGTGCTTTTTAAATCATATGTCCAAAAAAGTCATGTTCATAGATATAAAAATGCCAACAGAGCATGGATTATTCTATTGATGCTATCAAATTATGCTTTTTTCTAATATATATATATATATATAAAAAATATATATAATTGATTACTTTTTAAAAACTAAATTGATTTTTTTTCTTCTACAGTCAGAACTTTCTCCTGCTTTTGTGTAAGAATGGCAGTTGAGGTAGTAAATGAAACCTAACAAGACTTTCTAAAGTAGAAGTTATAAAATGTTGATCAAAACAAGAAGAATCAGGCATGTTGTGCTGTTTTCTTTCTTTTTTGTTTTTTTTTAATGCTTTTAAGTGGATGTGTACCACTAAGATGACAACAGATAGTTTTTCCATAGTTCTGCCTGGCAGCACTATTATTTCAACTTATATATTTCTGTTTCCTGCTTTAGCCCTACATACATTCAAGCATTTAACTCCCCCAAAGTTTTAAGTTTTTCAAAGAAAATTATTTTGTAGAAAATGAAAATGACTAGCTGCTTGAAATTATTTTGGGAGAGAAGCAAACATCTCCTTAATAAATTTGGAAAAACTTGGAATATTTTATGAAAAAATCTCATATATAAAAATGGTTTTAAAATAGAGTGAACCTTAAAAAATTTAGTGAAATGACATCAGGTAGATACAGTAGGAAAACCTATTGTGTGGTTTCTACCACCACTTTGAACATTTATTTTACACCTAAATAAACAGAACCTTAAACTTTAAAGTTGACTAATGTTATTCTTTTCATCTTATTCCTTTTGTCCTTCAAGTTTTCCTTCCCATGAGAAGAAATGAAACAAAATTAGGACCATAAGGCTCCTGCTGATCCTTAGAGTTCTAATTTAGGAGTTCACTACACTTTTCAGTGACAGACACCTTCTTGGTTTAATGGCAAAAGGAACCTCGTTTCCCCTACCTTTCCCACCACCAGATAAATCACTGTGAGTGGAATGAGATCAACAGCTGTTATGGCCCCAGAGAACTGACAAAGCATTTTCAAACTTGAGGCAGACATGACAATGGTTTGGTGCACTTCAGTGGAAGGTGACTTATTCAGGCATTTTCACCTAATAAGCATTTTCACCTGTGGTAGAAAAATGTATCTTCCTTTAATTTGTTACAGCTGATGGAATTTTCTTTTAACCTGAATTTCTAGTGAGGCATATGCCAGTCAGATTTTTCATAAGCAGTATTTTCCCAGTTCTGGGCACTTAATAAATACATATTAAGTTCCATGTAGTTCATGTAGATCACATTAACCAAAAATACATGCAGTGTAATGTCTTTTAAAAGTTTCCCTACAAGCTTACTTTATGCTATATTAAAAGAAATCTTATGAATCTAAATTGAAAATTCATCTAGGTTTTTTCCAGCAACTTGGAATAACTTTTAGAAATTAGTTTGGCCTCATTCTCCATACATATTATCAATTCTCAGATAGTATTAAATGCACTGATGTATGTTTTTAGATATTAAAATCAGTAGCCTGTTCTGTAATTCCAGATTTATTATTTATCCTGAAGTTTTAATAACGTATTTCTCTATGCTATAGCCTGAAGATTATCAGCACTTTCTAGTTATATTTACTTATCTTGAACTTATTCAAAAATAGATATCCAGCCTTAAAAAAAAAAAGTATTGTTGGTTTTTCTGCAGAAAAACTTGCCTAATGATTCTAGAAAGTTTTGCTCTATTGCATAAAGTGATGTTGCCAAACTGATTTGTTTCACAATCACTCAGGATCATCATTCAGAAGGGACTTTATTTTTTTTTTTCTCAGAAGCATAAAAGCAACCATATTAGAAAGTAGGTTAAAAGATTGGTACATTTGAAATGATCTTAAAAAATTTAGGCTTAAGTCCTCAGTAATGTACATTTCCTAGTTCATTAATGCAGAAATGCCGCACATAGATTTTAATCTCAGAGTTAATAATAAAAGCAATTTTCACTAAAAATATAAAAACTGTAATGGTAGAATCATGATATTGCATTTAGCTCTCCCACAAAAAGTCACTTTATTACTTTCTTTTGACACTTATTTTCATTCTGGGATTAATTTTACTATATAAGGGCTTCTTAACTATTCTATTAAAATTTCTATTCAGAAGCAATAATATCTAAGAGTGAATAATAGTCATGTAAATCATTATTTCATATTAATGTAAAAGATTTTGTAAGTTCTTATGAATTCTGCTGACACGCACAATTGTGAAAAGGTTATCTCTTCGTTCTACAGTGATATGCGCTGGAACAAAGGAACCATTCTAAAAGCATCAGTGGAGTACATCAAGTGGCTACAAAAAGAACAACAGAGAGCTCGAGAATTAGAACACAGACAGAAGAAATTAGAACAGGCTAACAGGCGGCTTCTACTCCGGATTCAGGTTTTTATAAGAACGTTGTCATGAACCACGTAGCTTACCTGTCATCAGTTTTATTCATTGGTCTAATTTATTTTTTTCTTATTAACAATTATCTTTCCTTTCCATGGATAATTTTATTGCCTTTTAGAAGTTTATGAAGTAGGTTGATTCGATTAGGTTTTGATTAGATATCCAGAGCCAAGATGGTTTTAAAATATGTAATGAGTGACAATTGCAAAGTGCAGAAAAAAGAATCAGTTTTATAAACACACATGATATTATCCCAGCTGAAAAATAATAATAAGCAGAACTTTTTTGTTTCTCTAGATAATATTGGACATTAAATTCTCCTCTCTTTTATTTCTTTAGCAACATTGCTATGGATTTCATTGCCGAAAGGCATATTGTGCCAGTTTATATTGTCACTCCTCATCTGTTCATGCGACACAAAATCTCAAAATATAGATTTTCATTACTCTCAAGTTTTTTTCTTTAATATGTGAGCATGCTTATAACCAGGTAAAACACTTACTCTGTTTCTAAGAAAATAGTGAGAATTAATCAGGGAGAATGAATGGAAGATTTCCTCTGTCTCCAAATAGTTGTATTGTAGTCTGAGCCCCTAAGGGACCATTGTATGTAATGTATTCCTTTAAAGAACAATGGGAGTAGAATTTTTTTAAAAATCTGAGTATTTTTCTCAGAGTTGTTTTTCAGGCATTAGGAATATACTGCACTCTGTTATTTGCAAAGTGAATGTTTGTTAATATTTTAGATCTATTTTTGGCTTATTCTTTAGAGTTGAGTTCACTTTTAAAGTCATTATTTAATTATTCTTATTTGAAATTGCAGGAACTAGAAATACAGGCTCGTGCTCATGGTCTGCCAACCCTGGCTTCACTTGGCACAGTTGATTTAGGTGCTCATGTCACCAAACAACAGACCCATCTTGAGCAGAATTCAGTAGACTATTGCCAACAATTGACTCTGTCTCAGGGGACAAGCCCTGAGCTCTGTGATCAAGCTATGGCCTTCTCTGATCCTTTGTCACACTTCACAGATTTATCATTTAGTGCGGCTCTGAAAGAAGAACAAAGATTGGATGACATGCTACTGGATGACACAATATCTCCGTTTGGAACAGATCCTCTGCTGTCTGCCACTTCCCCTGCAGTTTCCAAAGAGAGCAGTAGGAGAAGTAGTTTTAGCTCAGTTGATGGTGATGAGTTATAAAAATTAAACAGTCTCAATTCATCAACTGGGAAGCAATTCTATGCTGGTGCTATGCAATTAAGTTCTGTGTTTCATATATTGCTTTGGCTTATTTTTTCTGAAAGGAATATATTGTTCATGAAAACTGATTGATTAGAAATAACAGAAGAATTCACAAGAAGAAGAAATATGGTATTGAAGAATTATGGAGCGCTAAAAAAGATTTATTTTCTCTTTGACTACCGAGTCCAAATCTTCTTAAATTTTCTTCTCTTGGAAAGAGGCACAACAGAAGAAACAGGTCTCTACTGGTATTTTAAAAGTAGTGACTTGGTGATGTGCTATTGAAACTAAACAGACTGCAGAGTATAAACCTGAAACATACAAATGTTTTTCTACTTATTTACTTCCATCACCTTCCTACTCAACTCTGATAACAGTAGTTTTCAAGAATCAAGATCAACAGGTCTGGTGGTTCATTGCCTTTCTCCATTGTCTGGTAGACATGTCTGAAGTTCAAGCATTATAGAGAAAATAATTAAAAGATGGATTATCTGCCACTTCCAATTAAAAAGTGAATCTACAATAAACATTAGAATTTTCCACAATAAAATACAGAAAATTTACAAAAAATCTTGGATTCTAAAATTACACCATAATTCCCTTTGTCAGTTCAATCACACTAATTCTCAAAGCATTTTTGCATATTTATGGAGACATGCTCAGTTCAGAAAAGGAACACATTGAATACTTTCCTCAAGAATATTGACTAGAATTTTATTGCTTCACACAAACATACCCCCACACACAGGTACACAATGCAGGTAGCATGTGCCCTTTTCCCCCTTTTATTCTTCTGATTTTCTAGTCAGCATCTGAAATCATGTTCCAAATCTTTTTTTCTTCATCAATAAGATATTGGGTAATCAGTTTCAGCAAATAAAATATCAAAAGTCCCCCTTACTAGGACAATTTGTCAATTTGTTAAATAAAACTAATCACTGTAGCCAAAATTGGGTCTAAATTAGTTATTTGATACAGTTTTGCTCCAAAATGACAAAATATTGAAAATTGGATTGCCAACTGGCAAAATAATTAGTAAAACAGAAGATCGTTCTTATTACATTCAGCTCGAGTGGAGGATAAAGTTCTATTCCTGTAAGTACTTAGAGTACCCTGTGATCTTTGAGCTTTGTTAGCATTTATTAAGAATATTTAAATCTATGCTGCTTTACTTAGATTTTTCTCCCTTGAGCTTCTTTTAAGCATTAGGTGGTGACTGACCAATCATGTTGCTCTGTGCTGGACCTGTGTGAATGATCATCTAATTAATGAGTATTTATGGAGGGATACTCAAAACTGCAGTGGGTTCTGTGAAAATGTAGAGCAGATGAGCAAGATCTTACTCCTTGGGAAGTTAACAAAACTACCTGAGAAATAACAACAAAAGATAGAAAACATTTAAAATTAAAGTCTACATAGTGCAGCGTAAGCTACAAACACAGAAGGTCAGAGAAAATGAAGATGAATGAAGGTTGGAGAATCACCAAAGTCTGTGGGAACAATACAAATTAACTCCTTTTAAAAGCATAATTTGATGAATGAGAAGTTATTTAGGGGAATAACATCAACCAAATTATGGAAGTGAAAACAAGTTGGGAAAGTGTCTTCATGAGATATTCATTTAGAGAGTTCTGGCCACCCTAGAAGATGCCTGTTGGGAGTCCTGGAAAATATTAAGTTGTGGAAGCCCTTGAAAACCAAGATGAAATGATGTAGTAGAAATAGATTTTTTTTTAACTAGGAGGGAGAAGCTTAAAAATTAAAATGCTACTGCTATGTTACCAATGCAATTGAGATGTAATCTTTCATGAATGTTAACTTTGGAATAAGTTTTTGAAAGGGCGCTTCAGGTATTACAGGAAAAATACGTCATCACAAACTTTGAGACTTTAATGCTAATGAAAGTGGGAAAATATTAAATTCTTATGATATATTAATTATCTCAGGCTTAGCTTACAGCATTAGCTCAGAACTTGGAGAATAAAAATAATTTTCATTGTTTGACATGGAAAAATTTCTTAATTTATAAGAATAGCCTGAAAACAGATAGGTAAATTCATCTTAAATAGGCCATGTTAAAGAGAGCAATAAGATACACTCCCTCAAGAATTTTCAAGAGAGCATTATTAACTTTACAACAAAATTCCATTCTATTGTCTGTTGATATTTAATAGTGCAAACGATAAAGAAGGAATATATTTGGGGGTCAATGGAAAACACATCATTCTAGGTAGACCGTAAATTCTGTTCTCATTTTATACATTGTTCTAATTTCTTTGTATTCTGAGAAAACTTACACTGACAATATCATTACTCTGTCATCATTTCCCATTCTGCCAAAGTACTACCACCCAGACTTGAAAGACATTTCTTATAATCTTAGCTAGTAAAGGGCTTGACACTGGATGATAGAGTATGGACAAAAGAGATCTGGAAATGGTATTAATATTTGCTGCTACTTTCAGATTATAATAACTATCAGAGGATTGTAAAATGGATTTTTAATTTTAAAATTTTAAAGACAGTAAATAGTAAAGGTGTTGTCACAGTCAACTGAAGTAAATTCAAAAATTAATTTTAGTCAGTAGTTCTTAACGTTTTAAGGCTTTGAGAATCTAGTGAAAGTTATGGACCCTCTCCACAGAAAAAATACAGAATTGTATATACAGCCCCAAATTTGTATGCATTAAGAGGCGTGAAGGACCTCCTAAATGTCTCCCTGGATCCCAGATGAAGAATTCCAGCATCAGGTCTGTTGCTTAATAAATAGCACTGTAGCTACGTTATCTATCAAGAGCTAAGTGCACACTTAATGTCATATATAATGATGGAGGAAGAAGCCCTAGTTACCTGAATATCATTATCCCAACCCAAACAGTGATAAAGTTGCATAGGTAAGTGAAAGTGTACCAAACACTAGGCTATTCACTAAGAAAGTTGTTCACTTATAATTGTCCCCTTTATAATATCCCTGTTATATATACACCTTCTGTGATATACTTATGTTATATATTTATGGATCAGTTTCTCTACTGGATGTTGTTTCCTTATTGAATGTTGTAAATATCTGGCAATAGCATTTTTAAATGATATATACAAAAATCAAAGCAAAAATAATGTAAATTCCTCATGCAAATTATTTGAATATCTAAGGACCGAGAGAGATCCTTGGGAAAATTGATGGATGCCTAGAATATTTTTGCAGAAATTAGACTTAAACAGGAAAAGAAGCATATTGTTTACAAAATAATTTTGTCTTGAAGAGCTTCAGCTATCACTGGAATATGAACACACAAGTAACGATGCCTTGTTCATTCAAAGAATTAATGCATAATTGCAATCATAATAAAAACTTTGTAAAAATGAGATAAAACAATTTTATTTTTATTATTTTTTAGCTATCTTTTTAAGATAAGGTCCCATCCAAATTTTTTCCTCTATTTGTTATTAAAATATTGACTTCGTTTTGTGGATTCACATTAAGCAAACTTTCCAACACCCAGTTATCTTAAAATAACAAAGTCATCTTATTAGTAGATGTAGCTCTTCATGTTTTTTCCTTTTTAGTGTCCTTTCTTCTCAAATTTCTCCCATAACTGGAGAATATATATTCGAACCATATTGCTTCAGTTTACACATGTGGTGTCAGTGACTACAGATTTCTTTATATGGGTATAAAACTCTAAATAATAAATAGATGAGCTAAGGACATTGAGAAATAGACTTCTTCCTCCTTTTTTAACTCACTCTTTTCCATTCACGTGACTGTAAATAAAATATTTAATAGCTCTTACTTTTAAAAAATTAGACACAATCAGTTTCTTGACTTGATATGCTCATTTGCCTTTATGTCAGGGCAGAAGTTAGATTTCACAAGGTAAAAAAGAATGTTTTTTCTTTGTTTTGGTAGATTGTCATATTTGAATTTTCTTATCCTTCAAGGTATAATGAAAATATTTTTTTGCTGTTCTGATACTGTGGAATTTTGATATTTAAATAAATAAATGGCATAACTAAATGTTTCAATGTTTTTATAATATCTCTAGGCTGATATTTATCAACCTTATAATATCTAAAATGTAGATGAAAACTGGAATCAGTTAATCATTTTGCCGTGTTATCAGCACTTGATCAACCATCTGGGTTTCTTGAAAATACCTGAAGGATTGAATTTTGCTTCAGTATTGATAATGGCCCAGCCTGTATCTGCTACATGGAATTACATCATTTGCCCTTCCAGTGCCCTGCTTGTTGATGAGTACAAGATGTCAGTTTGAGTTAGTGTAAGTTACATATACAGAGATTTCATTACATTTACTTAATAAATACTTAACACATTTAGAGTGTTGCTGATCTAATGTGTCTTAGACCTTCCTGTAATCATTATTCATTGTATACACCAATATTTTATCATTTGTATGATTTCTAATTTGTAAACAAAGTATTCAATATCTGATAAAAATAGTTTCCTTTAAAATTTACTGTGCTACATTTCTTTTTTCTGTGAGAGTCATAGAGAATTTGAGGATATTGGAGTTTATCAGAAAACAGTTACTTTGATTAAAAAAACTCCCACGGGATTCAACCAATTTAATGATGAAATACTGCTATCTGTTTCTTAATACATAAAAGGGAACTTTTAATGTTTTTCCTGTAAAGGGATTTGTGTATATATTTCTACATATCCAAATGTTTTCTATTGTATTTTCTAATGATGAAATCTTCAGTAAACAATCTGTTTCCTCCATTTATCCAACAGGCTTCAAGAATAAAGTTAAAGACTTTTTGTGTTTTCAATTCTACCCCTCCAATTCCTGCACTACCATTTTATTTCAGAAATTCTGTACTTACAACTTTGCTTTTTCCACAGAAATAAATTTTACTTGTACGTTATTCCAAGCTGGTGGTTATGTATAACAAACAAAATAGAAAATATGCAAAATATGCTGAAAGAATTATATGCAGTCAGGAAGTTACATATTATATTATTCTTTATCATGGCTACTGAAGTTTAAAAGCTAACCAAATTTAAGGATCTTATCTAATAGCATTGCAGTTGCTTATGGCATACAAGGCTAAAATTAATTCAGCCATTTAATCTTAATAATAACAATGTAGTTAAAAATCTTTGACTTTAATAGCATTTTATATATATGAATAGTTGAAATAATATTCCTATAATTTTAATCTAACATTGGTTAGATCAAGAAAACATTGTTAGCATAATAAGACTGTAGAATTTATAACTATTGCTATTTTTCATTTTTAGTAACAAAGTAATGTGTCTTATTTTCTAAGAATATAGAAAGCACTGGTGTTCTCTAATGCATATATGAATCTTTGTACACTTGCTTTTTAAAATGTACCAATATTTCTTTGCATATATATAAAATGAAAGCACAGAATTATTAAATGCTTTAATATACTTTTTGTTCTGCCTTTGTATATAGACTGCTCTGGAAAATACAGAATGTGTTTTAGTCATCTAAGAGGATACTTAACAGCCTCAAGATTTCACAGCTGACAACTGCTTACTTTATAGTCCATGCTGAAAACAGTGATCCAGTATTTCCTTATTAATGAAAGTAATTGTTAGATTTTAAAATATAGTCTCCTGCCATCTGCTTCTTCATGCTGTTATGGTTTTGATTTATGGAAAATATTTATCAAAATGTTGCAAAATCGCTAACAGGCATAATTGTAGCAATGAAATCACTAAGAAGCTCTGCAAAACCTTTTAATATACTAGATAGTCCCCAGACAATCTAGGATAAATAGAATGCTGTATTTTAATATGTAAAACATTTTAAATCTGCTAATTGGTATTGACTAGACCTATCCCTTGATAATGAAATTAATAAGAATTTCAGCTAAATGTTAAGACTTTCTAATATTTAATACCATGTCAATGAATTTTTTTCTACATACCTGCTTCAAAAATAATAAAATAGGATGGCTCTGAGGTGACTATAAAAGGTGGTATTCTATGTTCAAATGTAGATTCACTGCTTTTTAAAAAAATTATATCAGATAAATATTTTCTTAAAGCATTATCAATACCAAAAAATGCTGATCAATATAATAATTTCTGTGTGAAAAGAACCAGTCTAATAAGCTAAAGGTAAGTGAGAATGATTTTTTGACTCTATATAGACTGAAGAAAGTAGATACTGAATGGGTTTTATACTTGATTGTAGTGTGTGTATGTACATATATAGTGTATTTGGGTATAGAAACATGTCTGCCTATGTGGGAGCTTACAAAAAATTTTCTAATCACTTGATAGTAGGAATGACTCCACATATAATAATATGCTCTACTTCTGTTACTTTTTAATGGAAACTACATCTAGGCAACATTTAAAGCTAGCCCCAAACCTCGTCTATTAGAAACACACACACACACACACACACACACACACACACTCTACTCTGAGTTGAGTCAAAATGATGGAAAATAAGGAAGAAAGTTGTAACAGGTTTTAATATTTTTGTTAAAATAAGTGGCATGTGCAGCCATAAACCATTTAGATATAATACAAACATTAATTTTATTAACCACCAAGAGGAATATTAAAATCTACCTAAAAAGTCGTGTTATTATTAAAATCACCTGCAGAATTCTGGCTATGGGGTGGTTAAATGATAAAATACAGTAAGGTTTATTGGTTAAGTACTGGATACCCATCATGTTAAATATATATCAATTTCATTAATTGGCAACCATAAGACAAGAGTACAACATTCTAGATGGTGATTTTGATAGGATCGACCACAATGTGTTTAAGTATATAATTCATGTAATAAGAGAAAGGTGCCTGCAGGCTATTGTTCCTAGCATGGATTAAAATTTACATATTGCTTCTCCTTATGTCAAAACATCTGGTGCCTGCAAATGCTAGCATTTCGTTAAAAAGTTTCACAAGCCAAGAAAAGTAGATTGGAAACATTGCATGTGAATCATTCAAGCATTATAATAAAATAAGAGCTATGTTCAGAAAAAGTTAAATTGCCGCAAACAATACCATAATCAAGATTATAATTTATTTGTTTACTTAAGTGAAAGGTGATGCTGTGTGTTTTTGTGGGGAAGAATAGTGTTTGAGTTATATGGTTATCTCTTCAAAAATATTTTTTCATATAATTACATAGAAGAAATAAGTTTCTAAGTCTTCCAAGACTTTACAATCATCTATGTTAGAAGCAGTATGTAGTTGTATAAAACCCATTCTAATATTCCTAAGGACAGGAAGACAGGGATCCCTGAGACTTTATTCATTCTGGCATTAAATTTCTATTTATTCATTGGTAAATATAAAAAGTAGATTTCAGATATAGATGAATTACCTTTTCTGCACAAATTCTCAAATCGACAAAGGTAGTTCTTCCAACTGCCATCTGAGTCTGACCTCTGTTCTTTAATCTAAGGTCACTTCAAGATTTTCCTACCTTGAGGGCTCTTCTCATCACCCCAGTCAACAATGTCATGGTCTTTGCTGGCTACAGCATTAGCTGCTACTTAAAAATCTATCTTTGTATTGTTGTTTATTATAGCCATGCATATATTACCTTTCTCAGTAGATGCATGGGCAATGGAAGCAAACATTATGCCTCAGCTTTCTTTATATCTCTCATTATTTAACATAGTGTCTTGCTTAACATACTATTTTCTTAATAAATGATTAAGCGGTAGTTAATTTGTAGGTGAGGGAAGTATTCAAGTGTCAGATTCTTCAGATAATGAAGTGGTGCTCACTCAAGGCTGTGATTCATTGGAATGAATCTCTTCCAACCTCTCTTTGTCAAGTCTTTCAATTGCAGAGAGATAAGTATTTGCGTCTTCTTTTGGTTTATCTAAAAGGTGAGTTTCAGAAATGAAAATAAAAACAAAAAGATATTATATCCAGCAATAGTGAATACAGAGAAATCTTCTACTCCAGAATTCACCCTTAATTCCTTCACTGTTTCTTTAGTAAGCATCCCCTAAAGAACAGTGGTTGTTGCTGAGGAGAATATGAAAGATGATCTTTCAATAATGTGTAGTATGTGCTATGCTGGCAGAATTAAGGGTGCTATGGAAACACAGATCAGGGCATCTGGACCAGTCTCAGGGAAACTGAGACCTAAAAGCAGAGTAGGGGCTGGCCTGGTGAAAGAGAAAGAGGTGAGAGAGAGAGATGTGTAAGGGTTCTTTGGGCAGAGGCAGTCAAACTACTCTAATTGAGAGAGCTCATACATGCTTTTGGTACATAGAATGTGATTCTTTGTGGTTAGAAAATTTAGATTTATTTGGAGTAATTGGCCTTAAAATCTCACTTCTTTATCACTCAGGACTGAGGTTATTCAGACACTTTGTCAGAGGACCTTTGTGTCACTTCTCCTAGGCCCAGACTAAGAAAGCATTTATTTCAGTGTGTGTGTGTAGGAAGAGGAGGTGGAGGAGGAGGAAGTATACTGATACGGTTAACCAAGGCACACTGTTCTCAAATAGCTCCACCACCACTCACCTCTCCTTCCCAGACAGGGGATACGGATGCTCTTTGTCTTATTATCAAACATATAGTAAACCTAATGCTTACCTTTTAAATACCTTTCCTACACTGTCTATGAATACCCAACAATACCTAGTTAGATTTTGAGTCTTTTCATTAATAGTCTACATATAAGAAACCTAGTGTGAAAAGAAAGCTGAGCAAGTAGAAAGGTATGCTATATCCTTCAATGGGAAGATTCAATATATAAAGTTTTCAAATCTCCCTAAATTAATTTATAAAGTTTATCAAGCCAGGTATGTTTATATAAACCAGATAAGTTTGTATTAAACATCATAAGAAAAGATAATCAAATAAAAAAAAGAAGAAAACAGCTGGAAAGGAGGAGCAATGAGGGAAGATAATGGCTACTAGATATTAAAATATATCTCAAAAGTCTCACTGAGGGAATCTCTGTGGTCTGGGACACAAATAATGGTCCAAAGGACAGAAATAAGCCTAAGTACATATTTGAATTAAATATAAAGGAAACACTGAGGTTCAGTAGAGAAGAAAGTCGTCTATAAATGGCTTTGGAAACACACCACATGCTCACCTATATGAGAATTATCGGACATTCATTAAATGGAATACTCTGTGCCTGTAATGAGGAATGAAGGAAAAAACTACTTTGTGTTCTGGTATGAGAAGTTTCTATAAACTCTTTACTTAGTTTTATACACACACACACAGACACACATATTGCATGTATAGTGTGGTATAGAATGTTCTCTTGTGGGTGATAAAGAGAAAGAGAGCAGTATGCATTTATATTTGCTGTATATGCGAAAGTAATCTGTTGAAGATTGCACAAGAACCTAGTATCTGTGTTAAAGTAGGGGTAGATGTGGGAATATTTTTCAGTACATATTTTATTATTTTTTCAAATTTTTGAAGCATATAAATATATTTAGTCAAAAATTCAGATGCATGGTATGTTTACATTAATTGTTTATTGACCCAGTTGTCTCCATTTCCATTCTCTTCATTGATCCATAGTGCTTTCTGCAATCTTGGTCTTCCAGTTCTGTGACCAATGACAGTTCTAACTTCGGTGTTTGAAGACAAGAAAGGCAGATGAAGCAAAACGGAAGTAGAGTGTTTGTACGTATATTGTTTTGGGGGTGTATTCTTAGAAATAACTAGATCTCCACCTTGATACAAACATTAGCTTTAAGACCTCTGTGGTAGTCAGACTAATGGTTCCCCAAAAAGTCCACATCCCAATCCTTGGAGCCTATAAGTAACTTAACGGCAAATGGGACTTCACAGGTGTGGCTAAATTAAGGATCTGAAAATGGGAGATTATTTCTATGTGGGCCCAATCTAATCATATGGGTCTGTAAAAGCAGAGAAACTTTCCCAGCCATGGTCAGAAAGAGATAAGACTGCCTCATTGTTTGAAGTATAGTATTTAACTGCGATAGAAGAAATTGTGTAGCTTGTCACCACCGCAGAACTAAACCTAGGATTAGAATCCCAGGTTAATTGGTTTCAGATCAACATGACCGGATCATAGGACCCCAGTCTAGCTGCAGGAGTAGTTGATATAATTATTACAATACAATTATTTATTCAGTAAAGGTTTACTGGATGAATAGGACTTAGAATTTGTCAAGAGATGGAGAAGTACGCAGTAAAGAATTAGTTCAAGGTTTTTACACATTAAAGATGAGGAAAATCATAACACCTGTGGGCTTTAAAAGCATCCAATTTAGAGTGGTGTGAGCAGTTTATTAGTGGGTACAGTGGAATAGCTCTAGTTTTTGTAGATCACTGAAGAGAGCATCAAGGAGAGAAAGGCTGCTCACAGCAGATTTGATCTTCAAAACTGTGAGTATGACTGGGGTCTCAGGAAAGGCAAAAACAGAAAAAGAAGGGTAGAGGGGCTAAGAATAAAAGGGAGAAGAGGAGAGGGAATGAAGGAGAAAAGGCAAGAAAAAAAGATAAAGGCAAAAGGGGGAGGAGGAGATGAAGATATATCACCTTGATTTTGAAAAAGCTTATTTTTCCTTTTCATAAAAGGAAAGGAAGAAGGTTGAGGTTTTGAGTGACTTTATTTTTCAAATTGTACTCTCCACTCTAGATCCTATTGTTTTCAGGAACTCTTTTGAGTAACCCCTGTCCTTTTAGGTGTTTTTCCAGACAAGTCACATTCATTTAGCACACAAGAAATCTCAAAGTGTCTTACAAAGACTTTCAGATTAGATGTTAAGACAGAGTGTAATATTTGAGATATTTGTAATATTTGAGAGCCCCACAGTCTTTGTAGTCAGACAGACTTGGTTCAAGTCCCTGCTCTGAAATTTAAGGGCTATGTAACCTTAATTATTCATTTAATCTGTCTGTGTATCAGTCTCCTCATGTGTAAAATGGCAACGCACTTAATAACCAACATATTAAATTGTTAGTGAGGATTAAATAAGAGAAAGCGCATAAAGAATTTAGCACAGCTCCCTGTGTGTTTAGTTAGCACCCAGTAAATAATAGCTATGGTAACTATTATTGAGGATGAGGTGCTTTTCTCTATTGCTATTTCCCAATAAATTTTTATTTAGTTAGTTTTTAGGTAAGCTATTTGGTGGCATGCTATTAGCATAGTTCTGTCACACATTCCAGCATTTCTTTCTGACTGTCTATCTATCCATCTATCCATCCATCAGACAACTTGGTTATTAGAGAAAGAATTTGAAATGCACAGAATTTTATAATTTTCAAGTTGCTTCTCCATATAATAGTTATTTATATATTGTAAATATCCAAAATCTCAGCATAAAAGTGACAAATGACAGGTCTTAGATCATATAACCCAGATTATAGCTTCTTAATCTAAGATAGTTGCACTTTTCACCACAAAAGTGGCATTTGTGCTTTGTTGGGCATTATTACCAATACAGGGACATTGTAATAAATAAGATTAAGATGCCGCCTTCATTTAACTTAGGTTTAAATAGGGAATATAAACAATTCACAAATTAAAAATAGTAAATAGTAAAATTTAGTAAAAATATATATCTAATACTCTGAAGTAGTATTAGTCCCAAAAGGAAATAAAGGATGATAAAATTATAGACAGTGATAAGAGTGGAGATATATGCTTTGAAGACATGATCAGGGAGAACATCACAGAGAGGTGACATTTGAACAGAGATCACAAAGCTATAAGTATACAAGCTACACAAAGGACCAAGCTAGATGGAAGAGAGAGAAAATGTTAAAAAGGCCTCACTTTTGAAACAACTTGCCTTGTCTGGGCCAATGTGCTGGACTGTAGAGAAATAGGAAGACTAGATTTAGAGACATGGGTATAGAGACAGGTAGCGACTTCTAGTTCTGCAGGTATTACCTGCATATATTCCGGCTACAACTTAATCTTCCAAACAGATATTATAGTAGGACAGTCTGTTTGGATTTCCTTGTGGGCTAGAATTATGGCCATATGTATCTGGCAACATTAGGCCCAACATTAGGCTGTTTATACCCCAATTTTAGATTACTACCAGTTAAGATATAAGCGAGTTATTTACTACGACTTCTCCTTCCCAGTACTAATTGGAGAGTGTGATTAGCCTAGGATATTTCTTGAGTCAGTCATTTGTAGTATTGAATGTCTTTTCTCTGCCACATAACTTGCAGAAAGAGATGACTCATGAGTGTTAGAAGGCATTGATTATAAATATGTTAAAAGCATACTCTGAAACATTTGAATGTTGGCAAAAGCATTTAGAGTCTTCTTCAACAGCATGGAAAGGATGTAGACTATCATTCATTCCAGCCCTTTCCCCTTGGGGAAGTCTGTGGCTTTTTTTTAAAAAATCATTGGTGATATGTCCTTTAAAACAGAAATTGTATTTATTGAGTCATCTCTCTTTTCTAAAATGATTGTATTATACTATTTTATGATATATACTTGAGCATTTTTCTGTGTTGTCTTACCCTTTTTGTTTTTCTGTTAAATATAATTTTGCCAGTACCACACTAATTCTCTGCTGCAGTTTTATAATAAGCATTGATTATAAAATAGGTTCCTAGTCCCTTTCTTTAGAACTGCCTTTTTTATTCACAGGTCTTCATGTGAATATGAAAAACAGTTTTCTATTTTTGTGAATCATTTTTATTAAAGTTACATTTAATTTAAAGATCCATTTTGGGAAATTTACATCTTTAATATGTCAAAATTTTCCTTCTATGGCAAGTTTTGTGTGCCTAACAGTGTTTTGTAATTTTTTTTCTAGGATCTTGCGTATTTTTTATTAGATTTACGTCTCTGTTTTAATTTTTTTCTTCTATTAAGATGCAAATTTTTTACATTAAATTTTTTTCTCTACTTACCTTTGGGGTATAGGAGAGCTATTTATTTTTGTATATCTAGGAACTTGTCCATTTCATCTAAGTTTTCTAATTTGTTAGCACACAGATATTCATTATATTTTCTTATAATCCATTTTACTTTTGTAAGGTTGGTAGTGAACTTCTCTCTTTTATTCCTGATTTTAGTAATTTGAGTCTTTTACTCAAATTTCTTTTTTTTTTCCTTTGTCAGTCTAAGCCAGTGATCCTTGAATGTTGACATTTAATCCAAAAATCTTACTAGATTTTTTGTTAGTTGTAATAATACATTTGTAGATGTTCTTGAATTTTCTACATAGACAGTTTCTGAAAACTTTTTCCTTTCTTTGTAATGCTTGTATCTTTTAATTCATTTCCTAGGTATCAAGTTATTGACTTCTATCAATAGTATAGTGTTAAGTTAGCAATGACTGGGGCTTCCTTACTTTAGTGGTGTCAGTAAAGATTATCCTTTCAAGAAAAAGGTATTCAAAGTTGGGAAAATGTAAAAGAGAGTACTGGATGCTTTTCCAGTGCTTGTAACTTTGATTGACTTTTTATTGACTAAATGATTTTACAGCTCTGAAGAGGTAGATGTGAACTGGCAGAAAACTGATTGCAATGTAAATTATTCTTGTGTTAGAGAAAAGCAAATGATCCTTGTCTTTGGCAGTGCAAAGGAATTTTATCTGGCTGTCATACAATTGGTTTTATGCAATTTTATTTTATGTTTGTATGAGAGTTATGTTTTAACTTTTTAAAACTATGCTTTGGCAACAGAAATATGTATACATTTTTTAGCAGTAAATACGAAGCTTGCTGTAAGTTTTTAGTAAATTGTTTTTATCAGTCTAGGGAGGTTCAACCTGTTCTTATGGTGTGTGTGTTGGGGAGCCTTGAGTTTAGTTTAATTTAGTTTTTTTCTTTCTTTTTATTTTATGCATATGGCTTTCCAATTTTTCAAGTATCACTTGTTGAAAAGACTACTCTTCTTCCACTGAACTGGCTTTGCACCTTTGTTGAAAATCAATTGTCCATGCACTTGTAGGTGTATTTCTGGACTATTTATTCTATTCTGTTGGCCTCTTTGATAAGCTTACGTCAAAATCACACTGTCTGGATTACTGTGCCTTTATAGCATGTCTTGAATGCATATAGTGTAGATCTGAGAATTTTTTCTTCTTTTTCAAGATCCTTTATGTTTCCATATGAATTTTAGAATCAGCTTGCCATTTTTGCAAATAGGCAGCTGAATCTTTGATTGCGATTATTTTGAATCTATAAATTGATTTTGGAAGAAATAGCTTCTTAACAAAATTGAGCCCTCCAACCCCTGAATTTTGTAGAATCCATCAGATTTTCTGCATGTTGTCTGTGAATAAAGACAGTTTTACTCATCCTTTCTCAATGTGGATTCCTTCGTATTTCTTTTTATTGCCTGACTGCTCCATTGGCTAAAACCCACAATAGAAATTGAACAAAAGTGGTGAAAACAGACATCCTTATATGTTTCTGATCTTTTGGGTAGAGAATATTCATTATTTCACCATTAAATATGCTTGCTGTAGGTGTTCCATAGATGTCCTTTGTCAGATTGTGGAAGTTCCCTTGTGTATTAGTTATCTTTTGCTACATAAAAAATTACACCAAAACTTAATAGTGTAAAAACAACACAAACATTTCTGTAGGTCAGGAATACAGACTATCCTTTGATTCTGAGCCTCTACAAGGCTGCAGTCATCTTAAGGTTCAACTGGGAAAGAGCCAGTTCCTAGCTCACTCACATGGATATTTGTTCTGAAATGCAATTGAGTTACTTATGAACAGTAGCAAAATATGAGGAACACGTATATTTCCTATAAAGCTGAATGATGAATTGTTCATCCTTATTATAAAAAAGTATGCAGTCATTTAAAATACTTATTTATTTTAAGTAAATGATATTGTATATGTATCTAGCATACATATATACACATATGCATATCGGTATACAATTATTTATAA
Organism: Vicugna pacos; assembly: GCF_048564905.1. NCBI lineage: Eukaryota > Metazoa > Chordata > Mammalia > Artiodactyla > Camelidae > Vicugna > Vicugna pacos. The sequence goes on from NC_132993.1 coordinate 30,300,529, forward strand.
TCATATATACAGTACATTCTCAATTATTTAAATAAAATTATATGCATAAAACAACTAGAAAATGTGTGACAATATTATATTGATCATTTTTAGCTGCAAGACTATAATTCAAAATCATTACTTTCTTGTATACATGCTTCTGTATCTCCTTCCCACAGTGATAGTGTCTTATCTTCTCTTTCACACACTCAGAATTTCTCACTTTATTGCCCTTGTACCCTGACTAAGTTCTTCTAGAATGATCATCCTTCTTATCTCTGCATGCTAATCAATCTTCATGAATCAGTTCAAATTTCATCTCCTCCCAGAAGCTTTCCATAGGCTTCTAGCTGGAAGTTACTGTTACCATGTCTAAACTGTCAAGGCATATTATCTCCACCTTCTTTATGGCCTTATCACTTTCCATCTTGGATTATAACTAGTTATGTATATCTCATGATTCAATGGATAATAGAATTTAAGTTCATTGAGAAAAAGGATCTTTTAAAACTTTTATGTGTATTTCCTAGCGAATAGCTTAGTGCATAGCATGTGCGTTTAAAAAAGCTGTTGAATGAGTACATTTATGAAACAAAAGATAACAATCAAAATCAATAATTCAATAATCCAGAATTTACTTTGTAAAAATTTGTGTATGTATTTCAGGATATTGGCTAATTAACTTCTGTCTTCCTTAGACAACAATTAACTATCTTATTAACAAACATATATATGATAATTTCCACTTGTTAGTCATTGTTGTGGGTTCTCTATATCAATTAAAATATTAAATCTTCTATATTACTCTATGAAGAAATTTAGGCACCGAGAAGTTAAAAAACCTGGCCAAAGTCACAGAGGTAGTAAGGATTGGAACCCAGGTAGTCTTATTCATGAAATCTTGCTTATAGTCATATTATAATATCAAAAGTTTTTCTTGAATTTTAGGAAATGTTGTATGCCTCTGAAAATCAGCAGGTATGAAAATGTTTTCATCTAAGTGGAACTAAAGGTTTGGGGGTGAATTATATATATCCATATATATTTGTGTTTATTTATATGGATATATGTCTGTATGTATGAGGGTATGTGTATAATATATATACACACACATTTTTTTTCAGGATGAATGAACTTCAGTGCCCAAACAATTCAAAATAAGTGCTAACACACTGGCTTGCCACAGTATCAACTGCCCATTCTATTTGCCTTCATGTTTGATCTTTGGATTAATTGATTCTAGAGTCATTCCCAGAAAGTCACTTGAAAATGCTCTCCATATAGTAATTCATTTGCAAATAAATGCAGCTAGTTTATTAGGCAATTAATTACTATCTATGTCCTGCAGGAATAAGACTAGAATAAATTAGTTTCTGTGGAAAGGGAAATATGGCTGCAAAAGTCCTAAAATGATAAAACTTGGCTCTGACAGGTGATAATCCAGAAGAATAACTCTGGAGTGCCCTATTTGATTTTTGGGAGACTGGAAGTAAGCTTGGGTATGATGGCCATTGCTGGTCAATACCTGGGAGAGAAAGGTAGAAGATGCTCAAGTCTTAACCTATTTTAGAATATTGCTGGAGATTGACCTCATTTGGGGTAATTAATCTGAAGAAACTAAATCCTTACCTAGAATATTCTAAAATTACTTGTGATATCCCACTATATGTTATTTTAGTTTCTTTGAGGAAAAAATTAAAATAGCAGATGGAAGAACTGTTTGGCTACTATCCAGGCCATCTGGTTTAGTCACATGGACACATCCACTAGGACTCATAACAGAAGAATACAGCAAAACGAGCTAGAAGACTGGAATTCCTCTTCATCATCAAAGATGTGCCCAGAATAGTTGAAGAGCTGCCATTGTCATTTTGTCTTCCCAGAAAAGAAACTTGGCAATACAGATACAATTTCAGAGCTTCAGAATGGCTATCTGTCAACAAAAACCAGTCTGTTCAGTGGAAAATTAAGTCCATCATAATTGTAATTTTCTTACAGAGAGCACTAACAGGTTGGTTGATATTTTATACTCTTCAACTCATTTTTAGACATCATACTGTCATAGTCATTGTGGTGTTATGTCTCTTTGTGTACTAATAAACCTTATTAAGTTTGCTAGTAGCCCATATGCAGATAATCGTTTGTGCTTCTAGCAATTGGAGTATGTATGACCTGTTAGAATATGTTCTAACTATTATGGTCTATTCTCAGAGCACACAAATGCTTTTTCCAGAATGACAGAAATTCTACAACCTTAGATTTCTTATTTTACCCAAAAACACAGCTTCTTGCATAAAAGAAGCTTGTAAAAACTAAGAAAAATGACATTCCTCTGTATGTGTTTTGCAGTACTTATCCCCAATTACAAATAATAATACCTGCATGTGGTACATAATTCTAATGATATAATCCAGTCTTAGTGTTTTACTGCCATTCATAAACTGCTTCAGCAGAACTCCTTGTGATTTACAGCATCAATAGAATCCTTTAAATTACGCCCTATATTATGTCGTAGGGCATGTATTGCCCTATGGTCTCACATGCAATGTCACCGATAGAGGGAACAAGAAATGGAGAATGTGATTTCACTGTAAATCAAAAGCTAAGCAATGTTTATGAGCACTGGAGTTTAGCTCATGAGATCATTTAATTTTTTTTTTCCTTAAGCAGTTAACCTGATGTGGGACAAACTTAATTCAAACAACAATTATTTACTCTTTAACGTCTTTAGTATTAAAAAGTATTCGTGAGTACTAAACATTATAATTTATTTCCCTAAAGCTCAGTCTATTCTTTTAAATGTTGGCTGGATTTTTACCATAAGAATGAAAAGAATATTTAAAAATGTGTATGCTTATCTAAATGCCATGTATACATGGTAGTCACTCTATAAATATTTGTTGTAGTTTCCATTACTTTTAAAAAGAAAAATTCCAAATTAATTTATTAGTTTATATTTGACTAAGAATATGAAACAATGAAGGTTGCACTTGAGAAGCCATCTATAGCCAGCAATGAATTGGTTTATTTTTTAATTTGGAATGATAAGTTTTATTAAGTGAAGTCACAGGCACCCAAACACAAAAGTTGTTTATAGAGGAGACACTCAGTTCATTTCACAGTCAAATATTTGAAGGGTTCACATCATCTTCACTGATTTGTTTTAATACTTAAGATGACAACTGTGATTTTTCAAAACATTTTAGGGTAGCTTGGCCTTGATTTTTCACAGAATAAAGATTTCTTTTGACCTTAGATTTCTCCACAAAGCCTAGTAATAAGTAGTTAGAGATAAGGGCAGTAATAATTCATGGTTCAAATGCAAGCCCTTCATCTGAGCATAACCAGATTTACCTACCTGGGGATAAAGTAGTATAAGAGGCAAACAAAATCAGGGTGAAAAGGCAGAAAAAAACAAATACTTCTGGTCTTGTAACCATTACTTAGTTCTGGCACACAGCTAGGGCGGTATGCCTTCTTCCTATTGAATACTATCTTGTCCCTTCCATTTGTGATTTGATGTCTTCAAATCCTATTCACACCATAACCAGCAACTCTGTGAAATTTCTATCAACAAAAGATATGTATACAGATAGAAAGAGTCATTTTAAAATAGATTCTCAAGGCCATTTGGATTCAGTTAACCTCTAAAGAGGCTGGTTAAGAAATCAAAGAAGTAGATGGGGCTCTTTCTACATTCTATGTGTCTAATATTTACCCGCAGGCATATATGAAATATTTCTTCAATAACTGTGGCTACTTAAATTTAAAGAATTGAACCTATGCAGGGAGTAGTTGATCTTAAACTGACACAAACCAGATAGTCTCTTAATGTTACTCTAAGGAATTTTAAACTGACTCTGTTAAAGCTGAGGTTATTTGCCTTGGGGATGCCTAATGGAAGGGTTATTATAACATTGTCCACAAATAGGGGCCTTGAGAGAGTCAGGCCATAGCACTCCATTGACAGCTAATACATTGGGCCATTGCCATGTCCCATGTCATGGGGATCTCTAAGGTCAAAAGTCCTATCTCTCCCTTAATATTTAAATAAAAACGCTTGACAAAAACAGAAAACACCTTATTGCCAGTGATGGCTCCTTCTCAATTTATAAGAACCTTTACAAAGTCACGCTAATTCTCAGCCTTCTTAGAATGCATGGTAACCTTTCATAAATCCATCTTTTCCAGATGTCCTTGGAAATGACAGTTATAAAACTACAAATGATTTGTAATGCAAAATGGGACTGACAGACTTGAAGATTAGGGCTCTATGTACTAAAATGACTAAGATTATAGCTAATAAGATGCATTGATAAATAGCTGCTGAAGTAACTCAAGATTATTTTAAACATCCATAATAAATGCTAGAACCACAACAACAAAAAATCCTTATGCTTATAATGGTGCAAGTAGCAGTTTACTTCAAGATAATGAAACAGAACTCCTCTGTGTGGGCCAGCAGGAAGACAGATAGCAAACAAGTTATATTTTTTTTCTTAAGCAGTAGAATTTTTTTCTTTTACATTGTTTTTTAACATGTCAACATATGGACTTGATTTTTTATATCTTTAAGGAACACAGGACAAGTTGAACTTTATATATTCTTTTTTCCTTAATTTTTTAAAAAAACTAATCAAGCAAATGCCTTATCCTATTAACATATCTAAGATGAGTCATAAATTAAAACCTAATGAAAAAACAATTTTCATACTTAAGCTTTAACTACGGAGATGACTTACATCATTAACAGCATAAGTTGAGGCTATCTATTTAAGCAATAACTCCAATGGGTATTTTCAACTGTCTGCTTTCAGAGAAACTAAAAGCCAGGCAAAGCTGGGATGCTGTAACCCGAGCTTTTGAGTAATACTTACAGAAATGACTACATACTACTTTTTTGTATAATTTTGAAAAACCTACATGATAAGCCTCTTGCCCTGTTGCACTTTCAAATATCAAGTATAAGGCCTGCCTCTGAAAGCATCAGGAGAGTACTAAGATCTTGGATCCACTGTGACCTTCTGCTGGAGAGGAAGCTCACAGCTGACCTGTTTTCAATTCTTTGGTTCTGTTTGCTTCCCATCCCTTTTTTCTCCTTTTGTCTTCTACTTGAATTTAATTCCTCCCATTTTATGCTCACTTCTCTTCCTGATGACTGTTCAGTAAAAATGAGCTCAAGCCCATGGCTGTGATTCTGCTAAGTGTGGGGGAAAAAAAAACAGCTTAAAATCGATTGAAACCTTCAGAGTTTAGTCCTTTATTTGCATTCTGAGAGCTTGAAAGTGAGCCATAAGCTTTTCAATATTAGTGACCTAGAACTAGAATTACAGTAAAAAATTTTTGTAGAAGCACTAATTTTTTTGAAACAGGAAAGAATGCATTTTCAAGGCATCTCCAAGTTTCACAGTGAGTAGTTGCATTCATTAGATCAGATTTACTCAAAGTAGGCAGTTCATTTCTGAACATTTCTGGAAACCTCATGTGTGCTAAGTTTAGTTAATTATAAAATATATTTGACCGAAGCATAGAGGAGGGATATTTCCTTTCCTTGCTTATTTTTCCAGTTCCGTAAAATATGCTATCATGTTTACAGTATGTCAGAGTGATGTCATATGCAAAACACTAAAACAGATGATGCTTTCAGTATGTGGGGAAAAAAAACAAAACTCAGGACTCATTAGGAGCCCTAAAACCAAAATATTATATGGAGACGATACAGACTGTACCCAGGAGACTAGGCCCCTGTGAAGACCAGGTGTGCCCTACCTGTCACATAGTCGACTTATTCTCCTTTCTCACTTAGTCCATCCATGAAATGATGAGGTAGTTGGGTGAAAATTGCAGTGCAGTGTGGGGTCAAGCTACTCATCCAAAGAAACCTGGCCAATTCTAGATATTCTGAGCATCAGGCCTGCAGTATTTATTTCATTCACCCTTAGCTTAACATTTGTTTATTCACTGAAGCCAAGAAAACTGACTTTTTTTGGATTCTTTGAGTGCAATGTTCATTTTACTCATTCATTCATTCATTTACTCAGTATTTACTGTCTTCCTTATATCAGCAGCTCTTTGAGGCACTTAGGGGAAAAGATGAACTATGTAGTGCCACTTTCTTTAAAGGCCTTATAATTATCTTGACCTTATACCCTCATTAAGTGACCTGGCCTTCTTCATTTTCATTTTGACTCTCATCTTTAGTGTTAACTGATATACTTTCACTGAAAGAGATAATTGCATTTGTCTCTCTTACCTCACTAAGCTGTGGATTTCTTCAAGGAAAGAACTATGCTTCATCATTTTTATAACCCCAGGGTAAATGTTCAATAAAAATGTATAGAATGACTGAATGAATTAATGAATGAATGAATAAACAAGATACATACCAGCAGAATTTTCATACTTGCTTTGTGATCTGCAACTTGCTAATGGTCAATATGAGATACTCAAACATCCCCATGACACAGTATTTTCAATACTCTTAAACACTCTTTTATCCCATACCTTGATTTGGGGAAATTTAAAAGAAAAAAGCAGAAAGGGAAGCTCTTGATTCAAATCGGGCCAGAGGTGCCCCGGCTTATTGTGTAGCTATACTTGAGAATGAAATAGACCCAAAGTCAAGATGAAATCCACAGAACTTTCTACATTTATTTCAATCAAGATATGTCATGTTGATGTTTAAGAACACTACGCTGTTTAATTATTCCTCAATTGATAATTCCTTACGTAATTTGTATCCGGTTTGATCTATTGTTTACTCTAATTAGCATGCATATCATATGGTCTGATTGTCTTAAATGATTCATTATAATATTTCTTCAGTATACACAGGATGCCATTGTCGCCCCAGCCTCCCTCCCCACCACTCCTCTGGTTGCAACACAGAAGCTTTTTGAGTAACATATTATCCTTTTTTCTCTTTTTAATACAAATCCAGCCTGGCAGGCACAGTGCTATGTGTAGACTGGATTGAATCAAAGCAGCATTCTCCTACTTTTCCTGTGTATAGGAAGTGGTACTAACAAGAATCAGATTTTCCTGGACCCGTAACAGAGGAAACAACTTCTGGCACAGTAATTCTTTGAACTGGGAACCGTGAGGGCAAGTACTAACGTATCCTTCTATTGCATGCAATGCCTTATGCACAAAAGCAGGTTTTTTTTTTTTTTGACTGTTGAAATGGACTGAAACAGATTTGCGGTACTAAATTTTTAAGGGTATGTGAATATTTTGATGTATTTTGAAAGATTCTGTGTTCACAATTTGGTCAGATCAGGAGTTTCAGTTTTGATTCTATGTAATTTACTTATGGAATGGATTTAAGACAGATGGTTTAGGAAGATGTTTTATAAATATTTTCATTTGATCAAAAGAAAAAGAAGCAAGACAACTAATAATCCAACAGTATTAATAACTGAACGACACAATCTTGTATTGTTGGATTAGTAGTAGTATTTGTGAAGCACCCACAGGATTTGGAGTAAGAAGCCTGGAGCCGGTGATCTGCCATTGATTAGTTGAGTGACCTGAAGCAACATAATTAACCTCTGAGAAACTCACTTTCCTCATCTGTAAAAATGGGGCTAATTATACCAACCTCATATGGTTTTTAAGGTTCAAAGGATATCATAGAAGTAAATGTGCTTTTCAAACTGTGCAGTTGCTAAAGTCATATAATATAATATTATTTTATTTCCATTAGACTGTGAGCTCTTTCAGGGATAGGATCATGTATTCCTCTTCATAAAAATTTCTACTCTTAACAATATTCCTGGCATAAAGCAGGTGTTCAATAAATGTTGAATGAATGCACAAATGAATAAATTCAGGATATTAGAGCTACAAAGATTCTTATGATTCTTGCCCTGAGAAAACTCATAATCTAGTAAAGGAGGTGGATGTATGTACAATATGCTATAACACAACTTAAAATTACACCTGCACAACCTCAGCAGTGTCATGTTAATCCCTATTTGGTAGTTTCTCTATTCCTTCTTTTCTGTGTGCAAATACCTGCAGAACAATATGCAAACACAAAATCACATTCATGCTGATATGTGCTATTTTCAAATTCCTATATATTTTACTATATGGACAAACAAAAATAAAATCAAAGTATTTAGAGTTGGAAGAGCTATTTTAGATAACGTAATGTGGTGAGGAAGGCAAGCCCATACTATATGGATGTTCTTTTAAAGAAGATAGGTGAATATCCCCCGTTTACTATTTCCTTATACTTGATGTAGGAACAATGGTCTTCCAGAAAATCCGTACTGACTGACCTTTGTGATTTCTCATGATAAAGGGAAAGTAAGCCTAATGTTTAACTCTAGTGAAAAAACCTTGAATTGATTAAGGTGTCTGTTATAATAACTTACATCTCAAGGATATTTCCTACCAGAAATGTTCTTGTTCACAAACCAGAGAAAACCCTGCTTACTTAGTAGGTACTTAAAAAATTCTTGTATGAATGAACCAGGTGACCTATTAGGTCCTTCTTTCCTCTAAAATTCCCTGAGGATGAAAAGCTTAGAACAATCAGGGATTAGACATTGCAGCCCTCTTTGGTGTAATTGCATCTGGAACCTGAAATCGCTTACTGGCTAGAAGATGGTGTTGAACACTAACTGGCTATAGCTGCTTTATCGGCAAAGGGAGGGGAACACGCACAAGTCAATTCAAAGCTCGGCTTAGTCTTACCTACAATTCAGTGTCAGTCATTTGTGCCACTATAGTAAGGTCCCAAAGCAATGGGCACAGGATTTAAACTAGAAGATTTCAAGTACAGCCATCTATTCTATTAGGCAGAGGGATTCTCCTAACAGTATCCTACAGCTGCTCCCTTCATTTTCAGATGCATAATGTCACCTAGTACTTGTAATTCTTCAAAGCACTTTATCTTTATATCAATATTTGGATAGGGAAAATAGTGGTATCTTCATGTTGTGGATATGGAAACCAAAGCACAGAAGAGTTAGGGACCTACTAAGATGATCTATTTAGTGGCATAGCAAAGACAATAAGCCAGTGCTGCAGAAATGAGAACACTCAGGTCAACTGAATGCCATTCCAAGGGTGTTTGTTTTTGAAAAGAATGTTTCTTTATAACAGCACATCCTGTGCCTATTTGGTGGTTCCTGCTGTTGGAATTGGAGTAAGGGTGAGTATGACATTTAATAGTGAAAAAGGCTAAATTTTGAATCAGTTTGATGCAGTCTGAAGCAAAGTGTATGAAAACACAGCCCCAGACCAAAAAGTGAAATGAAAAATAATCCAAATCTTCAGTGCCCAAAGGACTCTGATTCTCTTCCTTCCTTTCTTTAATTATTCCCTCATCATTTGCACCCAAGAGAGAAGCAAAAGGGCAATAGTAGGTGAATAAATATTAATAACTATGTTAAGACAGGTTTGCAACAAACTCAAAATAAGAATGAACTTGTATTTGCAGAATTCTTTCCTGTTGCCAGTATAAGTTGTGTGTGTGTGTGTGTGTGTGTGCGCACGCGTGTGTGTGTGTGAATGAGGCCCTCAAACAAAGCTTATGGTGGTGAGTAGAGACTAGTTTGCATTTTAGTCCTTTGGCCAGACCGAATTGTGACTTTTCCTTTTCAGTATGAATTCTGGCAAATTTGAAAGACTTTGTTTCCACCTTCACTCTTTCTCATGTCCTAAGGTGCTTGTGGAAATTAGTCTTTTTGTGGAGCATGAATGGAGAGAGCTATTAAGATCAGAAAGAGTTCAAGGGACCCATTCACAAAGTGCGCATATCAATAGAGACAGAGTTCAAAATTGTTAAGGGAAAACAGTTATAAACGAAAGTGTGCAGTTTTATTTAAAGAACACACACAGCGACCCAGAAATGTGAGTAGCTTTATTTTAAACAAGAGAGAATTAGAAAGGAGGATAGATAAATATGTTGCTTTATGGTTTTCTATCTTCAGATGATTTCTTTTAAACATTATAATTATTTTTAAATATTACAAAAATCTCATTCAAAGCCTCCAAAATTTGAAGCTTTTTTTTTTTTTCTCTGTAGAAACTCCATTCTAAATTGGAAACAAAGTCAGGGAAATAAAGCTTGAGTGACACTCTCCAGCACCCCCACACACCCCCCCACCACCAATTCTCATTTAACTGGGCTGCCAGCCACCAGCCCAAATTTGAAAAGATTCATGAAGCATGCTTCCTCGGAATTATGATGTCCTGTTTTATGGGATGTTCAGACTTTGGTAAGAATGGAAAGATAGATCCTCTTCAGCATTAACTGAGATATATTAGTATGAGGAATATAAGGGCTGTGAATAACCTGCCTCGCAAATAGGCTCTAAAATTTCATTGTTTGAGAAGAAATTGAAGAGAGTTCTATTAAAGACAATAGGAAGAATTAAGAATGAATAAGAAAACTAGCAACTGACACTGAAAGTAAAACATAGCCTCACAAAAATACTCCTCTCCTAAATTTGGACGAACATCTGAACAATAACAAAATCTAAAGTTCCGCTGTGGTTAATTTTTTAAAAAGGTAACAATTATCATTATTATAGAAGCAAATTTCAGAAATTGTGACTGTAAGCAAATGGTTCCTACAGCTATAATACTTTCCTTAAAAATTATGGCCATATTTCAGTGCTGAGTTAGTACCACAACTTTGGATTATCAACTTCTTTCAATTTCATCCTTATGCCTGGAGCACTTTCTTAAATTATGTAGCTCTGGGTCACGGTGTTTCTCTGAACTAAAGTAGGTGTCCTAATTTAAATTAAAAGTTATATTACTACCTAGTTGGTAAACACAGTTAGTAGACCCAGATTTCTCTGGGATTTGCTGCTACACCCCCAACCAGAAAACATACCCTAATTATCATTTTACCATTAACATTGTTTAAAGTAGAAAGTTGTAATAAGTGATTAAAATTAGTTATACATCAGAGGGCGAAATAAATGCAGTTGTATGAGGAACGGAGGGAAACTAATCTTAAAACTAAGGAGCCCACTAGTTGAATGAGATACTCTATCCAGAGACAATTATTTTCTTTAAATAACCTGTACTTGGGTGCCTTCTTACACCGCCTATCAACCTTTGCCGTTTCTCTTAAAAATAACATTTGAGTTAGTATTTTATTATTTTTTTATTAAATGTTATGGTTTATGAAAAGATGGAAAATCCCTAATCCCTGCTTCACCCTCCACGCATAGAAAAGTGCTTTGATATTTTACATGGAAAAAAATTACCTACAATTAAAGTATAATTCAACAAACAAATAAACCTATAGCTCCTCACTTATGTAGTGCCTCCAAATTCCAGTTGTGCTCTTTTACAAATCTTGTCTTCCTTCTTAGATGCCTATAACTTGTTTTCCAAAATCTAATGTTTAAGAAGTTAAGCCTGCCTCAAGTACTTTGTCTCCATTCTGAAAAGGATTATTTGCTTTAACAAATCACGTGTACTCAGGATGAAAGAGGAATTTAGTTTGCTGTTTTGTGGACGCTGTCTTAAGCAGCAGATGCAAGTTCCGTTTCTCAGATGAAGCATATAAACAATAAAACCCCTTCTGGAGGCACTTGCATTTTTTTCCACTAGAGGTCTCTCTCGTAACAGCTTTCCTTTTGTTGGGATTATTAATTATTTTACTCAAAGGAACAATTCTACCTTTTAGATTGGAATGCTGCACTTAACATGTTATGCTAGAGAAAGATATAATACCTCCTCAGCTTATTCTCTTCCTTGATGAGTAGACATCAGGTTGACTGAATGAATCATCTTGGGTATTTCATTACACAATTGTTACACCTTAGTAAGGAAGTTTGAACTTTCACCTACGCTTCCAAAAGTCTCAAAATTTGACCAGTTAAAACAATATGCTACAATAAATACGCCTTATCAAAGAGCACTAAACAGTCAGGCTCTGAATTCTCCAGAGAACATCCACGATCTGGTGCTAACTTAGATCATATAATTGCAAGCCTGAATCATTTTACATTCATTTCTTCCACTTTTGCAAGAAAAGAAAGCATATTTTCTCATTTGTGTAGAGATATTTAGCTTTTGCTGTTTCCTTATATATCCCTTTTATAGAAAATAAACCATTAACTCCAAACATATCCATAATTATAATATGAAGGGGTTTCTTGTTTGTTTTTAATATATGTTTTCTGGGGGAAATACTAATTAAGAACTCTGGTTTTTACCAAAAAAAAAAAAACAGTCTCCCGTAATTAATTCACACAAAAGGACTAGTAAGATTCAATAACGTTAAAACAGAAAGAATCCAAAATGAAAACTCTGAATACTCTCAAAGAATAATACAAAATTGCACTGAACATAGTACTATAGAATGAAACACACTGACATCAGTCACAAAGCCACTTATATATTCAGAAAACCCAAAGAGTGTTCAGATTTCTGAGGATGGAAGTAGAAAGCGTTGTGCTCCTGACACAAGAAATTCAATGGGAAGATGTGAAATGTGAAGAAGCAAAGGAGCGCCTAGCAAATCAATTTTAGTGTTACACTGAAGGTAGAGTGTGTCTGCATGCACGGATACAGTGGCTAAGCACAGAGCAATGCTGTATAATGAAAAAGGGCGTAAGGAAATTTGACAAGCTGAAAAACGTACCACCATTTGGCCAGGAGAAAACAGACCTGTCAGACAACAGTTTGGAGAATCAGAAACTATACTATAAACAGAAGCAGAAAATAGATAATGCATTATTTACATTGTTCAGATTTTATTCTACTACTCAAAGAGTCTACCCGATACCTCTTCTTCCATTTGTAATTTATTAAGCAGTTAAGTACATGTTTTCTTTCAACACCAGTTCACAGCTATCAATATATTTTATAACTGAATTACTGGTCAACTAATAACAAACTATTGGTGAAATTAAATAAGAGATTGACTGGCACATTTTTCAACTTGAGTCACTAGATTGAACAGATGTTTTTACAAAGTTCTGATCTCTTTGTGTTAGTGACAGCCCTCCCTTTCATCCTCTCCCCCGCAAAAAAGCACATGCAGGTGAGCTGTTTGAGCTGTTCAGGTGGCTGAAATAATAGTGTAGGTATGACAAACAGGAAGGAGTGTTAGAGACCAAATTTTTATTTTACATTTGAAGAGATTATTCAAAGAGGTTAAGTGACTACTGTAGGACCCCTGTATGATGGGGTTATTTTGGTAGTTGAGAAAAAAACTCAATTTGTTGAAAAACAAATAGCAGCTTGGTAGCATTATAGACAGTGTATATACCACAGAGATGTATAGATTCTAAAAGCTTTGAGAGTTAAGGACAGGTTAACAGCATTTTATTATGGAAAAACTTATTTTTGAATATTAATTGGCTCATTTTAATGGAATGTAAAATAAGTGCTATCTTTAAAAAAGATGGTTTCTCAGGATAGGCATTCAATGCAAGAGGGTATTTTATCTATCAGAGGACGCTATGCCCCTAAAGGTATGTTTCCTTCATGTTTCTATTCCTAACTTACGAACTATTATCTCTGATTTCAAGCAGATCTTCTTATTTTTTATTTAATTCAGAAAATTCTAATTAATTAAGAGTATAGATTGACCCAATCAGCCACACCTGATCGAACCAACAACAAAATTATCCAAATTAAAACAATGAAAAAGGATTTTAAGTGGTAGTTTTTCTCTTCTTTTTTGCTCTTTCCAAGCCAGTTTGTCACTGAAATTAGTCCACAGTCAAACCTGTGCATTTCAAAATATAATTATGAAAATCAGATGGTAAAAAAAATGGTCATTAAAATATGGAAACTGAAAATCTCTACAAAAGAAATTAGAAGTGAAGGAACAAAGCAGGCTTTTTCCTTGAAGACTGTGATATTGCATCCTTATGAAGTCTTTTTCCACATAACTGCGTAAGGAGGGTAGTTGATAACTGTATTTCTGTGTGTTTATCAAATCACTTTTATTCAAATTATTGACATTCTGATGTTGAACATATGGAAGAAAAAAGTGTTATAAGCAATTTCCAAACTTTAAAAAGTCAAATTACGCTTTTTTTTTTTCTTAATGGCCTTTTAGGTAAAAATGTGTTTATTCTATTAGTTATCAGGGAATTATAAAGGAATGCAATTGGTTTGAATCATATTGCTTCAGATTTAAATGCAATCAGTACTTAGAAAGATTTATTTTTATTATGTTTTAGAGTGAGAGTAAAATAGCCTAGAACCACCCCTCCAAGTGCTTTTCTCATTTCTTCCTCTTTCATTATTTCTCCCTCTGTCTTCTAATCCTTTTTAAAATCTCTCTCTCTTTCATTCTCCTGTGACATTTTGGAAAGTTATTTGCTTAACTTTTGTTCCCACTTCCATTTTAAATCCTTCGTGAGGTTGCTGAGGTCAGCACAAACTATTTGAAAGACAATGTAAATTCGTTTTGGTGATTTTTAAAGGATGTACTTCTTGATTCATATGTATATATAGATCTATTTCCCCCCAACCCCCCGCCGCTTTTTTTTTAAGTCCACCGCGGAAATAGAACTATTCGGGTACACCCTCCTAGTGTTAAATTATATGTTATAGTAAACCCTGATCGGAGATAAGAATGCAAGAAGATGTGGATCAACAGTGTGTTCCCTCCACTGAGAAGGCTGGGTTTATTGCCTAAGAAATAAGTTGGGCCTTCCTGTGTGGTCAGTCAGGGTGTGGGTGCCATTTATGAGATAAACCCAGAAATGAGTTCTTATTTTACTTTTGGAAATTTACATGTTTTTTCCTCTGGCCATTAAGCGATTAACAAGGGTTTCCCTTGATGGAGTGATTTAGAGCTGGCTGTTAAGGTAAAATAGCACATTATCCTGCTTGTGCAATAACTTTTCAGTGACTAGGTCATGCAGAAGTTTGTGCATGGAAAAGCAACAGGCACATGGATTTAGCTCTGACTCGTACGAACTTAAAAGAAGAATTTGGCTTTTCTCTCTTTAAAGAATGTTTTTCTTAACAGAGAAATTATTTTTCTGAAACTAGTGGTTCAAACCATCTTATTGACAATTCTTTCAGTTTGGCAGATAACTAAAATGGTACAGGAAACATAATGGAATGTCATTGGCTTTATTTTACTTTTAAAAGCAGCTACTTTATTTTCATATGACTTAGACATATTTATGCGATTTCTTTTTCCTTTTAAGTACAAGTGAATAGTTTTTAAAAACTCTTTGTCAGTAGCCATCTGATACATCATTTCAATTGCTTTGTTTACAACAAAATTTTGACGTAAATAAATCTGAATATTGAACTAGTACAAATGCCTTGAGCAGTCAGCACAGTGAATCATACATCAACTGTCATCGTGAGCTGAAACATGTCTACATACTGAGTAGCATGTTTGGCGTGCCTAATCAGAACAGTATGTAATCGGCGAGTGCATTTGAGGACTTGCCAAGCCAGAATTATTTACAAGTTGCAGTTTGTGTCCTGGAATATTTCATAAGTGAAGAAAAAGGTATCTGAAAAAAATTAGAAAGAAACAGGTTAGCTTCAAATACACAATTAAAAAAAGAAAAAAAATTGAGCTTTGTATTCAAAAGACGCTATCAAATAGCTGAAGTTTTATAGCTCAATTCCACTTTTAAAAGTTTTCATTAAAATTTCTTGTTTGTATTGTTGTTTATGCTGATCCTTAACTCCTGGTTCCTTGTGGATCTGGCCTCAGAAAAAATCTCTTCAGTTAGTCTTCCTTTTTCCAATTCTCAATTTGAAATGTCAAAGCATGATTGGTTGACAACATTGCCATATAAAAGAGGATACCTGTGGTGGTGTGTTCCACGTAGCTTGAGCTAACCCTTGTTTATTGAAGGTAAAACCACCTATGCAAGGTTAAGAAGGGCATAGATGGACTCTTGAATGAGAAAGAAGGATACAGTCAAGTTTTTAGAAGAGCTTGGAATGACCAAAATTTATTTTTAAGGACCTCAGTTTCCTCCTCTATACCTTTGTTTCAACTTCAAACCCTAAGCATTCTTATGCTTTCTTCTCTTCTTTACAAAATTTCCGCCACCCTGATCACTCCACCCTGTTTTCCAACCATTTTAATGCTCATTACATTGTTAAATAAAATGGGACAAAGATATATCATTGACACTTTAGAAAAATTTTACCTACCTCATGTCCCTAAATTCACACCACAGATTATTTACCCATACATTAACCTGTTTGAGTTATTTTGCATTCAAATATAGGGGGGTATTTTTTTCAAAAAAGTACAGTATGAAAAGCTAGATCTCCTTTTGACTAATTTAATTCTAGGTTTCTCAAATAGTCAGTAATAATGATAAATAGTATGATATTTTTAAAATGCAACTTTGAAAGAAGTGGCTAATAGCTGATAAACTGTTACACTCTAATTTCATAATTAGAGTTCAAGTCACTTTTTCTTCCAAACTTGGATACCAATGTAGTATATTTTGAGTGTCTTTTCTTAGGAGAAAAGATTTTCACTTGTGATAGATTTTCACTGAATCTTATTTTTCACTTTATCTTCTCTTATTTTTTTCACTTCTTGTTGATATATTTGTTCACATGTTCACACATCAGCTAAATAGAACAGGGAGGGATGAGGGAAAATTTTGTGGTAAAATACGTTACTGGCTATTTAATATATGTAAATGACATTTTCTTTTTAGCTTAACAGCATATCCTAAAGCAGTGTCTCTTTTAAAAAGGACTTGCTATTTTATGTCTCACACTACTTCACTTATTACCTAAAAATAGTCAGTAAATAGGTCTATATGAACTTTTTACTTTCTGATATTCCAAGCTGTTAAAACCTAATATGTTTTCTTAAATCGTCATGAGAATCATCATTAGAGCTTACCTTGAAAACATGTTATTTGATCAAACTTGATGAGAAATTTTAGTGCTTTTTTAGCAACAAAAATATGACACCGAAGATTTTGATGGAACTTTTAAGTAAAGCTTTAAAATCTGTACTTGTTAAAAAAAAAAAACCAGAAGTAGGTGTCTTTCTGTACAGTAAGAAATTAACTTTTAGAAGCTCTGGGAGCAATATTGAATAGTGATACTCTTTGTAGAAACTATCTAAGTGGTTGCTGTGTCTGTATGATATTTGATGGTATTGCTAAAAAATAGTTTCAGGTAATTAGAAATTTCAGGATGTTAGTCATTGTGTAAGGAATAATCTGGATTTGGGAATGATTTTGATCTGTTTCTGTTTTGTCTAAGTGTTTACTTTTGTGCATACATTGACCATAATATTCCAGTCTGTTATAGTAAAAACGGACAAATGTGCTCAAACAACTCCTTATTTTCTTGCGTTCAAACAACTCCTCATTTTCTGCCATTAAAAATGGCTGAGACTTAAATTTTTATAATAAATAGGGACAATATTTAAAGATATAAATGTAAAGTTAAAGATATAAATGTAAAGTTTCATATACAAAGTTTTATAACTCAAGTGTTCTTTCAATAGGAAAGTTACTCTATTAGTTCTGATTTTCAAGTATTATTGATAGTCTACAACTTTGTTTAAATAGGTTCTGATCCTAGAAAGCACTGAAGAAAATTTATTTTGAAAATAAATGTACATTTTTCCGAAAATATGTGAGACTATCTGTGAAGCCAGAAATGTTGCTACTTATTTAAAGATGTGAGGAACTTAAAAACATAAATTTGTCCAATAAAAGGAAATTATTAAATATATACTCTGCATTGAAATAAATAAGAGTAAATGAAAAGTGAGTATTATAAGATTAACTATTCTGTTTGGAGATGGGCATGTTTCTTGTCACAAACTATTCCATAAGCATTTTTTCTGGTGGTCACTGAGATTGTGAATCAGACCTGATTAGTCCTTAACCATGTTAAATAGAACTCTGAGGCTTTTCAAGTACTCAGTCAGACTTGATACTATGTTAATAAGGGACTGACTTACTCTGAAAGCTATGTAAGAAAAAAAGTTCCTCCTGCAGGAAAAAAATAAAAGTTGTTGCTCTGATAGGGTAAACAATGTATTGTCTGTGTTTTAATGTGCCCTTAAGTGTGCGAGTGTGACAGCATTTTAAGGCACCGTGGGGTGTGCAGAAAGCCATGCTATGTGCCTCCTGACTATAAGGGCTCACCCAAAGTTGGAGAGGCTTTACATCCTCACAAGAGCAGTTTGAGGATGTAAAAGCAACACTGGCCGTGATGCTAAATATACGGCACTAACGTGAAGGGATATGGCCAGGATGCTGTGTCTGCAGCAGCCCTGGACTATGAATTTTAGAGAATGAGGAGAATGTTGTGGAAGAGGTAAGAACCTCTTTAGAAGAAACCCATTGATAGAATGACGCTCTGCAAGATTGGAATATTTTTTATTCATTATCATGTGTATACATTTTACTTTGTTTAAAAAAACCAATGACCTGCTGTATCAAATATTTCTCATTGCTCATTGAAGTAACATAGTTATCAGTCAGGTAAACGCTCATAATGTCTCTTGTGGTAAAATGTTATCACAGTGATTTTAATTTTGAAGTTGTCTACTGAACTGCTCATCGGTAACTACGTAATCACTAATAATTCTTATGGCTGAAAAAATAAATGCAGAAAGCAAGCAGGTAAAATTTTATTTGGAAATACATATTATATAAATTTTCACTTTTGAGCCAGATGTTTTGGTGTTACATAAACACAACCTAGATATACTTTATGAGCAATAAACTTAATTTAGTTTATCATATATTGGTATTATGCAAGATTTAGCCTAGATGCTTTTATATCTGTAATAAAAGCTAATTTCACTTTATATTTGAAATAGAATTCACAGGGGTTTTTTTTTTTTTAAGATTTTTGAAATGAACAATGATTTTCAAAATAATCCTGGTCACGTGGCTATATAATGAGTCCCATTTTATAAACATGAAATGAGGTCTCAGAGAGATGAGATGGCTTTTCCAAGACCAGATTGCTATTTTTTAAAAAATAGAACTAGGTTTAGACATTTAGATATCTTGAACCAGTGATCTTTTCTGTTAAAAATATAGACTCTTATATCAGAAGGTATATTTGAATTGCCTACCATATCCTTCATTTAAATATACATATACTTAAAAGTAAGTCATTAAAAATAATTGAACTCTGTACTTTTAGGGAAAGAGGGAATACGAAATGTATTGGCTCCTAGCAGGAGGTAGTCCCAGCTAAAAGAGCCAGGGGGCACTCTATCAGAAACTCCAGAAAGTATTTGTAAAAATTGCCACCAGAAAAACATCACTAGATTCAGATATTAATCTTCATCACTTCTAGTCCAGAATTCACTCATAGGAAACAGAAACTGAAGGAAAAATATACAAAGTATCTGCCTAAATGCCTATAGGAGAGGCTGTGTTCAAAGTTTTAAAACACATTAGTTACTAATGCAACCATGTAGACGATTGCCTGAATGCTTATTTAGAAATATTCATTAAAATGCTTGAAATTTCAAAATTGTCTTGACGAAAACCCCAAAGTATTCCTCAGAACTTTAAATGAGTGCTAAAAACTAAGGAATGGTAAAACTTAAGAATGCAAAAACATTCCTAACAGTGGTCTTCAACATTGTTTTTAGAGATCCTTAGTTTCTATTATACTATTTGCCTTGTCTAAAAAAATATGGTGAGGTTTTGGTTTCCATGGTGACACAACTCTTTTCATGCATATTTATCATTGAAATGCCAGAAACCCACCCCTTTCTATCAAAGAATGCTACTTTAGCACTTAATAATTGAAGTTAAAGCTGATTTATTTTTTATGTCAGAGTGTTTTAAACAGATCCCCCTATCACTGAAAACTGAGGCAGCATTACAGTCATTTTCTCATAAGCAGTTTATTTCATACATGACTTCTGAAAAATACTTCTGGTTTTTAAAAACTGGAGAAGACTTTGCTTCCTTTTTTCCTTCAGTCAGCACCACAGGGATTCCCAGCTAAGCTTTCAAAATGTTGCAGAACATACTTTGTGTAAAGCACACAACCTTCAATTTCATTAATACAGTGTTCAAAAGGGGAACATGTACATCTTGCCTTTGCCAATAATCAGAGAGCAATGAAGTTATTACCTACTATGAAATTAATATTTTGGAAAGCAAAGTGCTTAACTTTCACTCCATTTACTTTTTAAAGTTGTCTAATTTCCCCTGAAGTCTGATGAGCGATTCTAGTTTTTCGTCTCCCAAGGTTCTTTTTCTTAAAAGTGAAGCCCAAAATTAAATATATACTTATATCATGTTAAATATATCCCACACTGTTCCTATATCATATGTGGCCTCTAATTGACAGTGCTCTTATTTTGAGGTCTAAGTATCATGGGTAGCTTATTATTTAACTCATTTTGCATATTAAAACCACCCAAAAAGAGAATAAATATATTCAAGGCAGTCAATTGTTATTAATCTGTCTTGTTGAAACACAACTATAGTCATGTATTTGAGAAATTAATGAAAATATGATGAGTTAAAAAAAGATTCATTCACAAATAAGACCTGTTTAAAAGCCCTTTAGATAACATTAAAACAATACAAATTAAAATGTACTGGAACCTCAAAGGAAGAAAGTTGAGTACAAGGTAAAGACCTAATGTGTCACTTAAAAAATTAAATTAGGTCTAGAGCGGTTAGAATACTTCCATCCCCTATTAGGGGACAATGTTCAGTTGCATTTATTTATTCCTAGTAGAAATGAGGGAAACTATGTTAAGCGATTTTGGTCAGTTTCCTTAGCATCCTCTTAGGCATTTATACGTGGGAATGCCAGCTCAGCTGTATGACATGCTTTGATTTTTGTTTCCTACAAATAAACCTTTATGACTAAAAACTCAATAATAAGAAGGAAAAATTTTCAAAATTTTGTTTATATGAGAGGCTGCCTTATTCCAATTTAGGTTGTTATCCCATTTTCACATTCTTTGGAAAACTTCTTCTTGACAAGATGCTACATTGTTCTTTGAGGGAAATAAATTCTTTGACTGGGATGATTACAAATGATGAAGTTTGATGGATATATTTTTTTATAGAAATTAGAAAACATTAATTTATGAATTAATGTGAATAAAAGACTGAAATTGGTATTTATCATACATAACAGTGATTGACATTTTGTTACATTTTATTCAAATTATGTTATTCAAAACTACAAACTGGGTGTTTTCCATGTATTTGGTAATTTCTCAGTTAATAATAAACTAGATCCACACAAAAAAAAAGATCACCAGTAAAAGTAAATAGTTAGGTAATTTAAAATGATAGTATAAATGCCTATTTCTTCTTTTAATTGACTGGAAAACTACATAAACCAATTTTTATATAATTTTATCAGTGAGCTTAAAGCATATGGCAATGCAATATATTTGACAATAATAGCACAAAAAGCTTAGTAGGAACAAAGCTGTATTGGAATAAGAAAATGATACCAAATGGTAACTTGAATCTGAAGGAACAAGTGAAGAAAACCAGAAAGTTAATATACAAAACTTTTCAAGTATGTACCTGCTTTTCTTTCCTCTATCAATTTTTAATAGACAAAAAATTACATAAAGTAATAAGTATTATGTTTGTTGTCTTTGCAATATACATAAATGCAAATGTATATCAGTAATAACACAAAAAGGGGGAAGAGGGAATAGAACTATAGAGGAGTTATATTTCTATATCATACTGGAATTAATTTGGTATAAATAGAAAGAAGATTCTATTAAGTTAAGCGCATATTGAAAACTCTAGATGAGCCACTAAGAAAATAAGTGAAAATGTATAGTTAAAAACTTGCTAGAGGAATTAAAATTTTACACAAGAAAATTTTGGATTAATTTATAAACATTTGTCAATAAACATTATTTGATAAATAACTAATAAAACTGGTAAAATACTTGATTAATTCTATTCTGTTCTAAAATACTGCTTAATTATACTAGGATTTATGTGTTTCTATTTAAAAATTAGATTAGTCCATAATTTTTGTTATATGTGCTTTCTTGGGCTTTAATATCAATAGTACGCTAGGTTGGTCAATGAACTGGTATGTTTCCATTTCACAGTGGTTTTTTTTTTTTTTTAATAACGCGGTTTGAGAATTTGTTGTCAATCCCCTGAAAATTATAGAAAATTCATTCATACAGGTTTATATCAAATTTCTAGATGTTTAAATTTTTTTTTAGCTTTTCAGAGCTATTTATTTGTTCAGATACTCTTTTTATTTTAATTTGGGTGGTGTTCTTTTCTTGAAAATCATTTTTCTTTAAATTTCCACTTTTGTTAGAATAGGATCATAACTTAGGTTATACCTTACCTTAGGTTTTTGTTTGTCCAGTTTTAGATTTGTGACTTGCACATTCCTTTTCTTCTATTGTATCATATTCTTTGATTACAACAAATGTATTTTATTATGAGTTTGTGTATTACTTTTAGAGCCACTTGATGACCATTCTACTGTTCGTGCGTTTGTGAATTCGTAACTTTTTCTTTTGTACTTTTTAACTCAATCTTCTATTTTTCTTAGCTTTGGTTTTATTTCACTTGAAGATTTAATTTTCTCCCTTTGTACAAGGAGTTATTATGAAGCATTCCCCCCCCCCACCTTTTTCATGTAGAAGTGCTTAGTGCTTCATTTATAGCAATGTGGTCTAATAAGAGGTGTTTTTTGGAACATATTGAACCAAACTTTG
The DNA here is from genome assembly GCF_048564905.1 of Vicugna pacos. Lineage (NCBI taxonomy): Eukaryota > Metazoa > Chordata > Mammalia > Artiodactyla > Camelidae > Vicugna > Vicugna pacos. Next base: position 30,323,168 of record NC_132993.1, read on the forward strand.
TATCCAAATATACTATCCATTTAAAAATACTCTAAAAAACATCAAATTTATAAAAATTAAACTATAATTTTACATTATTTATCTTTACTTTCAAGAAGTTTTTACAACTTTAATTTCTATTTTGTAATTAGGGTTTTGATGATCAGTACCCCATCCTTTTATATTTCACCTACCATAGTCTTAATTTATTTACTTTGGTTCATCTTGGTGGACTGCCATTACTCACTGAATAATTGCTTTCAGGATTCAGGAAAAGTCTGTGGGTGGCATATCTCTGAGTTTTGTTTACATACCACAAGCTCTTTTTATTGACTTCACACAGTTTGGCTAGGTTTATAGTTCTTAGTTCATAAAAATGTTTTCATCAAAATTTTGTACACATTGCTTCATGTGTTGTTACTGAATGTTATAGAGCAAAAGACATTTTTTTGGTCTACTTACGTAAACCAGAACCTATTCCTTTTGGGGTATTTGGAAGATGGTGTTTCAGCTTCGATGTTTGCATACTGTTTATCCACCTTTAAATTCAAACATGTTATCAGGAAATTTTACTTGAAGCTCTGGAGGAGACCTGGTGTTCTACACATTCAGGTCTATAGTTTTCCGAATTAAATTTGCTTTCTTTTTCTTTTTTTGATTTACCCCCTCTTGTCCCAGTTTATAATAGTTACTGCCTCTCTTTAGTTATAATTTCTCTTTATGTAACACTCAATATCCACATACTTAATATCTCCTGACATCCATGTCTACTACATTGTTTTATTGTTTTCATGTCTTGGTATTTTCCCTGTTTTTCGGACGGCTTCTTAATTTTATCTGTCACATGCCTATTCAGTTTTCTACAGTGTCTGTTCTAATCTCTGCTGCATTTAATGAAAATTTAAATTTTTAGATTTCATTTTTAACCATACTAATTTCCTCCACAGGTCTATTTTCAGCCTGTTCTTATGTCTTCTTACTTCTCAACTCAACCACTGTGGTCAAGGTTTTGCAAGTTTAGGCTCCTGTCATAGAAAAGAATTCTCTCTACCTAGCTTAGGTCAAAGTATATTATAGGGGCTCTGGCTTACAGAATTGCCAGAATATCTGAAGAAACAAATTGCAGATTGAGATTTCAGGAGTGGTTCTATAACTACACTGCAGAGCCTGGTCAGCACAGAAGATGATACTTCCTGTTTGAGCAGAAAGCTGCCTTCCAATGTGGAACATGGCTGCTGCATCTGCAGGACCCACAGTGATTAATCATTACAGCACTGCCATGAGGAAATTGCTCTGATACCAGCTCGAGACCAACGCTATCCAGGTTGCAATCTGCACAGCCAAACAGATGCCGTACATCCTGCCTTGACATCCGCAAATCTAATGACCAGGTACTGAGACCTCTGCTAATGGTGCAGTAAAAAAAAAAAAAAAAAAAAAAAAAAAAAGGAACATACCACTTAGACCATCCTTGCCAGCAGAAATAGAGAAATTTTTTTTTCACTTCTACCTTTCAAATCTCCTTAGAGTGCGTCTCAGTGGTAGAATCGTATGTATAGCCCAGTTGCTGGCTGGGCAGGCCACCCAGGCAATGGTTTTATGGGTTGCTGAGTGCTCATAACCAGCATCAGAGACTCATGTTTTCCCTTCATGATGGTGATGATTTAAGTAACTTTTTGCCACCATGTGTCCACCTTCTGAAGATAACAAGATCATTGCTGCTTTCAAATTTAACTGCTTCAGGGAGCCAACCACATATTATAATTTTCTGAGTGTTTCCTGTACAGTGACTGTATCTTTCACAGTACAATGTGGAAAATGGCGTGGTACTCTGGGTAGTTAAAGCCAAAATGTTTTATTACAGGATCTTAAGTGGCTCATAGAACTGTTGGAAGGCCTGTAGAAAATGGAGACATCTGCCTCCCAACATCCATAAAGATATTCAGACACTAGGGTGTCTACTAACATTACCAGTAACCTAGTATCTCTATGGCACACTTGCCTGCAGTAGAATTCAGGCAATTGCCACATTTTTGCCTTTAAATCCTACCCAGGGCCATTTAATTGTTCAAGCCTAAATCATAACCAGAATTTAAGCTGCAAAAGAGTCTGGGAAATGTTTTCAGCTTTTAAGGCACAGTGGATGAACATGCAAAGCCAGAGCATCCTGTTTATAGCTCCTTCCTACATAGTTACTCCTCCTTTGGTTTGGTTAGATTGGCTTACTGATTGATCGATTGGTTCAACAGCACTTAACATTTTATTTATTTTACAAAATTTTCTTTGCTGGCAAGGCCTTTGTTTCAGTTTATCTCACCAGAGCATGTCACAACCATAGTAAGAGATCAACTAATATTGGATTTATTGAATTTTCAGTAGTTCAGAGTAGACTGTGAAACATTTACTTCTACTTTCTCTAGATTTAAAAGAAATAGAATTAGACACTTCATAACGGATGCTTTTTTTCATATTGCAGAGTCTCTTGACAATCTTCACTTGGGTTTTTACTCATTCACTTATTCTTGAAAAAAGAGAGATAAATCCACCTAGAAGGCTGCCCATAAATACAGCTTCTCCTTTTGGGTCCCTGAATTATTTTCTTGGTTGTTCAGATTTCTGCTTTTAGCTGTTCGGCTGGAGGGCCGGTAAATGCAAATTTACACTAGCAGTGTAGAACCTTACTTCCCAAGAGAAGCAAAGGGTAGTTCAAATACCGAACTTTCCAGCAGAGGAAGTAGTTCTTTGCAGTTTTTTCTCTGTTTGGTGGAGCTGGTGCACCAGGATAAAGTGCTCTGATCTTTCTGCCCAACCTCCTGTCCAAGTGTATCATGCACCTGTGCCTCCTCCTGGCACAGCTGCCTCCTTGTCATGCAGGATCCATGCTACAGTCAACAGATGAAATACAGAGCACCTACTTAAATTTTAATGTAAGAAAAACTACAAATATATATTTTAGTTGAAGTATGTACCAAAGTACAGGGGAAATGCAAATTTTTTCATTGTTCCTCTGAAATATGAATGTTCTGGGCATCCCATATATTTTTTTGTTTGCCAAACAAATCCAGCCACACCCTACCCAGTAGAATTTTCTGTGTAATGTTGAGAAGCCAAGATAGCTGGTGGCACTGTTGACTTTCTAAGAGACCATATAAAATCGTACTTGCCGGCAGCATCTCTTTCCCTTACTATTTTACCTTGGATAAGTTACTAAAGCTTTTTGTGCTTTAGCTTACTCATCTATGAAATGAGTTTAATATATGCACCTACTTCCAGGGTCAATAGGAGCATTATGTGTGATAATTCATATTAAGCATTATCTGGCACATAATAAACTCTCTATAATTATTAGGTATTGTTTTTTGTTCTGAGAAACATGGAAATGCTGGGCTTCCCCCAAACCACTGAATGGAAATGCTTTTCATCTAAAACAGTAAAAAGGATCCCAAATTTAAACTCTCCATCTGCCCCATAGATTGTCCTTGCCTCCAATGTTCATGCTTCCAATTAAAAAGGTGACAGGGGTCTGCCAGCCCATCCTCTGATTGCTTCCTGAGAGTCTGAACCGTTTTCTCCAGAGAGGAATTTTGAACCAGCCTTCAGTGCCTTGTCATTTCATCTGCACTAAATCTAGCAGAAATGCACTGCTATTTCTGACAATGGAAATGATAACCCTTCTCTGGTCCTTTAACTGATGCAGATTAGTGTCTATTTTTATATTCCTCTGGTCATTTCAGGAGACATGTAACAGGGTGGAAATTAGACCCCTGGACTCAAGTCGTCAGCTTTCTCAATATTCCAAAGCGTAAGCAGAACCTTCATTTTGTTTTAATCACTTGACTGTATTGATACTTAATAATTAGTATGAAACAAAATTCAGAGAGACAATAGTGGAGAAAAGATCTTTCAACATGAGCTCCATTGACTGGCTCACTTCTGTGTTGTTTATAAATTTTGGCTCAAACCTCCTTGCTAGTTCTCTATATGTTAATAAATGAAATTCCCTCTTTCTGCAGTTAATGTAATACAGATCTAATCCTTATGCAGTGATTCTAGCCTAGGCTCCTTTCCAGTCCTCTGGAGTTATTTATATGCAATTTTCAAACAGAGATGATCTTTCCTATATGCACTAATAATATTTACATTTTTAAATGGAACACAGACTCAAAGTTGAGGTAAAAGGTTATGAGGTCAAAGAAACATAGAGATTAGATCTTTAACCAGGGCAGACTGTTACATATTGAAAAATAGCAATATCATATTTTTGCAAATTTCATGCTATCATTGGAAACACAGATACCTAATTGAAGGAGGATTTCTTTCTGAAAAGAACAACTGTGTTCATTAATAACTATTAAGTAGCCCAGATGAAGGTTAGTGTCTATTAGGATAAAAATATGTCTGAACAATTTCAAACAATGAAGTCCAAAACATTGCATGAGAAGGGATGGAAAAATGGAATAGTATTTCAAACAATCAGTGATAGTAAAGCAAATGTAAAATCACAACTAATAGAACTAGTTTTTCAAGGGGTGAAGTCACTCTACACTAGAAAGCTAAATATTGAAAGATTATCTCAATGGTGCCATATACAATTCTTGAGGAATTAGAAATTTTAAAAACCCCAAACATCATAGGGTTACAGAACCAAAACAAGGTATGAGTTGAAAAGCAGGCTAACTAAAAAATGTCCTCACTTTACCCTGGTGCTCTGGACTCATCTCTCCAGAGGATGAGTTTCATGAAAGAGCAGGCTATAGACCTCCCACTAGCTTGCATGTGTCTTTTTGCCTTTTTACATTAAAATAAGGTTCTTGGTGGAATGGCTGAAACATTGCGCTCCCCATTGTATGAAGATAGATCTTTTGTAGGGATGATGAATAGCTCCTGCAGGTCTAACAGAAAGTTTCCTATAGTTTATCTCAAGTGGTGGAGGTTTATACTAAGGACATGGAGCATTTTGTGACATAATGTTCTTTCCTTTTACTCATTGACTCTAGTTGCTAAGTCTCATGCCTTGTTATCTAAAAACAAAATATATTTATGATTTACCCTTAGAAAATGTGACAGTTACCACATTCGATTTCTAAACTTGAGGAATATTGTTTTGCCAATATATGTACTAGATCAGAGGTCAGCAGACTTTTTCTTTCAATGACGAGACAGTAAATATTTTAGAATTTTCAGGCCTTAAGTTCTCTGTTGCAACTACTCGTTTCTGCCCTTGTAAGGGGAATGCAGCCACAGAAAAGCCATAGATACTATGTAAATGAATGGCATGGCTGCATTTGCAAAAACGGGTAACAAGCCTGTGGGCCTTAGTTTGCCATCCTCACTACTAGATAACTCTATTTTTATGTAATGAAGTAATCGCTTGCTCTTTTATCTTTTGCATTAAAATATTAAATAAAGGTATATGATTTTGTTTCTTACTTCTCTCAAGTAAGTATATGATGCATAACTCCTATAACTTTTTATGCATGTGTGTTCTTATATGTATAAATTATATTTAAACTTTTACAGATGATTTTTTCAGAATCAAAAGAAATATTTTATAAATGCATGCTTTCTAACATCATAACTATTTCAAGGAACTCACGTCTGTATCTTTTATTTTTATTGAATTTACATGAATAAACAGCACAAAGGAAAAGCAAAAATTTTTTTTTTAACCTTAAAAGGAGTGGCCCAGGATGAACATAGTAGCTCATCTCGAAACCAGCCCTAATATGAAAGAGAAAGCAAAAGTTATGAATTAGGACAACTTTGATCAGCGACCAACCAATACAGCCTAACAACGTACCGGTTAAAGCATTCAGAGATACGGGAAGAAGAATAATGAAGAATATATAACTTTTCAAAATGAGGTTAGTCCAATCCTATAAATCTGATTTACGAATAAATTCCACTTGAGATTCTCAATTGAAGTACTTTACTGTATGTTAAAGAACAAAAGAGGCAGCTTCCGGCTGTTTTTCATAATTTTTCTAATTCATTGTTTTAATGGAATAAAAGAGTTTGTGGGACTGAAAGGAAAAAAAAAAAAAAAGAAGCCGTCTCTGATGAGCTCTTCATCAGCAAATAGTACCTGCCACCTGAATAAAGTATAGTACTTTGAATGATGGTGATATTGTCAATGATGCATTTTAAATCAATGGAGCTCTAAAAGAAGGCAAGATCTTTTCTTCATTTCACATTACTGTATTTACCATTTTTTTCTGGCCTTTTCCTACGTAATAAATAATAAAGGAATTTGTCAGAAAAAGGTGACAATGAAGAAAGAAATTCTGAACCACACATTTATTAATAATAATTACTATATTATTAAACTCTAACAAACATTTGACAAGAAATTGTAGTTCTGCTGTGAAGATTAAGAAACATCCTGATTCACAGCTATAAATAATACTCCTGAACTTGCAGCAATCCATAAAGGGAAAAAGTGCAGGCAAGGTGGTCCCACGCATTATTCCTTTTACAGTGATATGGCCCCTACAAATTTCAAAAAGAGCTCCTCATTTGCAAGAAATGTATCATTGTTCTGAATTTGGAGAAATACATCCTAGAGGATTATTTTTACAGCACCAAGAATGAGCTGAATCCAGTGAAGGAGAGAAAAAGTTAACTGAGTTATCCAGTAGCATCTTCTGTCAGAAAATACCAGATAAAATCCTCTGGACATGGTGGTGAAAGGTGACTATACCACATGACTTCCAAGCCACATGACTAGGACAGGTGAGTTACAATGTGGAAAAAGAGTGAGATAAGACAAACAGAGTACCTCTGGGTCGGGAAAGGGTGTATTAACAAGAAGAGCCTGAGCTTGAATTGTGAGGCTCAGGAAAAAGAGCAGTGCAGTTGACGGTGGGAGAGCACGGCGAGCGTTGTCTTTGTTACCGCTAGGTTACTCCTGGGCCTGGACCCCGAGTGTTGTTGCATCAGCTGTGCAGTATCATTGTCAAACTGAGGCTCTGCATTCTAATAATTAAAAGAGACCAGAAAGCATTATTTATCTTGGATTCACTCACTTCTCTGTTATAAACATAGAGAAATAAGCCTTTGAGGGGAGCTCAGTGTGTTTTCTGATGAACCAGAAACCACAGTGGGATTTCTATACTCAATTTTAGCCCCAGGTTAAGTCAGGGAGTGCAGTGTCTCAAAATTAGAATAAAATAAAAGAACTCATTAAAGACATGTTATAACCAGGAGCGTTCAGTCTTAGTTAGATAAGACTTTGAAAGAAAGTGATAATAAATAACTCTTCTACTGTATCAAGAAATATACTGTCATGTAAATAAACCTGGTGACTATCTATGTGGAGAAAATAGTAATCATTCTATTGATTGATCGATTGATTGCTACCAAATCTAGAAAGATTTTTTTCCTGATTAGAAATTCTTTTATTTCTGGTAACAGCAACAGAGTGTGCCTTGTAGATATTAGAGATTCATGATTGTTGAGATATTAGTCAATACATTTAGAAAATTTATTCAGCTGCAAAAATATCAGGAAGCTAACTGCTTAACAATAACAAACAATTTAAAAGAACACTCAAAATGTATTATCTCTCTGTATCACAGAAGGTTCTTAGTTGTAGGTGATAGAAATCAACTCTAGCTAATTTAAGGGAAAAAAATCTTGAATATGATGGCTTTCAAAAATCTCTGGGATGATCAGAGAAATAGCTGTGGAGATTATGCAGCCAATGACAAAAGTGAAATCATCTTGCAAACCCTGTCCCGTGAAAACACCATTGTCATCACCCTCGGGCATGGACAGTGCAACTTTCACCACTGGCATCACCAAAGCTGAACCTAGGATACAGATGCTAGCAGTGCTGCCCAGTTGCCTCTGAAAAGTGGACATACCCACTGCTGGTTCCATTACCTGCACTCAAAGTGCTTTCCTCATGGTGCATGTTCTTTCATGTCACTGGCTTCTGTTAAGATCTAGGGCAGAATCTAGCTTGTGTTCCCATGCCTGATCTGCAAGGGAAAATGGGAAAGTGAGCATGTGGCAGCTTTAGTTTATAACGTAAGGCTGGCTCTACCTAATAAGGAGGACGTCCTAACATAGCAAGGGAATTGGCTTGTTGGATAGTCAGAAAGAAAGATCTCTACTGCTCCCATAGAATCAGAAGTCCAGTGGTTGAGGAGTTCTAGGTTGATAATTTATTAGCCCCATGCTGTCAGCAAGAACCTAGGTTCTTGCTCTCTTTCCCCTCTGCGGTCCTCAGTAATTTGGCCTTTGGTCTTTGCTTTTTTTTTTTTTTTTTTTTTTCTCTCTTTCAAATTGTCTTTCTTCATCTACCAATATGTTTCCTAAGGCAGCTGCAGAATTTCTATATTCCAGGCCCAGGGAATATAGCCAGGAAGAAAACTGTCTGGGTTTAAACGTGTGACGTTTTCTAGATGAGTAGCCTGTAGCATCAAGACAGACATTTGATATACTTGAAAGATATTCACTTAAAAGTGTCAGCCCTGGGAGTGAGTGAGCAAGACACAAAGTCTCCAAGGATAAAACTGTGCTTCTTTTATTACTGCTTGAACCCCAGGGGAACAATAACAAGAAGCCTGCAGAAGCCCTGAGGACTACTTATTGATATGAAGAAATTCTTGAAAAAGGTTCTGACCAAAAGAAAGATGGAGAAGGGGATCAATAATTTCATCATCTCTTATTGCTACCTCTACAATTATCCTAAAGGGCTCCAGCACATACCCCATCAACACTATCCAAACCTACTACTAACATATCAATACAATAACTTTATCCCTTTGAGTCTTAAAGAATATTCTCATAAAGCCTAAGGGAACTGTTTCAATTAAAATTCTTTTAGTTGTAAGTGAAAGAAAGTTTAATCCAACTGGCTTAAGCAAAATGAGAACTTATTGGATCACACCATGGAAGTGTCAGTAGGAGAACTGGGGGTGCTTAAATGAAACCACCAAGAGCCTGTTTATCTATTTCTACTTCTGTGTTGAGTCCAGTCTCAGAAAAGTACCTCTCTGACAGTTGCACATGGCATAGCAGCTCCAAATTTTATGTCCTCACAACTTCAAGGCAAATAACAGAAAAAAATCAAACTGATTTGTTTCCAGATATTCCAGCAATATCCCATTGGCTGTGATTGGCTCCCATACCCATCCCTGAACTTCCCACTGACTCGCGTGTCACAGAGTCATCCCTGGAGCCTGGAGGGTGGTCAGCCCAACAGAAGAAGCCCAGAAACAAAGAGGGGGTGAGAGGATACACTCTCAGAGGAATTTTGGTCAAGATTTCCCCAAAAAAGGTGAATGAATATTAGAGATAAAAATAAACAGTTTATCAAAAATTATCTGAATTCTGTCTAAAGGCAAAGATTAGAAAGAAGGTAGATATTAGATATTTAGGGGAGAAAAGAGTTAAGAAGAAAGAAGTGGATGGTGGATGGTGGATGGTGGATGGGGATGGTTAAGAGCATCAAAGACGAAGAACTGAACTTACAAATTAGCCCATAGTAAGCACTGAAAGGAGAGAAGCCTTTGGACTTTTCTGCAGGATCCAAAACCTACAGAAATACGAAATGGTTTTAAAGCTAGATGTGAAACTATTTTTCTTTAAATCTAACAGTTTCTGAAATTTGGGGGATTTATTGTTTACATTTGTTAACATTCAACATTATTTATTAAGAACTTACTATGTGCTAGTTTCTATCCTAAATATTTTGCATACATCTAGTAACGATTAGGAGGACAGGCCCTTGAGTGGGACTATTTGTATTTTAGTACTCACTCAATAATTTATTAGCTTATGACATTGGGCAGATGACTCTAAATTCTCTATAGTTATTCCCTTATCTATAAAGTGGAGAGGGGAAGGGTATGTAATTCATAGGGTTGTTGAAGTGATTAAATAATTTTAAGTGTTTAGAACATTGCTTATCACGTACTAACTGCTAAATAAATAAGAATTGTAAGAATTGCTGTTATTAGGTACTAATCTCTCTCTATCTGGAAATCTATGAGGTGGATTCTATTATTATGCACAGGGAAACTAGAGGAAAAGAGAATAAATAATCTTTCACGTTCCATAGGCAGCAAATCAAGTTGAGGTCAGTGGGATCTCAATCCAGGTCTCTCTACTACATAACCTGTGTTGGAAACCACAAATTAAACAGCATGTAGTTTAGCTCTCCTGCCAGAATTTAGGACTCCCTGCACACAGAGAGGAGACAGAGGGGAAAACACAGCTTGGCTTTCTACATTTTTCCTTCAGTATATTTCACAATTCATAGTCTTCAGAAGCAGTATAGACCATTGTACATTAACTAATACAGATTGCACTCTGGGGAGTAATTAGTCTTATGTGGGCAAGAAACAATCCACATTCTCATTTTGAATTCAAATTTGGCCATAGCCTGAAAATAATAGTAACTCCACGTTCCACTTGAAAATGTAATAGATCAATCAACCAGGTAGCCTGCATACCATTAAAGACTTAATTTGCTGGGACCAGGAGTCCACCTTTTTCAGTTAAAATAAGACTAATGCTTAGCATATCAATATTTAAGCTGAATCTATTTTTATTAATTAGGATTTGAAGGTTGTCAGAAACTCACTGCAAATCGTCAATTACCTTGTACCTAGGATGTCCCGTATAAGAGTATCACATTATACAGCCATAAAAAATTCAGAAACAAAGTGGAATGTGCAGGAAAATCTTCATTTAAAATTGAAAGAATGAAAATTAACCCTTATTCTTTTAAAGGCCTTGTATTTAACTTTGTGTCTTTCTAGGTTTTAGAACTATTAAAGAATACTGTAGATACCGGTTCTTTTTTGTTCTGCCTAATCCGATTGAATCCACTTTAAATAGCCATAATTGGTGATTTTCCAGATCAAAGGTCTTCCTCAGATCAATGAGCAGAGCTTGTCTGTATTGATTACTAGCCATGCCTATGAAAATATCATTTGTTACCCCGGGAATGATAGTGGAATGAAGAGGCTAACACCAAATTGGAAGGAGATCAATGAGTTTCATGTAGATAAAAATAAGCATGTTACCTGAGAAGAGAACATCAATTTTTTATGGACCCTGGACCAAACAGCAAAGGAAAAAAGTATCTCGTAGGTCAGTCCTCTGAATGCTCAGTGTGTCTTATTCATACTAGAACTTCTAACCTAACAGAATTTCATCAAAGAGAGAAATGAAAAGGGTTGAGAATTCTTAATTTCTATTGATTGCTATAAAAAGTCTCTACATTTTTGTTTTTTAAAGTCTAAGCTCACATTCTTTACATATTTACAAAAAACAATCAAAATATTTGATTTCTCTGCAGAACTTAGTCTCATATAACTGTTTCATATCCTGAAAGTTATGGCTTCTGCTGCATTAAAATAATATGATTGACTAAGAGAATTATTAATCTGAAAAAAACTTGAACTAATCTACATCATCTGAACAAAAGGCTAGTTTAAAAAAAATAAGATATCTGACAAAACTTTATTTTCCCTTATATATGCTTAATGCCATCTGTAGGCTATGTTACCTCCAAATATAGACAGCCAGGACTCCTAATGCATCCCTACTACCCTTAATACTCAGAAAGTTTTGGCCAAGTCAGAGTTGATGTGAGGGACATAGTCAAGGTCTATTGTAGGTGTTAGAATTACAGGATCAGAGACAGTGATTTAGGTTGTGAGCCAGGCAACCAGAGGTAGAAACTGCATTTTTAGCTTGTATGGCTGGACAGAGGCTAATCAAAAAGAAAAGTAATAAGCAAGTAGAACTTATGTAAAAGAGATAAAATAGAAAATCAGAGATAGAACAAAGAGAACAGGGGTGTTGATCTGACTGAGGGTGGTACCTAAGAAAAAGAAGGGAATAAAGGTAAAGGATCATGCTTAGAGCAAAGGCTAAGACAGTTCCCAGTGCACTAACTGTGATAATAGAGGCTTTTTGCCTAATGTCATCTTTAGAAAGATGACTGAGGAATTCCTTTAGCAGCCCCTGAACTGTCTCTCAAATTTGTCCATTCTGATCTTACAGAGGTATGTGATGTGTATTCTTCAGTCCAAAAGTTTTATGCCCCTATCTCCAGAGGTCATCCTTCTTCCTCTACAAACTAAGAATTTTCCTGGGGGATAAATTCTCAAACTCTGGAATTGTCCATTCGGAGTATAGCTCCAGACAGTGGCATTTTTATCTTACAGGGACCCACCTGTGGAAGTAACCCCAAAATTGGAATTATTGACTTTCAGCATTAGAATAAACAGATTAACTAGGTTGTACATACGCAGTCTTTAATTTCTAGGATAGTTTGTATTTCATGACTGATCAGTGTGGGAGTCTATGGGCCATGACTTTAAGTGTTTAGGCAGAGGCCACTCATTTTTTGCTGCCATGATCAGACTTCGTAAAAGCTCCCATTTAAAGGGAAATTGCCTGAGGCTCTTAAGAACAGATATTGGAGAAATCCAACAGACACAAAGGATTGAAACAGTTCAAACCACAAGTCAAAATTAACACAGAAAAATTCGAGTCCAATGTAGGCTTGACATCAAAGAATCTTGTTAACCTAAGACTAGTTGATGGGGCACGGCAATGTGATTTCTAAGCAGTGGCAAGAAGTCTCAACATTAAGTGAGTGGATGAGTTACAGAACAAAGAAGTCCATCCAAGGTTATGTGAAGCACTTCAAAAAAGTGTTCTAGATCCAGAAATTAAAGAAATGGCTTGAGGGCCAGTTGAAGAAGCTATAGCCCTAGCAGACAATTGGAATAGTCAGAACCAGGGACTGGGTCAAAAGGATCAGCCACCATTAGTCCTGAACCAGAAGAAAACATGTAGCCACAGTTCACTTAGGTACTGTAGAAGTTCAAAACCCTCTTACTAGTGAGAAGGAGCTGCAAGGTTCAGAGTGGATACCTGGCAGAGACAGAGTGCAGTTTGAACTTTCAGATGTCAAGATGTTGCTGTAAGCTAAGGCCGAGCCATGACAGGTGGGAATGGAAGCTGGTGAGTTGGAAGTTTCACTGTACTTATCAGAGACCTTGATGAAGCATTTACTTAGCAGACCAGGAGCAAAACAAAAGCCTCTCTCAGGCAAGTAAAACAGTAGAGGTCTAGAGGTACACTATGATATTCATAGACTGTCCAGCAATGCATGTGTTAAATGGGTTTGCATAGGATTTATACTTTCTTTGTTCATATCTGTGTTTCTTAAAATATCTTCAGTGAACATTTATTACTATTGTAATAAGAAGATCTGATTTCAAATTGTGTATGTTTTGAAAAGTACCTTTATTACACTAACTACTCAGGATGAGTAAGTCAGGTAACTGGTTATTTCCTCAGCATGGAAACATCATACTTTCTCCTTTTTCTTCACTTTCTCCAAACATATAGACCATTTTGACTAGAGAAACATTCTGCAGCAAACTTTTATAAACAGTTTGTGCATGATGACAGAATTAACTGATCAACTCCTAATTTAAATTTATTAATTGAATCAACAGATATGAATAAAATAGTTGTATAAATGTTATTGTTCATCATGGGGGCTAAAGTAATATTCACAGCAAGAAGAATTATTAGAAAATTGTTTAGAATTTAATGTATATTTTGGTGGTAAAGCAAACAAAACAATAAGTAGCTATGTAAGTTTCTATTACCTGATTACAATTACCTGTATATAATAATATATGAGCTGTGCTATTGAATTATAACATTAAGAAAAACCAAAACAGTTGTTGAAATTCAGAGTTTACCTTTAGCAGTGAGAATTATGACAGGCAAACTGATGATGTGATAATTATTCTGATTAATGATGTTTCCAAATTTTTCATGTTATTAGCCAATTTAAATCTTTAGTCACTTAGATGTTGCTTTGGTAAGCCTTAAGAAATTATATCAATGATAAAACATGATGCTGCTTATGTGAAAATTCTAAAATTATATTGAATGATTAAGTAAGATTTGAAGTCTGAACAGTGCTGGTTATCTACCTCAGTCACTTTTTGACTCATATTTTCAAAATACTGTTTCTCCTCATCTGTAAACTACTGACCAAAAGCCTATTGGCCAATGCTCATTGCACTCCTTGATCACTCATGGTTGTCTTACAATTTCTAGCTATTTCTTAACTCTTAAATATTCAGAGAGGTGGCGTTTTTCTGAGTTATTTAACTCCAATTTTACCTTTATGATTCAACTATATTTCATTTCATTTCATTTCATTTCATTTCATTTTTTTCTTCCAGTTTTATTGAGAGACAATTGACATACAAACTGTGTAAGTTTAAGTACAGCATAATGATTTAACTTACACATCATGAAATTATTGCCAAACTAAGTGTACTGAACATCCATCATCTCATACAGATACAAAGTTAATTAAAGAAATAGAAAAAATGTTCCTTGTGATGAGAACTCGAAAGATTTACTCTTTTAATAACTTTCGTATTTATATATATATGTGTATATATATATATATATATATACAGCAATATTAATTTTATTCATGTTGTACATTATGTCCCTAGTACTTATATATCATATAACTGGAAGTTTGTATTTTTGACTGTCTTAATCCAATTCCCCTTCCTCCAACCCTGCCTCTGGCAACCACAAATCTGATCTATTTTTCTGTGAATTTCTTTGTTTTTGAAGTATAATTGACCTGAAACATTATATTAGTTCTTGTTAGACAACATAGTAATTTGATATTTCTATACATTTCAAAATGATCACCACAGTGTCTAGTTACAATATGTCACCACACAAAAATATTACATAATTATTGACTATATTTCCCACAGTATACATTTCATATCCCTGAATCAATTTATTTTGCAACTGAAAGTTTAGACCCCTTAATCTTCGTTACCTATTTCTTTCCTTCCCCCACCCATTCCCCTCTGGTAACCACTTGTTTGTTCTCCTACCTATAACTCTGTTTCTGCTTTGTTATGTTTGTTCATTTGTTTTGTTTTATTTAGACTTCACATAAAAGTGGAATAATGCAGTATTTGTCTTTGTCTGACTTATTTCACTTATCATAATGCTGTCTAGATCCATCCATGTTGTTGAAAAGGCAAGAATTCATTCTTTCCTGTGATTGTGTAATATTCCACTTTATATACGTATACCACTTCTTTATCCATTCATCTACTAATGGGCACTTAAGGTAGCTGGTACCATTGAATCCTTTAAAAAATATTTTAACTCTACTATGGAAAAAGGAAAGTCACTAAAATTATTTACTGAGTATTTATTGGATAATATTGGAATATTTATTGGATAATTGGGAAGGCAATTTATATCAATGTTCAAATGTTCTTACTTTCCAACACAGGATTTCTACCTCCAAGAAGTTATGCTATAAACTTACCTGCAGAATGACATATATAAAAATTCTTGTGTCTTACTTTTAGTTGTAGTGTCATTTGTAAGAGTAAGATATTAAAAATAACCTATAAAATGAAATTATTTCCAAAATATAGTGTTGAGTAAAAGACTAAGGTATAGACTAATATGCACAAACTGTGATAATTAGTATTTTAAAAAACCCAGAAAATAATATACATACATATTGGCTTATATAAATATAAAATATCTCTGGAATAATACACAAACATTGATAACATTTGGCTGCTCTCAGGGCAGGGAACCGATAGGGGCAGATAGGATGAGAGGGAGACTTTTCACCATATATTTCAATATCTTTTGAGTATTAAATATAAGAATGTGCTTCCTATTTAATAAATGGATATATATATATATATATATATTATATATATTTCAACAAATTTGAAGTAACTCATCTTGGGAGTAATTTGGAAGCTAACATAATACCTTGATAATTGAATGATATGGAAGAAGAGTGCTCTGTGCATGCCTGAATATAAGAAGAGATTCCCATCTCTCCCATTATCTTTTTAAAGGAGAAAATTAGTTAATTTACATGTAAGCACTTACAAAATATCTACACTATAAGTGCTTTTCCAGTTATTTTGAATATCAACATTCTGTTTGGCAAGTCACTTTACTTTTTTTAAGATCAATCCTAGCTTTGCATGACCTTAGAGGTTAACTGATGGGATTGTTACAAACAAACAGAAATTTAACGAAGTTTTATTTCTCAATAGGTTTTGGATTTGATTAAAAATTGATGTACTTTACTGTTTAGAGATCAAAACAACAATGAAAAATATGTCTGAATGTTAAGCTCAGGGTTTCTTTATCTTTTGGAATATACTTTCCAGGGATAATTCACACAAGAAAGAAAAAAAGGAGCTGTATTGCAATCATAGATGAATCTAAAAATGATATTCTCTAGGAAAAAATGTGTTTAAAAACTTCAAAACTTTCCCCAGCGATGATCAAGAGACTGAGACAAAGATATAGGTGAAGAATTTTAAAACCAATCATGAAATTAGAGTAAAATTAAGCAATATTAATAATTACTTTATTATTTTACATAATATAAATTTTAATATGCATAAATAAGTTAATTATTTTAAATATTTTAAGTAGACATTTGATAATCACATTTGCATCCCTAAGTATTTCTTTGTTCAAACTGACTGAAAAAAAAATCTTTAAATGGATCTTCTCTTTGGAAAAGTGAGGAGCTGCCTTATTTTATGATTACCTTATGTTTGATACTGGAAGATATCTTAAACTTTTCCCCAAAATTTTATTTTCCAATCTGAAAGTGAAATTCCTTTTATTTTGTGCTTTTCTAACCATAGACCTTTTTATGTAGTTTAGCAAGGCTTTCAGATTCAGAAAATTTTTATTCCACAGCACTGTAAAGTATCTTATAACTGCATAGATGGCATAAAAACAGGTAAAATTGCCTTTGAATCACATTATGTTAGATGCATTACAACCCAAGGAGTAGATATGTTCCAAAACTAAAATCATTTTAATAAAAGTTTAGGTCTCTTTGAGATTTTATTTCCTGCATGTCAGAGAGACTACAGAATAAAAGCCTTTCTGTTTCATTAGTAAAGACCACTGTATTATCATAGAGTTTGCAAATTATCCACAGCTACTTCAAATAAATACTTTTCCACAGTGCAGCACTCTTAAAATATTTTGGGTAGTTGGAACAAATCAAATGAACTCATGCACCCATGGAAAAAGAAAATGCATGAAAGTTGAAAACACAAACACTACTGTGGCTTATGGAATTTGTAGTTTAATGTAAACAGGGTGGCTGAAATGCTAATCTTCTATTTATTTAAAACAACGAGGAAGGTCGTGAAAATAATTCACCATACTGATTCTGGCATGTAAGGGAAAAGTGAAGACCCTGTCAATAAAGAAAGGAATGTTAATACAAAATTAGTTTGCTGGATCCAGTTCATGTTGTTGACTGTAGTTTTGACTCTGAGATCACTCTTTTTCACTAAGGCTAAAAAGTGGTTTGTAAGCTTTGTTTTATGAGCAATACCTAAGTAGAGGATAAGGATTTACTATAGTTTTTAAGCCTGAAATTAATACTCATGATGAGCTAAAACTAAATCTTATTGAATACATTTTTAAAGGACATATTTTGCCTCTATTTTGTAAGATAGTCATATATATGTAAACAAAAATTAAATTAAGCTGTTCATTAAGTTGATTAGGAATTTCCAACAAAATTTCCCTATTATTTTGGTGAAATTCCTGTATTTAAGGCTTTCAACTGAAGGTCACATGAGCAAATCTTGTTTTATCAGGTGGATAGTCTATGGTATACAGAGCCTTGATAGAAACCAGCTGCAATGACCTGACATTGGTTAAGGCTGAAAACTCAGACAGTGCAAACAAATACTATATCTTGGCTCAATATACTCGCCACATCTGCCAACAATTAGTTCTATATCAAACCTAGAAAGGGGCGCTGAAAAACAGGATCCGATTTCAGAGAAAGCAAATAAACAAGGGGCCCTGCATCATTAGTCATCAAGTGGATGCAGAGGTTCCCGATTTCTAGACTAAAGCTCAGGTTGTCAATCATGTGGTTCAGCAGATAGTGTTAGTTACGAGTTGCAGGGACGTTGCAAGTTGATAGCCTAATCAGGCCATTGACTTAAGGGTGCCACCCAGCAACTGTTTATTATTCTAGATAGCAGAGACTATCCAGAGAGGTTAGAGCACTAACCTCCAGAAATGGGAGATTCAAAAAGCATTCAGATGTCATCTACTAACATTTCTGGTTAAGATTTATGACGCAGTTCATGGTGGCAATAGATAAGAAAAAAGACCAATTTTTCCTGCTATACTACTTTCTCCCAGAAATTCACTTTTCTAACTCTCTTTTTAGCCTTCCGTCAGCTTTCCTAAGACAATGGGTCTATTCAAGGATGATTTTAACTTTTTAGTTCTGAACTATGACTTACTGGATGGATTATTCATTGTTTGGCGTTTTGTGTTCACTTTCTAACCTGAGAATTGTCAGTTTTCTCTGTCTCATACATGGTTTCTTGGTCTCCTAGTTTGCTGAGGTGGTCATAATAGTTATAAACAAATCTGAGTTGGAGACGTTGTTGCCATGGCCCAGAAACACTTCATGCCCCTGTCAAGTTGGCTGTCCCTGTTGGCTCTCTATGCCTTAGCACATCGATGGGCAGAGACCCCTCCAGATACTAAGTTTTAGGTTCTGGTTCCAACCAGAGTCGGTGACTTTCTCCCCATCTCCCCTCATGGTGGATACCTGTCTTAGAGAGTTGAACTTGTGGATGGAATGGGCCTACCCCAGGCAATGGGCCTTTCCCACAGAGCTTCTCCTATCACTCCGTCCCTTCCGATAAGCTTTTCTCTTCCATTTGCTCTGACTTTTAGTTCATCACTTTTTCTGGAGTGTTAATCAACAGATTCAATATTAAGTCTTATCTCTCTTGGCTCTTTTTTTGTTTGGCTATGTGTCAGAGATGTTGGAAAATTAAGGACAAGATAGAGGAGATATACACACACACACACACACACACACACACGGGAAGAGAGAGAGTCATATATCGGATTATGTTATCTGCAGAATGTGGGTAATTGAATTGGGCGGGGGAAAAGATTTATTAAACAAATAATTCTTTTAGATCCAATCAACATTTATTCAGGAACATTATTTTAAATATTCATTAGTAATAAAACAGAAAAGTTTGGCTATAGAGTCTCTTCAATATAAAAAGAAGATGGACTTTTCTACTCCTATATTCCACTTGAAAGAATAATTTAATTAAAAGGCAAAGCCAGCAGGAACTTTATAATCTGCATGCAATGCAGGATATTATATAATGACCTTCATTTAAAACCCAAATCATTAAAACTAGTAAGTCTAACTGGTGACAAGGGAGATTTCAACATCAGGCCCAACAGCTTAAAAATATGAATAAAAATCATAGCTTAAATGAATCAGTCCATTGAGAACTTATCGCTAGGTAAAATGAGAGAAGAAAAAAAGTTACCTAGGCAATGAATCCTTCTCCTGCACTATTTTATCTTTTGACGTATGCTTCTTTTTTCTTCTTTCTCTCTCTTTTTTTTTTCTCAGAATAGCCTCCTCTATATAAAATAAACCCAAATCTATTTCCTAGGAAAAAATTATTTTAGACAATTTGGATGCACCAGAGAAAATAATCTTTAGAGGTGGCTAAATCACTTCTCATCCACCCCATCTCATTTGTCACATAACCTCCAGAGAAGTGAGCATTTGAAATAAAGTGAGGGAGCTGCAGCCCCACAGAGGAGCACGAGACCTGACTACTCGCTAATAACAATTTCTGGACATTTTTCCGAAGTAAAACACTAGCTAGAAGTTATGAGTTTCTTTTCTGTAACACACATCTTTGTTTAGGCATTGACTTCTTCATATGTTATGACTCTTTAACACAGGTAGGGTGAGATCAATATTTAAATAGAAGAAAAATTATCTTTTAGTTGCTGAAATTGTTTCTAAGCTCTGGAGCAAAGCAATGTAACTAAGTGAAATTGTTATCACAACTGTGTAATGGTGATACCTCACATTCACCAAATTCCTTTTTCTTACTTTTTCTCTCACATTTTTTGTATCTGTTCTTTGTCTGTTTACTTTCTTATGTGAGCTATTACTCCTGTCTCTTTCTGTCTCCTCCAGCCCTAAGTTCCCAGGTGGCAAATAATACCAACTTTTCTTCTTCATGATGATTTCCAGAAGTGAACAAAGGAAATCCAGAACACATTGTCTTCTCTGGAAACATGATGCCAGAGTTACTAGAAGAAAGACGAAAAGTAAGTCAAAGTGATTATTTGATGTCATGTAAAAAAATTGTCTTGAGTTTATTATAACCCTTAACAATTGACTACAGCCTCACTCAGAAGCTAAATCTGCACTAAATCAATAGAATAAAGAATAAAATATTTCCTCAGCCACCAAATGTGTTTATTTATAAGCAACGCTGGTTTGATTAGTTATTTTAACATGAATTTACTAGCCACTCTTGTTAACCAGTAATTTAATCATAAAATTAGTCGAACTAGGAGCTCAAACAAATTTGACTGAAGAAATCGATCTATAGATGTACTGGATATGAGGCATTAATGTCGTAAAGGCTAGTAAGAAACTTTAGAAAGGAAAGCAAGACAATAGATCCCTTATCTAGGGAACTGTCTTTATCAAATCATTGTTCTATCATTTCACTATTGAAAATAGATTTAACTGTAATAGAAAAAGTATTTACTGGGTTAGGAATCTAAAGACTGAATTCTAGTCCTTGGTCTTCTCCTGGCTTGGTCGTGTTAGACAAAGGATGCCTGTGCTTTCTGGTCTTCATTTTCTTTGTTGCAAAAACACTAGGCTAGCTAGACCATCTCATTCTATCTGTAGTCTTTGTTGCAAAAACACTAGGCTAGCTAGACCATCTCATTCTATCTGTAGTCAAATGTGATGCTAAGTCTGGAATATGTGTCCCAAAGGACAATACAAATATGAAGCTAGATAGGTCTTTAAGTCACTAAATTTCAATGAATATGTATTACTAATTAATAGTATTATTATTAGCATTTCATAATGCAGCTAAAAATGGAATATGCTTATAACTAAGTGAAATATGAAATGATTACCAAAAACACATTTTATACTACATAGTACACTAATGGAGTGTCTCTTGTTAAAAATAATCCCCATAAAGTGTTTTTAATAATTGCTTGGATTTTCCATGATCCTGTTTTACAACAAAATAATTGAAATTTAAATTAAGCTTATAACAATAACCTTAGGAGACACATAGAACAACAATCTATGTGTCTTTGCTTTCCTTGGCATTAATTTTAAAATTGGATTACTTTAACATTTAGTTTCATAGTGTATCCAAGCATGTACAAGTGAAACTTTATATGTTATTTAAGAAACATAATAAAATATGTTGTTCTGTAGGTAAATTTAAGGTACTTTTTTGAAACTATTATCTGGGACACTGCTTATTTAATTTGGCAACATAAAGGATATTGAGTTTAATTAGATATAGTGATGAATAAATACTAAGATAGCTCAAACTTCTAAAGTGCACTATAGTGCATACTATCCTGATAGTTGCCTATGTGAAGATTGGCAATGATTTATCTGACACCTTGTATTGGTTTATTGAATCATACGCTAATTCAACAAGCATTTAGTGAAGGAACTATGAGCTGTGTGTATTAAATAAAGCATAGACTTTAGAGATAGATATTCCTATTTTGCCATTTACTAATTTAACCCAATAACTTCACTGAACCTATTTTTTCTGTACTTTAATTAATAATTCCTAACTCATATGGTTGCTGTGGGGACTGAGATGAGTAACACAGCGAAGTCAGGACAAAATTAAGTTTCGTTGAACTAAATTACATTTTCTCTATTCTATCACACAACAGGTAACATATTAGGGCTTTAAGAGTCACATGTGAAACACCATTCCTGCCTTTAAAAATTCTCAAAATGAATGCAGTGGTCTGTTTATTTGGGGTGTGGGAGAGAAGCAGGACAGTCGAGTGATGTAAAGAAACTGATCATTGCTTTGGGAACCCAGAGACGTAGGCAACGACATCAATTGTGGAGATGAAGAAGCCTTCATAATGAGGTACATCTCGACCTAGATTTTAAAGAAAGAAGGAGAATATTCATATCAGGGGGCAGAAAGAGGAATATATATACCAGGAAGAAGGAAGAAATGTCATGTGAAAAGCACAAAGTGGGAAAAGTGGCTGAAAGAAACAGGCAGAGGAGAGAGATTCAGGATGGCACACTGTGTGTTGTAGCAGAACGATACAGGATGACACAGAAAAGGGTCGTGTGCCTATTGTAAGGATCTTTGTACAGTAATTTAAAGAATTTGAAATTTTTCCTGTAGGTTAACCCAAAACTGAAAGAGATTGTTGGCAGGATCGGTTTTGCCTTGAGGAATATTACCTCGGCAGTGGAGTGAGGATGAATGGACAGGAGTGAGAATTCAACAGCCAGAGTATGAACAAAGATGTTGATATATAGACTTGGAGACATCAGCATAAAGCAAGTAGTTGGGAATCCATGGGGATGGCTGGGATAATCTTGGAAAATAAGTAGAATGAGATTAGAAAAGGAGCAAAGGCAAAATCCTATGGATGAACTATACTTCAGGAGTTCAAGGAGGTGACAGATCAAACAAGATCGATCATTTAGGAAGAAAAATTTAGAAAGAGGCCAGGTGGGCTTGATCAAACATGTCCATCCTCTGAGGCAGCCACAGAGGAGGTAAGTGGCACCATGAAGGAAAACACATTTCTTTGCTGGTCACTGTTCTTATTTACTGATTATTAAAGCAACAATCTGATTTAATCATTAGCACCTCCGAGAACTAGGCACAGGGGCTTCAACTGCCTAATGAGAAATTAGAAGTTAAGAAATCTTCAGAAGTTTGCCCAAGGTCACACAGCTGTGTGAGGTGAAATGGGGAAGTGTAGCAGCAGGACAGTAAGTTGAGTGAGTTCTTCCATGGACTTCAGCTTCTTTGTAACAACAGGAACATGGAAAGAGAGAATCAAGAATAGGGAATAGGCTATCTATATTGTGTGAAAGGGACCTTTGCAAAGAAAGTACAAACGTTGCTAGACCCTGTGAAGGTGAGAAACTATCAACTCAACATTAGTACCATTTCTCATAACTGCCATTTTCTGCAGTGATGTTTGCATTCTGAGAGCAGGAGCAGAGAATAAATTCATGAAGGTTATACTTTATCAGTTTTGCTCTTTTGAAGGATTTTCATGGACTCTTTAGTTCAAGGTTATAACATGAAATGCTTGTAGGATTTTGTTAGATAACTAAAATTAGAGGCTCTTGGCCACTGGCTCCCTGAGGAGTATGGAGCTGTGAAGAACTGAAATTTAAAGGGGCTTCAGATACTTGGACCCTGCAAATTATTGCCTTCAAAATGCCTGGGTCCCAAGTTATCGTAACTTCAAATTTTTCAAAAGAGAATAGAAATGCAGAATTTAACATAAGTCTAATTTTAAAACATTGGCTCTTTGAAAAAAAAAACCCACTATGCTTCATAAATAACCTATAGTCCTAGTTTGTGATTTGTACTCAAAGTGACTCTCCTTGTGAACTTGCAAAGGTTAATTGTATGTAAACGTCAACAGTGGTTTTTGGTTCCGTATCATACTTTCATATGTTAGTCCTACCAGAATAAAGTTTCACCCAAGATTTGGATACCATTCAGAAAATATTTAAAGAAGTTTGTTTAATGACTTGGCTGTAACCAAACCTGAATCCAGAGACCACTGGGGAGTTGAGATGTCATCATAGTTTCTGTTATGTTTCCTGAATTCTGGTAAATCACATTGAAACAGAAAGACATCCCTAGTCGAAGTTTTCCCACACTCTACACAGTGACAGACTTCTGGGATGCCTAGGGAAAAACATATTTTAAAACAATTGAAATTTTGGCTTGACATTTCTCAAAACTTATCCCTATATGGGTAATAAAAAGCTGAATATATTATACAAGATAACACTGACAGAAGATTAATAAAATGTTTTTCTCATCTTCTACATGCATGCCATGTGCTCTATGCTGGAAACACAGGGGTTCAAATCACTATCATCTTTCCCTGGGACTTAAAATGGTAGAAAAAGCACAAATCAGAACTGAACATTCTCTGAGTCTTGTCACTTGCATACAAATGTATTCAGATGACATAGCATTACTTAGAGTAAATCTGGAGCAGAAATAACTCTGGCTTCTGACTGATTTCAGTTTCACTTGTTCCTGGTTTAGAGATAATAGATTAGTATTAAATGGAAATAAGTCAAGGTCATGGTTTTTTGGTCATAAGTGAAATTCATCAGCCTCAGCCTTTTTTCCTATATCTCCTCTGACTTCTGCTGAAACTTTTCCTATTCAGATGACTTATGTGGAGAATTTGAGTAGTATTTCTGTAGTAGACTTCAATATGATATTCACGGTCCTTAGTAAGAAAATTACACTACCTGTCAAATTGATGTTCAAATGCTACCATGCCTTTATGGGACAGCTTTCCTCTCCTTTGATATTATATGTTTCCAATAGAGCAGACAGATTTGTTTCAAGTTGAGATGAGACATTCATTATTAACTCAAAAGGGTTTCATTGGCTGATTAGTTTGCTCTCCAGTCAAGTTCTGAACACTCACATTTCTTTTAACTATTTTTGATCCACTAATAATTTCTTTTCTAATAGCTTCAATTTTTCCATCTTCTTATGTCTGTGAAGCATTTTTTATTTCCTTATTTAGCAGAGACAAAATGGCACTTCCTGACCTTCATCTTCCCTTTATCTACTAAGGGGTAACAATTACAGATTGAGGAGTTTTGTTTTTTTCTAAGACATGTAAGTTTTTGACCAAAGACACCATGTGTGCTCACCATAAAACATGACTATAGATTCCTTTCCCATAACCTAGAGAAAGACAGTGACATAGATGGTGGGGATGGGTGATCTTAAAGTTATTGGATGACATAAAGCCATGCTATCAGAAAGGGTTGCTGAGGTATCCCTGTGCTGTCTGGTGGCAGTGTGGTGGCAACTCATGTATGGCAGGCAGAACTATGACCACCTAAATGGACCAGTGTTCAAGCTATGATAGAGACAAGAGATAAGACAGGACAGAGGGCCTGAAGAACCACAAGTCATGTGAACAGATGTGCAGTATGACTAGTACAGTGCCTGGCAGGATTCCCTTTGCTACCCCTTGATGGCTGTATGACTTTGGGAATGTTACTTACATTCTGTGACTCAGTTTTCTTATTTTCGTAATGATGAAGATATTTCTCACACAAAGTCCTTGGAAGTGTAGTGAGAAACAAAATTTCATTTAAATTCACAAATATTCTAAGGGCATACTTTTTTTCTCTCTTAAAAAAGTTTCCCCGTTTTTTCCATTTGGTTTTAAAAAAAAACTGAATCTCGGGACATGTGTGTGGAGCCAAGAATGCTAAATTGCTCTGCATGATAGAGTAAAAACAGGAA
Source organism: Vicugna pacos (assembly GCF_048564905.1). Lineage (NCBI taxonomy): Eukaryota > Metazoa > Chordata > Mammalia > Artiodactyla > Camelidae > Vicugna > Vicugna pacos. The sequence continues at coordinate 30,348,613 of NC_132993.1, forward strand.
GGAATAGAGGGATCTAGGAGGATATGAAGTATGAAGAACTCAGCAACTGGAGTGTAAGAGGGGTGTGCAATCTGTGGTCAATGAAAATGAACAAGAGTAAACAATATGTTCTCAGTCTCTGACTCCAGATGGCCTCATTTTACTTTTTATTAGCTCTGTGACCTTTGGGCGTGTTTATTAGCTTTTCTGTATCTCAGTTTCCTCATCTGTCAAATGTGGATTATAATAAAACCTACTTTTAGAATTGTTATGATAATTAAATAAATTGATAGTTGTGAATGGTTGAGACCTATCTCTGGAACGTAGTGTTAGATGTGATGTGTAGCATGGTTTCCCAAAGTCTAAATTATTAAATTTAAAATGATACCATGGTAACTGATACCGTGGTGGAGAAAGGGATGGTAGTGAGCTGAGATGCAAAGCAGTGTTTCAGCAAGACCGTCCAGGGGAGATTTGACTACTACTGGTCTGGGTAAACCACTCAAAGCCCTGTGTTATTCCTAATCTTTCCTCAGGTAATTGTCATATGAAACCACACATACACACAGCCCAATGATGAGAAATAATTGTCAGGGATTATGCAGTCTGAGTCCATATCTGCAGTGTCCAGTAGAAACATAATATGAGCCACAAATACAGATTTAATTTTTGAGGGCCACATTTTAAAAAGTAAAAAGAAACAAATTACATTTAATAAATATTTTCTTTAGCTCCATATATCTAAAATTAATAATAACAATACCTGATCAATATAAAAATTATTAATGGTATAATTTACATTCTTTTTTATTTGCCAGGTCTTCCAAATCTGGTGTGTGTCTTATATTTACAGCACATACCCAATTCAGGCTAGGCATATTTTAAGTGTTTAGTAGCCACAAGTGGCTTTTGGCTACTATACTGGACAACACAGAGCTACATTAAGAAAGAGAAATATACACAGATGTCTTTAAGTACATTACAGACCTGCTGCTGCTAAACTTTTCCTAGTCAGCAATGGTTTCAGCCTTGTCGTGCTCATCATCTGGGTACAAAAAGATACAACAGACACTGAAAGGCTACTTTTCACTTCCTTAGCAGAGATAAGTTTCTGAGGTAAGCCTCTGCCTCCTCTATTTTTTCTTCTAGTTACATTTCTATCCAACTGAGTTGAATTTATTTAAAGCATCAAGGCATGCACATGTTAGCACAGGTAAAGATCTGATCACATTTAAATATGCCTGCAGTAATCCAGGGTTGTGACACAATAGTACTTAAGTAAAATCTTTGTAAATTTGCTTTCCTAAACTTGGGATACAGTGAGAAACAATCAGAAAAATGTAATATTGTTCTCAGAAATTGTACATGTTGAAGAAATGGATATTTTTAAAAAGTCTGTCAGTGGCTATAAGTACAAAGTAAATACTAAAAAACAAACAAACAAACAAAGAAAAATCTTTAAACCAAGTAAGGAAAAATATTCTTGTGGAAATATCTAAGTTTGCCAAAGATCATTTCTTGTTAAAGCAAAACACTTCATGCCATGCCCAAGTGTTTGTCTTTATAGTTGGACAAAGCCCCAATCCTAAAATGTGCCTCTCTAAATTTATCCAAACTCAATCAGAAAGGTCCATTTGAATTTGTTGTTTTACATAAATAATATTAGAATCTATATCTAAATATCAATACCTCTCAATTCACATGTGTAATAGTATATATTACAAATTAATTATAAGAAACTTTTAAAAAATTTCACTGTGTTCCTTTGAGGCAGAAATTATGTTCTAAGAGAACACTGAAGTACAAGCATAGGTCATATTATAGAAGATCTGACGGCACCCCAAGTAGCTAATCAATCCAAATGAGAGACAGGAGTATGTAGTGAGCCCCATTACCTCAGAACTACAAGAATCCTTTCAGGAGAATGGGTCTCAACTTCATAGAAGTTAATAACTTCATAGAAGTCTTATAATTATTATCAGAATCAGGAACAAACCTAGATTCTTACCTAGTTTCTCTAGTGATTTTGCCAGTACATTGTTACTGCTTAAAGTGGAGTGACTAATTCTGAGCAAAGGAATTTATCATCTGGAGAGGTGAGGAGAAACAGTTCTAAACAGTCTCTATTCAAAACAAATGCAACTCTTCGGACATTGTTTCTGTGTGTTTCTGTTCTTATAAAAATGCCCCAATGTATATAGAAAGCACTTAGTAAAATGCCAGGTCCACAGTTCATACCTGATAAGCCATTATTTTGATCATTGTTAGCCTTGCATTGGACTTTTCTACATCAGAGATGTATGAGTGATAATACTGCTATGCATGGATCTTCAATCTTGAAGGACAACAGCATATCTATTTGTGAAATAATCTAAAGCCCTGTAATGGGTGTCATTAAATCTTGTCTACCTGAGGCAGTATAAATCATTCGGGTAAATGAACCAATTAAAAACCAATTACCAACACCGTCTGACAATGGAAGATTGAGGAATGGAAGGAAAGGCTGATGTGGCCTCCCTGAAGCTGGTAGGAAGGCTCTGCCCCTGAGGTTCCAGGGAATGGATTTGACAAGATGGTTAGATTGTGGCTGTTCTTCTCAGAGGTATTAACTCCTACATTTCTTGTAAAAAAAAAAAAAAAAAGGTTGCTTGCTGGCTAGATACAAAAATGAATTGCATTGAGCAAATGGTCTTATGCACCATGGCTCTTCATTTGATATTTTATTCATTTGGTTTGAAATTTACTTGGAGCAAATAGTTTTCCTCTGGAAATTGTCTGGATTTGGGTCTCTGATTCAAGATCCTTCAAATCAGTAGCAGCCGTAAAGTTATTAGTTCGTTTTCAAGGTGAAGAAATTTGGTTAAATCAGATGGGCAGTCTTAATAGAAGCTGAAATCACCATTTCAGTGGCAAATTTATCTGATACAGTTGAGGGGAAACTGAACAGACATTTTGGGTGGTTGTTTTATAATAGGCCACCAGTTCATTGTTTCAAGTGAATTTTTAATTTTTCATGTATATGTTGGCTATTTGCAATGGCATAAAACACATTCCTATACCAGCAACAAATGAATGTAGAAATTATCTTTATTATCATATGTAAGAAAACCAGGTCAATGTTTTCTCTTTATATATATATATATAAATTCAGTCTACTTTATTATTCTAAGGTTGTGTGCTTTTATCTGCATTTTCTCCATTTTCGGTCATTGTCACATAATAACAATAGGAAAACACTATCTGGATTTTTCTTCTATTTTGTTTTTCTGCGTTCTGCACAATTGGATCCTTAATGTGCATGTATTGCCTCTCGACACTGCATTTTATTAGCATCCTCATAATGGCAACTCTAAGGCAGTGGCTCTCGATCTCTAACCCACATTAGAATCATCTGGGGTGCTATTGTAAGGACATTCATTTCACTCCCCTGGAGATTTTGATGTCCTGGGTCCAGGCTGGGGCCCAGGAATGTGCACTTGAGCAGTCACTCTAAGTGAATACGATGCAGGTGTCTGATGGCTACGTGTTGAAAAATATTTTTCCTAAATGAGTCCATCCTGGCTTTCTTCTCATTAAATTAATAAATCTACTTAGTATTTGTTCCTCTGTCTGACCACACTGTTTAGACCATCATTCCTATCTAAAGTGACCACATCAGTAATCCACTGACCGTTATATTGCTTCAGTAGAATTGGCCTGACTGTTGAAAACATGCATTGTACTGTTATACTGTGTTCACCAGAGCTCTTGGTTGCAAGTTATAAGAAACCCATTTGAATAAGCTTAAATGCAGCAAGAAATGTATTTGAAACTTACTAGGATATCTTATGTAAACAAATTCCAGAAAGTGCAGGACTAATCCTGAAGACGATTGGTCCATCATTGTCTATGCTTTTCTCTTTATGTTGGCCATACCTCCTTTTGGTGCAAACTGACATTCTAGTATTTGGGGACATGGTAGCGAGCCACTCCAGAATTATAGTTCTCATACATCTAAAAAGTACTGGTTAACATTATCTATGGTCCAAAGTAAAAAAAAAAAAAATCCAGAGAAGGGCTCTGACAGGCCTAGCTTGAGTCAGGTGTTCATTTCTGCTTTGAGGTGTAAGGCCACTAAGACTGTGTCACCTCCCATTCAAAACAAAAGCTTGGACTCATGGATGGGTCAAATGTTTCCCAGAAAACTAATGTTCTGCCCTTGGAAAAGAAATGGATACTGAGTAGGAATAGGTGACCACTGTATTTTTTGCTACACAGGTATTATGAAACAGTTCATTATCTAATTGGCCCCTACCCTTATTGCTTGGACAAGAAGGATTAACATCCAGAGAATGTGACCCAAGAAAGACCCACTGACCTAGTAAGTAAAAAGACATCTTTCTTCACGTTTTCCTACCTCAAAATTCCCTTTTATGCTCTCCATTCCTAACTCACTCACATGCGCACACACACAGGTACACACACATACTAATAAATTCAATGATTTCTAAAATTTTGTGTTCCAAATCCTTATCTCTTTCAAAGTTGACCATATGTCGCCTACATTTTCATTAAAGGTAGTGATTAATTTAATTAAGAACCTAACTACAAATTTTGAAAGAGAATGCTTCTCAGTTTCTGTATCAAAAATATCTTGAGAGTAATAATATTTAATAGGCCTCCATCTTTTTGTTTTCTTTTCGTTATTGAGATGAATCGCCATATAACATGGTGTAAGTTTAAGGTGTATAAACTCATGGTTTGATATGCATGTATATTATGAAATGATTATCACAATAAAGTTACTTAACATATCCACCACCTCACATAATTGCCAGTATTCTGTGTGTTTGGTGAGAATTTTTAAGATCTTCTCTGTTAGCAACTTTCAGATATATGGTATTATTAACTATAGTCATCATGATGTGCATTTCATCCCCAGAATTTATTCATCTTATAACTGGAAGTTTGTGCCCTTTGACCACCTTCACCCATTTTTTTTCCACTCCATCCCAATCACCAATCTACTTTGTTTCCATGAGTTTAGAGGGATTTTTTTTAGCTTCCACATAAAAGGGAGCGCATACATTGTATATTCTTGCCTCCTTTATCATAGATTAGTTGACCATATGTACCTGACTTTATTTCTAAGCTTTTGGTTCTTTTCCATCGATCTATGTGTCTTTTTAAAGTCTAGTACCATACTATTTTGATTACTATAACTTTGTAGTGTAGTTTGAAATCAGGAGATGTGATGACTCCATCTTTGTTCTTCTTTTCCAAGATTATTTTGGCTATTCAGGGTCTTTTGTGGTTCTATATGAATTTTAGGATGTTTTTCTATTTCTGTAAAAAGTATCATTAGAATCTTGATAAAGATTGCATTGAATCTATAGATGGCTTGGGGCAGTATAGACATTTCAAGAATATTAATTATTCCAATTCATGAACACAAGATATCTTTCCATTTGTCTGTGTTTTCTGTCTTCATCAATTTCTTTCATCAATGTCTTAGAGTTTACAGTGTAGAGATCTTTTGTCTCCATGGTGAAATTTATTTCTGATTATTTTATTGTTTTTGATGCTATTATAGATGAAATTATTCTTTCTCTTTAAAATAGCTTTTTGTTAGAGTATATAAAAACAACAAAATTTCATAATGTTGATTTTTTTTATCCTGCCACCTTACTGAATTCCTTTATCAGTTCTATCAGTTTTTTGGTGGAGTCTTTAAGGTTTTCTATACATAAAATCATATCATCTGTAAATACAGATATTTTTACTTCTTCTTTTCTGATTTGGAAGCTTTCTTTCCTTTTTCTTTCCTGGTTGTTCTGGCTAGAATTTCCAGTACTGTGTGAAAGAGTGGTGAGAGTAGGCATCCTTGTCTTTTTCCTTATCTTAGAGGAAAAGTTTTCAAGATTTCACCATTGTGTGTGATGTTAGACTGAGAAGGACTGCATTAGAAGAATGGGTTGCATTGGAAAGTGCTGAACAAATGCCATTTTATGCCAGAAATCTCTTGAAAAATGATCAGATAGACACTTAGAGGTAAGAAGAAAAGGAAGGTACTACAGACTTGTGTACTAATTCTGCACCTCCTGTGAAATCCTTCTCAAATAATACATATTTGAAGTTTGATTTTCATGTCTTTGGAATTTCATAGCTAATTCAATTAAACATATTAAATCCAAGACAGTGCTCATATGTTTGACTGTGTATATCAATCACAGAGTTTTCTTTTTTAAGTTCCCATAATTCTGCTTAAGATCCTCTGAATCACTATTCTCTGTTTTACAGTGTATTCCACATTTTCCCTCTCAACATTTTTATTAGCAATTTTCATTGCCTTCACTAGTTCCCCCTTATTTAAATTTTTCGTCTTCATTCTTCCTTAAAGACATTTTTAAAATGAGCTCAATATATCAGCCTTCTTAGTGTAATAATTAATTCTTTGCTTCCACTCATTTATTAGTTGCCCTATTTTCTCTTCTGTTTCTGTCTTACCCAGTTACATCTGTTACACACTTTTTGATTCTTTTTCTTCTGGTAATGTATCAAGTCAGTATTTTTTATTTGCTTATTTGCATTCAATTTGTTTTGCCCTTCTATTTATAAATATATAGCCTTTTGTTGGAAGGGGGTGAAAGAAAATATGTGGTAAAACTCACTGTGGTACTCTAATTTGGCTTTTTTCCCCCTGATTTTTCCACGATAATTAATTCCTCCTATTACAAAAGTGGTTCTTTGATTCCTTTTATTTTGTGAGTTTTCTCATAGACCCCCAAGTTGCCTCAGGATGCCAATTAACCCTACCTGTAACTACAGAAAAGGAACTCGTTGGTATATTGAGAAAGATTGAGTTTAATTAATTAAAGTTGTTGTTGCTCCTGCTGTTGTTGTTGTTGTTTTAAGTGAATCTGCCCCCTTGCCCTAGTACACAACTTTGTTCTTTACTTGCTAGGGCTTTAATTTAATCTTAGAAGACTTATTTTTGAAGATAAGACAAACATATTTTCAAGTATGCTCAGTGATCCTAATAAATAACAAAATACTGTAAAATGCACTTTATATTAGATCTTCTTTGGATCATTTTAAATTTAATCTAAATTTGGATCATGCATCTTAGGTTTGTAAATCTTTACACTAATGGAAATTTGTTCTTGTGAATGAAATCACAAGTTCTTATGAAATCTCGGTAACACTAGGGGGCAGCATGATATTTAGAAAGGAGATGGAGTTCAGCTTCAAGGAGCCTGGGTTCTAATCTCAGATTATCTATTGACAAAGAGAAAAAGCCTCTGAACTTTTTTTGGTTTTTTCTTTTTCTACATCTGTAAAATTAGGGGCATTGACCATGTGATCCAGAGGAGTCCTTCAGGCTCCCAGCATCGATGTTTAATATCTTTTTTTATAGTCTGTACAAGGGTAAAAATTAAAGCCAAGTCCAAATTCACATTAGTAGGATTTACATTAAACCAACATGCTCCTTCCATCCCTGCAGTTTTCATCCTTTAAAATTCATGTGTGTGTGTGAGCTCCATACAGCAAAACTCTCCCCTTAAAAAGACATATTGTGCTTTATGAGCGTGAGCTGACTGTGAACCAAGGAGGCTTCAGAGAAATGGCCCAATTCCAACTGCAATAGTAGGTGACTATACAAAATAACCTTGAAAAAGCAGTGCCTCAGCAGTAGCTCAGTTGTGAATTATGCTGAGAGGGCAATTGTGAACTCTTCATTCTCCAAGGGGTTTGCAAGCTGTTGGCAAGGCACACAGGGCACTGTCAAAGAGAGAAACCCATGGGAGAATCTATCGTTGTTAGCAGGGTCAACAGAAGCAGCTGATGGCGCTGACAGAAAGTGATAAAAGCCACCGTTGGGAACCATTGACTGGAACTTCTTTGGGGAACTCCCTTTAATCAGGGTTTTTAGCTTGAGTGTTATACTAGGGAGGACCTTTCAAAGTCTCTGGTCTGCTCCACCATTCAAATATCTCCCTTTCATGTGGACAGTACTTTACTGAGAAGAGCAACTCAATTTGATCTCTAACATAGAGGTGGTGACTATACTTTCTACCATATGAACTCATACCACCCATTATAGGTGATTGGATCAGGGATTGACCATTAACTCAATGAGAGCCAATCTACAGGATGGCAAGGAGATTATGGGATGGCCTGAAATGCAGTCACTTCCAAGAAGAGATATTATTCATTGGCCAAACCAATCAAAGTCTATTTCTTTGTAATCTGAAGTCGTCATATGAGGGGAACATCAACATGTTCATAGCAGAAACAGAGGCTAAAGTACCTACAAAGAAAAGGCAACATGCAGATGCTAGAAGGGAGAATAAACTACAGTTAAGGATAAAGTCTAAGTTAGAATATCCAGTTAAGTTGGAAAAATCATTACAGATTAAAAGTAAAGTACTTGGTTGGTAGATGCCAAAGAAAAGATAGAGATCTGCTTAAGATACTACACTAAGAAGGGATTATTTCCACCACTGAGGGGCAATCAGCTAATACAGTCACTAGTTCAACGTTGGCTGCTTCTACCTACCATTGCAAGTGTGTTCTGATTTCAGAGACAACCAACTACATGACTTTTTCCTACTTTCTTGTGAAAATTGATCACATAGCTGAGATTCCCTTTCCTGTATTACTTATTCTCATGTACTTTCTTGAAATAAATTTCTTGTTAATTGAGGTAACAATACTGTACTATGCAGCATGAGGATAAGCTGATCTCTTAAAGGGCAAAAGCCAGTTATAAAAAGCCATGTGAGGTAACCAGAATTCAACCAGATAGCATTTTAAATGTAGTTGGAATTATATGATACTGAGAATTTGAAATTGGGCAGAATTCTGTCAAGTTCAAAGGTATTTAAGCTTTTAGATAGAGGTAAAGAGCAAAATAAATGCAGCATCCAATTGAATATTTAACCTGATGTGCCAGTAATCAATCATTTTCTTTCAGCCCTAAATCATCTCTTTCCCATGCTTTGTGATAATGAAAGTGGACCCCCTTAACATATTTACTTTGACAACTGGCAAAATTTTAAGGATCATCAGCAGAGGGCACTGGAGAGATACTACAAGCCTGTAACAGGAAGATACTTCCTCTGAGGTTCTGTTCTTGCAGTATTATTATTCAATGAGAGAGCCTAGGAGCCTCCTGCAGAAGCAGTCCAGCTGTGCCCTTTGGTTATGATCTCCTGCCAATGGTCACTTCTGAGCAGCTCTGTCCTGGCCACACCCACCAAGCAACTACAGGCCACTTGTACAGACTAGCTCCCATTCATATCCTTGGGGAAGTTGCTTTGCCACAAGCGGTCTCCATGCTCACCCTATTGGAAGAGGTCTGAATCTCAACCTGGAGGCCAGGGCTCTCCTAGTCTTTCATTTTTCTATTTGGTTTGAGTTTGTTTTTGTTTTAGTTTTATTGTCTACATTCCCTCAGCTTAGAGGTAGCAGTTGCTTTCTTGTATCTGCTGTTTTCGAGTCGTCTTTTACCCCATTTATCCACCTTCTACAAGTTAACAATTCTTTTTATTAAATTCAAGTAACCATTATGGTTACTGTCTCCTGATTGGACTCTGAATAATGTACCTGCGTAGGTTTTGCAGACTTCTTTGAGTACTGAATCAAAGGATTTGGACTACAGGATCATCTCCTTTGAGTAATGAAATTATTGACACAGCAAATATAAATAAGGTTCAGTATGTCACATCAGGATGGCCAACAAGAATCCAGTCAGCTTCCATTTAAAATCTTAGATGTTGTCTTCACTAGTGAGAGTGCATCTTTTAACTATGGGAAGATTTTAAATTAAAGACGGAAAGCCATCTTAAGTTGGATTCCAGGGAAACAGAGTCTGAGTTGGGGATTTGAATAGGAACTCTTTTGGGGAATGCTCTCAGGATCAACACCTGTGGGAAGTGAAGGAAATACCACTGGGAAAAGAGAGGAGTTGATGTGTGATGCATCCCAAAGAAGGTCTCATAGGGAGCTCAGATAATTCAAACTCCTCCACCTTCATGGTGTTTAGGACAAGAGGACGTTAGCATTCCTGCATCAACCAGTCATTTGGTATGAGCTGACCCCAAAAGGACAAGTTACTTAGGGTGTTGTATGCCAAATCTCTTTAGCTGAGGGCTATTTCCAGAGAGTGACTCAGCTGAAAACCTCCCCATCAGCTGCTCCCACCCTCACCAGCTAGAGAAATGGGTGCCACAGTCGTAAGGGGGGTTTTTGAGCAACTGAATTAGTTACCTACTGCTGCTTAACACCCCCCTGTTTTAGTGGCTTAAAACAATGACAACATGTATTATGCTCACAAATTTGTATTTGGGCAAAGCTCAGTGAAGGTAACTCTTTTCTGTTCCCTTCAACATCAACTGCAGTAGCTTCAAGGCTGGGAGCCAACATTATCTGAAGACTTGCTCGTTGACGTCTGGTGGTTGATGCTGGCTATCAGGTAAGACCTGAAATTGAGTTGTAGCCTCTCTGTGTGGCCTGGGCTTCCTTACAACAAGGTGGCATTGTCACTTTTTCTGCATTCTATTTTTTTGAGGCAATGGAAAGAACTTTCCTAGGTTTAGGAGATAGAGAAATAGATTCTGCCATTTGATGGGAAGTGAGGTGTGACCAGAAAGATCTCTGTGACCATTTTTGGAAAATATAATCTGCCACAGCAGCTCATCACAAAATCTACTATAAAGGGAAATGAAAAACATAGTATAAATATTTTCTTAGAAAAGAATGTGTGCATGGCTGCCATTTTATTTACTCTGATATTAAAGAGAATCTTGACATTTAAAGTAAAGCCTTATTACTCCATTTAAAAATGTATAATTGAGCGATTTATTCAAAAATAATTTTAAGTTGAAATCATACTATGTTTCTTTACAGAACAAGAATTTCAAGAAAATGTAAAGCACACTACCTTTTTAAGTTTAATTTTTAGATTAATAAAATCATATTCAGTTTCAGCAAGCTCTAATTTATTGAGTTAAAGTATGTAAAAATAAAAATAACTTATAAATTTATAAATGTCACTTGAAATATATCAGTATATATATATATATATATATATATACATGAATATATGGAGATTATATATATGTAAATACAACCAAACATTATTCAAAGTCTTCTTAAAAATGTTTATTAAAATCTACAATGTCACAAATACAATATTAAAATTTGCAACTTAAACTTAACAATTAGGGGAAAACTAGGGTTTTGAATGTGTAACTTTATTGAGTAATAACCTTTAGTTCCCAAAATGAATTTCTAAATAGTCTTTCTGTGCATACAAAACCCACCTCTTTTTTCCCTACACCAAAACATTCTCATCAATGTAATCAAGAGGATCAACTAACATAGAGACATTAATTATAAATCTCAAACCTTTAATGTAGGTTTTTAACCTTGCAGAATAGGTTTGTCGAAATTTACAGTATCAGCACAGATTGATTCAGCTGTATGTATAGTGCAGCAGACTTAAGACAATGCTACACAAACTACTCCTTTTCCCCCTAAGATCATCTCCTAAAGGTACTCTTTTTAGAAGCTTACAATCTGAAGTAGGCAAAAGCAGAGTTGCTTTGTTTATAGAGACTAAGATAGAGCTGGAGTTGTATTTGGCCCTGACCAAGTACTTTTACCTTCTCTTTACAGCACGTTTTAGAAACCATTGCTTTGTCTAACAGATAAAGAAATCCAATTTTAGGGCTCAAGGTATCATTAGCAATTTTACTGTCAGTAATCTACTGATTAACTGGAAGTGAAATATCTTATTTTTCTTGAACTTAAAGACTTCAGAGGGTCAGCTCTGTAGATTAGTACTCACACAAAATTCTTTCTTTGGAAACTTTTGATTTTAAATTGTGTCTTGGAGTTATATTGTCTAGAGATACTATAATTAAACTTTTAATGACTGTCTTTTACTCTGTAAATATTTCCTTTGTGTCACATTAATTTTATAGCAAAAATGGTATGATATTAAATAAATTGATTTGAGATGTAATTAAAGATTATAGTTTTCCATCCAGAAGAGATATGAAATATCTCAAGGTTGAGGGTCCAGCTTTTTGAACTCTGCTTTTTAAATTGGCCATACCGACTCTAGATCTGAGATTATGTGTTTTAAAAATGAAAAGGTGATTCAGACCCAAATCTTCATGCTAGCATAATTTAGGTTATTTCTCAGCAATCAATGCAATAAAATAACTGAAAGCTGACTGTTGTGGCCCTAAACTGAATAGATTCTAACTATTTATCACTGTTCACCATTGTCATTTGTAAGAATAACCTATCTACTCCTACCTCTTAAACACTACAAATTGATGAAGTCTCAGTGGTGTAATATTTGTGACAAATAATAGCAAGTTAATACTATTATGGTTAGGCTGCATTATATTAATTTTATATTTGATTTAGAAAGTTCTTTCAACTTCTTGCTTAGTTTTTATTATGTAAAGAAAATAATGGTTTTGTTGTAGCATATCTGTTATTTTAAAACTTGCTTAAAAGATGAAAGCCATTAGATACCTATTGTAGTTGGGCTCTTTAGGAAGCAGCCTTTGAGATGGGGATTATAGACATTAGTTTTAGATATATCTGTGGTTGATAAAGAAGCCGTGGAATCCCCATTCCTAGGCGAATAAACATAATATAGACCCGTTGACTTCTGGGAAAAAAATCTTTAGCAGAAAATTTCACACCACTCCAAAAACAGCAACTGGATGCTCCCAGGCTCTAATAGCAAATGAAGGGTGGGAGCCAGTGTAGCTCAGTTGGGAGAGTATGTGCTTTGCATCCATGAGGTCCTGGGGTAAATACCTATTACCTCCATTAAATAAATAAATAAATACATGAATAAACCTAACAACCCTGCAAAACAAATGTAAATGAACATCTGATCATGGGACACGAATTGATCGTGTAGCCAGAGCTGACCATCTTTTGCCAGGCTCTGTTAGGCTTTCTAAAACATAAGCTTCAGTGGGCCCAGCAATTTATTGTAAGACAGAAGTGGTATGTGTGGCATCAGGCAAGAGTAGAGCCAAAGAGTAGACCCTCACGTATCCACCACTGTTGTACTTATACTCATTTATACCTATTACTCATGCATGTGGCTGCAAGGGTCCCATAGAACCAGCTGATGGAGAGAATAAATTTCATGCTTAATTTACGTATGGACTGTCGCTCCACTCAAGTATGACCCTGAAATATAGTGGTGAGGGGAACTTCTCCCAATGGGCAGAACTTTGGAGGTGATGTACCTGGTCATCCACTTCATATAGGAAATTATGTGACATAGATGAGAATACATACAGACTCGTAAGTTGGTTGTTCAGGGACCTGGAAGGAGAAAAATCAGAAGCTCAGGAACAAGGGGATCTAGGGGAAAGACATGTAGGTAAACCTGAGAGAGTATAAATGAAGGGTGAAGATATTTCCAGCAAGAGTTATGTATACTTTGTGTCTCCACTTCCTCATCCCTCATGTTCTAAACTTACTTCACTCAGGCTTTCAACCTCACCACTTTACTGTCAAGGTCACCAGTGATCCCTGTCTTGCCAAATCCAAGGTCTATTCTTCACCTGTATTTACTTGATCTCAACATTTGACATTAATGATGACTTCTTTGTTTTTTAATTAGGTTTTTTTCACAAGTTTTCTAGAATATCTAACTCCCTTGGTTTTCCTTTATTACACTGAATCTTAGTTTTCAATCACTTCTTCAGGCTTCCCATTTTCTTTCTGTTCTTTAAATGTTGAAGTGCTCCAATGCTAAGACCTTCACCCTCTTCTTGTATCTATATATGTTTATTCATTAGCTACTATTGTATAATCCTGTGGCTTTAGATGCCACTTATAGCCCTCACTCCTCCCTGAGCTCCAGATTGGCATATTCAACCGCCTGTATGACATCTACACTTGAATGAATAATGAGTATGCATAAATTAAAATGTCTAAACCAGAACTATGGATTTCCCTCTGGAAACCTGCTTCTCCATGGAGCCATCCCTGAATCCTCTCATCACACACTATGTCTGCCCCACCAACATCAGATGTCACGTTTATACTCAAAGTACAGCATAAACGCAACCCCTTCCCTAAGCTAAGCCTCTTAAACTACTCTAAATGCTGATTTATTGACACCCCATAGTTCTGTTCTTGCTCTACTGCAGTTAGTTCTCAACAGAGACATCCTGGTGACCTTTTATTTAAAAAAATTAATAAAGTCATGTGACAGCTCAAAGCCCACCAATGGTTTCCATTCTATTCAGAATAAAATCCAAACTCCTTGCCACAGACAAAAGGTCTACCTGATTTAACGCCTGCCTGTATCTCTGACCCCTTAACCTAGTTCAGTCTTCTTGTCACTGATTCTTTTTTGGTCAACTAGAATTCTCACCCTCACCCAAATCTACGAGTTTCATTCCTACTTCAGAAAGATTGTTCTTGACATTCCCTCTTGCAGAAATTCTCCTTCCTCAGATCTTTCTGTGGCTCCCTCCCTTATTTCATTCAAGTCTCTGGTCCAATGCCACCTTCTTGAAGAATTTTCCCCCGAGTTGGTTATTTAAAATACACATCTATCTTCCCCATAGCTCTCACTGTTTTGCTTCAAAGCACTTACCATTATCTTCAAAGCACTTACCATTATGCTGTACTCTTTTCATTTGTTCATTTTCTCCCTTTTTCATTTTCTCCCTTTTCCTGTAAAACATAAACTCATGAGGGCAGACATTGACTTTTGATTCACTGCTTATATTCATACCTAGAACTGTGCCTGAGATGCTAAGCATAGAAAACATTTGTTGAACTAAGATTCAGTTTTGTAATTCATTGTCTCACCAACTTTGGAAGATATACAAGATATAAAAACTTAAGCCATTTTTGCAGATGAGGTGGGAAGGTTAAGTAACTTGGTGAAAATCATGTACTTATATTAGTTAATGTTCATATAAAATAGCTTAAATGGGAAATTTCTTTTAGGCTCTAGCACCAGGAGAAAAATGCCTTTTGGGAAATATAATTAAAGTGATTTTTTTAAATTCATGTTTCCTTCATGAACTTTGCTTTAGGAACTTATAACCAGGTTTCCACTCAGATCACTGCATTTTTTGGGTTGTTGTTGATCCTTATATTTTTTTTTTATTTCACATTTTCATGCTTTACCCATTTACAGAATCTTATCTCATTCTGCTTATGGTCAAATGTGCTTTATTTTAAGGTTTAAAATTCAAGTGAATAAATTTGGACAATTAGGCCAACTTCAAACCAGAATAACTAAGAAAGAATAAATTGTAAGATATGAATTTGTTGTAGTTTTAGGTAAAAGTGTTAGCAAGGTGAAGTGAGAGCAAAATGATTCCTAACAGTCTTTCAGAGGCTTTACAAATTAATCAGAAAAAGAAGAGCTCAGGAAAAAAAAGACCAAATAATAAATGAGGGTTACGTATTATTAATAATTCTGCTAAAAAGGCTGATATATTGAGCTCATTTTAAAAATCCCTCTTTAACAAGAAAAATGATGAAGCTAACGTGGGCAATTAGCTACTGACATGACCATTGCATATCTAGGTAATGATCAAAAGCGTGTGGGTGGTATGACCAGCCCAACCTCACAGAGGAGGATGCGCTTTCTGACACAAGGCATGGAGTCTGAGCATTATTAACTGTTTAAAGTTCACAGGGAATGCGGATAAATTATTAATTTGTTTTAAGATCTTGATATTTATTTTCTACTTAGTTGTTTGACTTTACAACTCACTAAGGTCCTTTAAGTGTACTGTGAAATAATTTAAGCAATTAAATATGAAGTAATATTTATAAATGTCAGTTTTTTAAAGGAAAATCAAACATATAGAATCAGCAACCAATGGGAATATACTTTCAGAATTTTTTTGCCTTGAAAAGAAACTTTTCTATTTAAAAATAGTATCCCTGACATCCTTATGAATCCAAGGACATGTTTAATGATCTTACTACCTGATATTATGATTTGTTATGTTACATTATATCACATCGTGTCACATCCTGCCATATTTCTTATCATACCATATTCTACTGTATTATATATTTGTTTTCTATTTTTTATCTATATTCAAAAAAGAATGCAAATTCTATGAAGTCAGAGTGGTATCTCTCTTTTTATGTTTATATGCTTAGAATATAATAGATCCTCAATAAATATTTATTAAAGAATGGATCATCTGACCTGATTAGGTTTGAAGGCAGGAGGGTCTGGTTACAAGCAGAGTACAGAACACTAGTAGTCTTTGTCAACCAGCAGCATAATGGCTCCTTAAGAAAACATGTCTGGTTGGAATAAAGTGTCTATTAAAGGCATACTTTTGGCAGACCGCATGGTAACTGCCACATAACAGAATGATAAGCATGAAGAGTACAAAAATTTTGGATAGCCTGACTGTGTTTAACTGTACTTGGGAGCTAGAGGAAGAACATGACAGGCTCAGGGCTTGATGTTCTCAGCTCAAGGCAGCATCAGAGGAAAAGAACATTCCATCTCTTATAACTCAAATTTATGTAAAGAACCTGATTTGACAAGTCAGAAACTCTACAATACAGAGTGAATTACTGCTACATTTTTTCTGTGAAGTTTAGGGTTTCAATTTGAAAAACTGAAAAATGAGGCTCTGAGAATTAGAATAGTGACATTTGATAGGATTCAAATGATTCTGAGTACCCGATCTCCAAACTGTCCTGAGCAAAAGCAGCTCCATCTTCCAGTCTGAAGAGGCTGATTTACCTTGTTTGGAGAGCCTAGACTAACTTTACCAAGGATGATTGCTAGTTATTCTTATGCTTTACCACTACCATGCCCGACAACCTCCAATCTTCTAGCCAGAGTCAGATCTCAGCATGCCCAAGGGGTCAATTACCAAGTAAAACCAAGAACAGAAATGTATATGTCGAAAGAATTCAAATGTCAGATAAAAAGAATAAAAAACTTGAGAAATATGCATGTGGATTCTTTAGTAATAGATGGACCATGGAGAAAAAAATAATTTTTAAATACAGCAAAATTATTAATAAGGGATATTTGCCAAAGATGCTAGTTTCAGTGTGCTAGCTTGAGCAGTTATGAGCATTTCCCCAACTGGTTAACTAAAAGCAGAATTCAACTGTGGTCTACAATGAATGAAGTGAATAGCCCTTGATACTATGTACAAGAAGAAAGCCCAATACATAGGGAGATAGGGGTGTATCATGTGCAGTCCACTCATTCACCCTCTAACTATCCTGTCTGCCTTCATTTCAATGGGAGTTATGAAATCATTAAAGTAGTGTTTTACTGTCAGAGACAATGAAGGCAGAGTTACTATGAAGGACACAATGTGGGAACAGGGGTGAGAATTGTTTTATCCATGAGAATCTTTGCTATTTGATAATGGATCATGGGGTCTCCAAGATGAAATAGATGAAAAGTACACTAAGGCATTGCTTGCTCTCTTCAGTGAATATAACCTTAGGCTTGGTGGGAAAAAACCTTGCCCTAAGTTCCATGAAAGAAAGTTATATCCCATCCCCCATGCAATTCCCAGGAGTGAATTATTGGAAAAGTGGTTGTCATTAGGGGAATATCCCAACACTATATACATATATTATACATAATCTTTTATATATATGAAATCTTTAATATATATAATCATATATATATATATAAATCTTCCTTCAGTTGCAACTATTTGCCAAAGTGAGTGAGCACTGGGGAAGGAATGGAGAAAAGGAATAATTGAAATAGATGCACTGATTTCAACAGGGTGACAAGAGTGACAGAGGCTAAGTAGTGGCACTTGTTTCTTCTGCCAACTTTTGTTCTGATTTCAGTTCTTTGACATTCATTGAGACTTGTTCCATGGCATAGCTTGGTGATTACTCTGCATACCCACTTGGAAAGAGTTATTTTGAAGTTGTGTATAGTGTTATCTAAATGTCCTTCATTTGGTTAAGTTTGTTATGTATTTGTTCAAATCTTCTATACCATTAATTATATTTTCCCCCTGCTTGTCCTACAAATTGTTGAAAATGGAGTGTTAAGTTCTCTGACTATGGTTTTGGATTTATCTATTTCTTCTTTTATATCTGACAATATTTGTTCCACCTTGCTCTTTGCTTACTATTTTCCCCATCTTTTTAATTTCTCTTTTCCTCCCTCCTTTGGTATTAGTTGAGTATGCTTCAGTATTTTCCACTCATCTCCTATTTAGATACTAAAGAGTAAGTCTTTGTTTTAGCTTTTAGCCTCTGGAGGTAATAACGTACATATTTAATTTATTACAGTCTAACTTGAATTAATTTTATACTATTTCACGTATAATATAAGAAACTTACAAGACCTACCATTTTTGCTACTCTTGTTGTATATTTATGCCTATAATGTTCTGCCAGGAAAATGGCTTGGTCTTGCTCTGTGACACACACAATCCTATATTCACAGATAGTCAAGAATGTTACCTTTTGATAGCTAGGTCAGGAATATTCCCAAACTTGGGAATCTCTGAGAAAGAATTGGTCATAGGTTTTACAGATTATAGATTTTATAGATAGAATCCAGTAAATGTGATTTTGAAGATTCTTGGTTCCTGATCTCAGTAAATAAGCTTACAAAGGCAAAAAATATTTCTGATACATAACAGTAAATTACAATCCTGAAGATTTTACAAATTCTCCACATGGATAGTTTTTTACTCATAAGCTTTAGAATCCTGTGGTTCCATTTTTAAGGCTAGATATTAAGGAGTTTTGTGTCATTTGTTAATATCTCTCAATTCCTGTAAATAAAACTGATCAAATAAAATATCAAATTAATAATATTAATTTTTTAAAAATGTGTGTGGTCAAATTCATGCCTTAGGGACAGAGATTTGCCCACAGTGAGAGGTCTTTGGAAGCAGACTGACTCTTGGCAGGAGGCACAGAAACACACATGTCCAACAGTCAGAAAAAACACACACTTTGCACCTTTAGGTAACAAAAAATAAAAGGATTGACTATCTAGTTCTAGTCCCCAAATTAAATGAAACCTTAAGCATTTTCTGCAAATTACTGCTATCATAATAAAAACGTTATCACTGACTTTTACAATGCTGTTGTCAGAGGATATGCCATTATTTTTTGAATACATAATAATGAGAGAAAATATAGCTCTTTTTTTGCACAATGAACAAACTAACGTAAACTTGCTAACCTTGCTTTTTTCCTTTAAATATCTCTTGTGTTTTTTATTTGGCAAATTGGCGCTTCTCAAGTCTGACCAAACCAACTCCTTTTCTTATCTACCTGCTATTATTTCTGAATATTCCTTTCACAAAGTGAAGTATTCAAATTATTATAGGTGTCTTAGTTGCCTTCAAAACACTAGAGGGAGAGAGAGTTGTGAAGGCAGTTTTGACTCATATACAACTTCCTCTTCAGAGAAAAGGGGTCAATGTAGATATATTCACAGAATAGATTATATCTTTCAAAGCCAATAGTTAAACACATTAGTCTCAGTAAAAAAATTTCAGAAAGCAAAAAGGCAATTTTCATGATCATTGTGATTGTATTTTAATCAATAATTTTATGCTACATGATGACCATAATTTAGCCATTATAATATATTCAATTAAATGACAATATAGATTGGCTTGATTCTTTGTCAGTGAATCATACAATTGAATCACATATTCTTATCACTGTACATTTTTGAAGCTACACGAATTTTAGAGTCAAATGCCTGCTTGAAAAGGTTATGACAAACCCCCACAACATCTGCAATGAGTATAGCCATTTAGGAGTTAGATAATATTTAAAGACTCCTGGGAAATAATGTACTCTATAGCAAACAAAATCAGAACATGTAGAGATTTATGGAGCCCAAAACCCACACATTTAAATCTCTTAACCAAAGGAGAAAAAGTTTTAAGTATTAGTTTTACTGAAAGATTTGAAACACAGTATAATCGTCCTAATTGGAATGGTCTGATAGAAATGTGCCAATTCAAAAATAATAATGCTAATTGGTGGCTCAGAAAACACATAGTTCTTCAATCATCTCACTTTTATTACCTAATTTTATTTGGGAGAAAATGCATTTTAAATTTTCAACATTTTATAAACTATAGCAAGAGGTAGAACGAAAAAGGAAGATGTCCACCCTCAGAGGAAGTAACTGAAAGCAAGAGTAGCTGGCTGAGCAGAGGAGTAAGACTTTCTAATCAGCCTTCTGATGCATCTACAATCATCCTTTTTTATAGTTCAGGCGGCAGGATCTAGCCTCCACTGCTGTCAGGGTTTACGTGTAATCTTCAGGCGTCATTGAACATAAATCTCAGTGAAAATCATGGTGATAGTTAAGAAATGAGCCCTTTCTTCAATTCTGAGCAACATACTGGAAAAACATCATACGACTTTGAAAAGAAGAGATTTTTTTTCTCTGCTAGATGGAGAGTATTTTTTTCTTTCTTTCGTCTTACCGAACTGACAACGATATAAAATTTTTTAACTTAAAAGATTTCACTTTCATTTTTAGCCAGCTTACTTGATCCGGGGGTTAAGAATAGCTTCCTCTAATGGTGTCAATCTGGAAAAAGAGAAAGACTTGCTCAGAGGAAGTCACTAGTGAGTTGCTGTCTGGGCAAAGCGTAATGTAAAGAGAGTGGGATCCTCCAGAACCCTCCTCCTCTGTCTCCTGCTCCTTCCACCACGTCCAGCTGCTTTTTCCTCAAACTATGACTTGAGACTGAGAGAAAAAAATAAGTGGACGTGGCAGAAGCATGTGTCAAAAGCTCTATGGGAAAGTACCTTTACTACAACACTGACTCTGTAGCTCACGGCTAATTAATCCCACAATAGAATGTGAGTTGGCTAGTTGTATTTTGAATGTCCTCATGTGGCCTCTCTTGACGGGACTTGCCACCGCGGGTTTTAAGCCTTCACCCTATTTAATATTCATGTCTAAAGCAGCAAGGTGCCTTGGGATATTAAGAATTTTTTAAAAATTGGTCCTTTAGGTTTAGATTATAATGGAAAATTCAACAGCTGTACCTGCTGGAGACAAAAGGTGAACAATTCACATTCTGAAAGTAAACCATCAACTATATGTGGAATAGGAAAAGCCAGAATTATTGGACAGTGAAGTGACTGTCTTTGCAATTGAGTGGTTTAGTAAATTGTACCCATGAGAAGTTAATATCCCACATGATATGATTCCTACGAGCAAAGTTCTTTACGGTAGGAGCAATATTTCAATGAAAGATTTACTTTGGATGGAGGGAGTGAAATCGGATTTCAAAAAAAATATATTGTTAACATTTGTGATACTCTTTTTAATGAAGCACCAATTCCTATGTATACTTTGTTGTCCATTAGTCAGTCAGGCCTTTGACGTGTATTGTGACTTGAACCATACTGAATCCATGGGAAGCAGATTCAAAGTTTGCTAGGAATTTTCCTCCCTGAGGTTTCACGTTGCTGCCAGTACCGCTCTCGTCTCCTGGGCTGTGCGTACAGCAGGGGACAGGTACGACTGGAGACAGATGTACTGCAGCAACCCTTGAGTTAATATTGATGATGTGCCCCATGGCTGTTCTTCAACAGGGTGCACATTTTAGAAAAACTCCCAAGTGATGCTGAGGGGCACCTTTGGCTAAAAATCGCTGTAATGAGAAGTTCGAATAAGAGTGTTGATGCTTCCCGACTCTTTAGGGAAAATAAATTTGGAAAATATTTTCTTTTGACTTCTTTTTTAGCACTTTTTGTCTTTTTTTTTAAACCGTACCCTGTGTTTTTATCTCCAGATTTCTTCTCCTTTGTAATACATGCTTATCTACTCCCATGGACTTTTGTATGATGTACCAGATTATCATATTTGATTCACATAATAGGCCAAGTATCATTCCTTTATAAATTTTACTTATTAGAGAAATGGGAGAGAGAAGGGTAAAAACAAGTAAGATTTAAGGCATACTGATAGTTAATGGTATTTGTTGAGGTGTTTTTTTTTTTTTAATTCCATGATTTTTCTACTATAGAGCACTGCTTGGGTTTATTGTTGCCTATAATTAAGTAGGATTCATTCTGCCTCTTAAAAGGAATACCAGCTCCCAGCAGAGTTTATTTAGTGGGGGGAATAATCATCTTATGATGACTCAATCCTGAGCACAAAGGCAGCTGTCTATACATTATGAAATTCAAACGTATCTTTTCTTTACCTTGTTATATTGGAAATTTTACAAAAGTTTCCTTATATTCAGATAGACGATAATAATGGATAAAATGACTCACATTCCTTTGGATTTAGAATGTGTATTTCCAAGAATCCACTGTTAAACTAAAAGTTCCTCTGGGAAGTATAATATATAAATTCCATATTAGGTATTAAAACTTACAGCTGGACTAATTTTCTCATAATTTTTCATCACTTTGGCAAGTTGAAGAGAAAATATTCAACAAAAAGGGAAATCTGGACTTTAAAATTTTAATACACAAGCTGGTATAAGACATGTCCAGAAACTGGAATGGTCCCAACACTTGCACAGCATTGGAGAAACACAGAAACACAGGGCCATGTTGGCTCTGGACATCTGAAAGAAGAAAAGGGTTTTGAGTACCAAATGTAGGAGAGGAAATGGGCAGGCAAAAGGGTATTAATACAAACACTGATGACTTTATCTAATTTAGACAGACTAACAAGGCACCTAAGCTCAGGCCAAATAGATATCTGATGCAAAGAACCTTAGACCTGGAAGAGACATAGAGTTCTTTTTCTAATTTGAACTCTGTGAATGAGAAAACTGAATCTCAGTGATATTAAGTGAAGCATAAGAGAACATCTTTCATACATGGTTAATGTTTTAGTGTAAATTTTTTTGTTCAGCTCTTTGCATAGTACCCACAACCCACTAGTTCTTGCTAAATATAGGTGTTGATTGGTTGCTCAGCTGTCAGTCATTTATACTTTTATTTGAATGAGTTTTTCAGTGTTTTAATTTTTACAGAGTCCTTCCTTGATAAGTAGTATGCCTGAATATGATTTCAAACCATTTTTGCTGTGGTTAAAACATTTTGGATTTCAACAGATTTTGAAGCTCTTATTTTGGAAAATGACACTATATTATCAGATATGATATAACATCCAGGCAATTTCTTTTCTCTGTGTTGGTATCAAACACATGAGAATCTGAATTCATATCAATATGTAGATATTTAATGTAATAGTGAGAAGTGATCTTCCAAAGGGGTACATGGAGTTATTTCAATTTGCTGTTGGTGGACATTTTGGTAAGGTATATTTTTATTTCTGGGTTAAGTTGCCCATGTTGGATGGTAGAAAGAAAGGGGTTTCTAATATCCTAGTGATTGTCCATGAAGAATAACTGCTAATATTCTTTGTGTTCTTATTATAAATATTGTCATTTTTATCTCATGAAAATTAACTAGGATTTTAGATGACTCAATCTTCATGGTAAACTCTAGGCATTCAACTAACAAAATGTGTTTTTATTTGAATTATGAACACAAAACTCGAGAGTTTTGCCTACTATTTAACTATGCATTGAAAGTGGTTAGCCTTTAAAAGTTGAAATAAGCAATTTTAAAAGAAAGTCTTTATCTTTTTTCATGAACTCATTCAATATTTTTTTTTACATTTTCCTCTTTTTTCCTCATGAAAAAATTATGATTTCCAAAGCTCTAGAACAAATTTTCAAAATCTTTCTTATTTCATTAAAACTATGTAGTTATAGTTATAATATCTATTTGAACTACTTTTAAAAACTTCTTTTTACAAACATTTCTCTTCCATTAAACACACTAAGAGTGCAAATAAAAATGCTTCTAATCAAGGTGCTGGTGCCCTTAGTGTGGTCCATGTCCTTGTTTTAGATTGACATAACACAATCTGATCTCTTTCATGAGTAGATCCTATTTGGGAAACAGTTCTCCAGGGTTTCACGTATTTCCACATGACTTGTGAGCAGAGTCACCAACAGCCTCTGTTCTGGAATATCTTTTCAAGAATGTCTGTGTAATGAACAACCTTGGAAGAATACAGACAATGTCTGTCATAGCAAAAGGTATGCTATTTGTTTACTGTCCATATAATAAAGCTAATGCCTTCCTTTGGGAAAAGGTCAGGCATGTTTGCTTCCTTGCAGACTGCTATAAAAGGTTGTGATTCCCTAGACTCAGGGTTCCTCAGCTGTAACACGAACCCTCTGCATGTGTGACATCCCCTTGGATGCGCCATTTCACCCCTGTGAGATTTGGGAGGCAAGGGAAGCTGATAGACACATGCTGGTGCCCATGCTGCTTGTTGTGCCTTGAGTAATAACATCTTTCTTCTGTAGTTCAGGGGTCAGTGTCTTCTGCCAGCATCTATGAAAATGTGGCAGCCTAACTTATTAACTTGCAGGTAGAGTAAAATCTTAGACCCTTCACAGTTCTTGACAGTACTTACATTTTTCTATTCTATAGAGATAGTAAGAAATATGGTAAGTCACTGCTATATGTACTAAAAATTTACATAGATAAATATATGTTAAGTATTTTAAAAAATAGTTATTCATGTGTTTGGAGATCTGAACAAGGGCCATGGGAGAACCACCTGCCAGCTTGCAGGGCTGCCCGCCTCCCCTCCAGAGGCACTGAGTCCACCTGACTCAAGGAGGGACATGTGACGGGGCATGGATCGTCTGGTCCCTGTCCCCTGTCAACAGTGATTGGTCCAGGAATACATACAAACCTTGAGTGGCTTCTCAGATTTTCCTAACTATTCCTTCCTTCTCTTGGTTAGCATCATACCCGGGCTAGGTTGCATTTCCATGCCAAGGGTGTAACATCTAGCTTTCCAAGCATCTGCTGAAAAGCATGATGGTGAAACCTTCAAGTTAGATTGGGTCAGTTTCCTTGCTTCAGCCATTTCTTCTGCCTTGTTCTCTCTGTCTTCTCCCAGCATCCCAGTTATGTGAATATTACACGATTTGATATTGTGCCACAGTTTTTGAAGATATGTTCTTTTGTTTTTATTTTCACTGTTTTTCTGTTTGCCTTTCAGTTTAGATAATTTCCATGGATCTACCTTAAAGCTCACTCATTCTTTCCTCATCTGTGCTGAGTCTCTGTTGTGCCCACTTAAGGCATTCTTCATTTTCTCTTCATATTTTTAATTGCTGGCATTTACTTCTGACTCTTACAGCTTCCATCTCTTTATTGATATTGCCCATCTAGCCTTGCTATTTTTTCTGGTTAAATTAATTAAATGAGGAGGCTTTTCTAAATAAGGGAAACATAGCCAATCAAATAATTCCCTTGCTTTGCTTCCATCTTTTGTCTATGAAAGTCTGCCCCTTCTGCTTGGTAGAGAGCTCCCAGCCACTCTCGGTTTAGAGATGTCCAATCAGAGTTGATTTTTGCTCATATAAACTCTTAAAATTTTTATGTGCCTCAGTTTCTCTTTAAATATTCCTTTAGTGCTTTTAACATATGATTCATAATAATTTTAAATTCCCTGTCTGATTATTCTACCATCTGTATTGTATTCGAATATGGCCCTGATTACTTTGTCTCTTCAGCTTGTGTTTATTCTTTCCTTTTGGCATATTGTATAATTTCTTGAAGAAAGCAAAACACAGTGCATAGGATAGTAGAAATTGAGGCAATCAGGTGTTTAGTGTGAAGATATATGTTAATCCAGCTAATAGTCGGGCTGTATTAGATGTTCATTGTAACTATGAGCATCAGAGGCTTCAAATTCCTGCCATCACTTTGTCACCTTATTTTCGTGTCCCTCCTTGGTTTTGGTGCTTCCTTTTCTGCTGATCCTCAGAAAACTTCTGCCCTTCACAGTTCTCCTAGCTGTGTTCAACTGTTATTGTTACTGAAATCTTAGCTTGGTGGTAGGATGTAGGGCAAGGCGGATATTTTCTATCTTTTGAAGAGGGCGATGTTCTGTCGGAGTTCCGCAGGTGCTCTGGTTGGCTGAGTGAGTCTGTAGATGTGGATCTTGGTGTATTTGTGGGAGAGGGTGACTTACAAGCGTCCTTCTACTCCGCCATCTTGCCTCTTCCCCCTCAAGGTGGATATTTTCTAATCTTTTAACATAAGCCTCAGTCTTTGGACTGCACTGAGGGTCTGCATCTCAGGGTTGTGCCTTCTCCCCAGCGCCCTCAACCCCATCCTCAGCTGTACCAGGTAGTTTCCAGTGTTCTCTGTCTACAACTTTAAAACCCTCTCCCTAGCTGATTGTCAAAAAATGCTTTATCTGCATTTTTTATTGCGCTATAATGTCATTTCTCCCTTCAAGCTCTCTCTTTGTTATAAAACATTCTAGTGATCTTTCTTCTAAACTTGAAAATCCTTTAAAGGAGGGATACTTCAATGCTGTTATTGTTAAAGATGATTTCACATGAGAAACACCAAAGTCTCATCCTGTTAGCCACAATTTTAAAAATCCACATTTTAAATAGGTATCTACGTGCATCCTACACCTTTTTAAACTGAAGCAATTCTTTGCTATTAATAAATTAATTCTTAGGGCAATTTAGTCTCATCTGCATTGCCAAATTCATTGTTGGGAGCCTAAGAGGAAGCATCTGATATGATGTAACCCCAGATTTTCGGTTGTTTGGAATTTCTCATTCTTTTTTTACATTTTAATAAACTAAGCATACTATATATTGTTTTTGTGAACTCATATATGTTCACTGTTGGAAATTTAATTTACACCTATCACACCTTTTATAGGGTAAGTAAGACTGATATAAGTACATTTACATAAATAGAATTATTGGTTAAAATTATACTGTTAAAATTATACGGCACCTTGGAAACTCTATTCCTATGCTTTCAGAACAATTGTGGCTGAAGTTAAACTAATTTGGGAGACAATGATTGTGTGATTTTGTGTGTATGTATGTGCATGTGTGTGTGTAAACAAAACAAATGAATAAAACCACTGGTTTATTGAGTTACAAATTCAGTTATCAAATACCAGCTGCTCAGATTGGTCCAGCTCCCAGTTCCTTTGATGAGGACAATCTTGAGAGGTTTACATCAGCGTCATGGAATTTGAATCTATTTTGATGCTCCCTTGACTTTGAAATGGCTGCAATACTTGTATCATTGGTTTCCACTATGACAGACCATTTCCTCCATACAGGTAAATTTTAGAATGTTTAAATTATTTTATTAAAATTCTTAAGACAGGCCTGCATGATTAGGATTCTGTAGATTTTGCTTTTGTGAAAATGTGATTTTAAAAACACAAAAAAATTCCTTCTGCCAAATCATGGATGAAACTGATTCTCTGGAAGTGTTGGCCATATGAAGCTTACCACAGAAACGTGTGTACAATTTGCAGAAACTTAGGTCTAGAGGATCTTTTAAAGGTTTATTGCCAGAAATCTGGGAAGATTCAGGTTAGGAGCAGACCTAAAGCTTTCCAAAATCCCTAGACCTTGATAAGATTTGTCAAATAATCAAATCCAATCGTAGTAAAGAAAGACCTTATTCATAAAGTTTATTGCAAGAGGAGGGACAAGGACAATTGCAATTGGGAGGACCTGTGACCCCAGGGTTTGCAAGTATCTAAGAATTCAGCAAAAACTATGTTCTATCAGGAGGGAGAAACAAGGCTGGAAAGAACTGGATGTGGGGAAGTGGGATGAAAGAGAGGCATGGTCTGAGAGTAGATCAGAGAATGTTTTTCCATGGGGCCAGCCTGTTCTCAGGAGTGGAGCCAGGTGAGCGTGGGCCAGAATTCAGAGCCCTGAGAGAAGCAGAAACGCTTAACCAAATTTTGGTTAACGAGCATCTTGTCCTGATGGATCTGTGGGAACAAGCAGTTCAGCTAATCATTTACGAGGCAAAAACCCTGGAATTTGGAGGGTCTGTGTCTGGCCTTGTTACAGGTAGATGAGGCAGAGGCAGGGGCACATCAGTGCGTCTTACGAAAGTCATATGGGGAAGGTGGTCTCAGAACACGAGAGTGAGGCGATTTCTTAACCATCACTATTTTCTTGGTGCGCAGGGCTTGAGTATATTTCAATACTGTCAGATTAGAGGTTGCTTTCTTTAGCTAGTTCGAAGACTTTGACTCTGCAGCACTTGTGCTTGTATCTCCCGGGCCTCTTGGGCCTTTAGAACCTGGAGTGTTGTGTACCTGGCCCAGGATTACATCTGGGCTGAAGGGAATAGAGCTGGAGCTGCCAGACAGGTGAAAGGTGCGCCCTGTTCACTGGCCTGACTGCCGTGTGGCGAACGCGTGGAACTTGTTCGGTACTTTTCTGCCTGGGGAAGGACCGCTTTCTCTTCAAGACTGTCCTCTGACCCTTTGGGGTTTGATATGTTTGGACGTGGGGAGCGAAGGCTTTCTTCTGCTTTGTTGCGAATTGAATGTTCAGTTTGAATAGTTTTCTATTTTTTTAACTGACTTTTAAATCCTTCTATAATTCTAATTAAGCTCATCTTCATCTCGGGAGCTTGGCTAGCTCTAAGGCAAGAAATAAAGGAAGCTTGCTCGCCAGGCCAGGCTTCCTAAGCTCTCACATCTCTACTTGAATTGATTTGCATTATAATGCACATGGGCAGGAAGATAGGTAAATTGAATGTGTGATTAACTGAGCAAAGAATAAAGTCCATATAGAGTTAACATTATTGCTAGGCTACTTGCAGGTCATTTCTGAAGGATGGAAACAGTCACTCTCTAAGAATGAATGTATGAAATATGATGATTATCTTATTGAATATAAAACATTTATTACATCATCCAGTTCCTTTTTATTTAACATGAAATGTGTTGAACAATTTCTAAGATGAGAGCTAATCATGCTATGTGGAGGTAGCCCAGTGCTGGCAAAATGGGAAAACTACTGGATCTGGAAATGATCCTTTTAGTACTAACAGGGAAATACGGTAAAACAATACAACTCAATCTGGGATGCTAGGTTTTTTTTTACATAGTTTGGCAAAAACTGAATTAATGTTTTTTAAAAATATATATATTTGGTAAAAAAGTGTATCCTATCTTTAGCTGGATTTGGGGGAGTGTTAGTAAAGCCACAAACATCTATCATTCAGAAAAAATGAATCCTAGCTAACTTTAAGGAGTAGCTTTGTGAAGATATGTTTTAAAACATCCGCCTGCACATAGGCAAGAATTTTTTCTTGGCATATGACAGTCTTGTTGCATGACCTAATAGTACCCAGAGTAAACATCTTTTTGACATTCAGCATGAATTTGGGTTTTCTCATTCCTGACATTTTCTACAATGCTTTGATAATTTAAATATCACCTTTAGACTTTCACAATACAATTGCTCAGGTAAAGTTTGTGTTAATCATAACAATACATATATAAACACTTATATTTCATCATCTCTTTCTATGGAAGGGTGTCCATGGGCAGATTTTGCATAATCAAGTTAATAGTATTCGTGAATCTGCATGATACTTCTGGTTTATTCTCAGTCTTGGTTCTTTCCACTTTATTAAAACCAATCATAATAAGAAAATGTTTATTTCATAGGGAAAAAATCCTATTTGTCATTATTAGCATACCATATAGTGTGAGATTAAACAGTGTTTTATAATTGAATTGTGTACAATAAAAATGTGCTAGGAATAATTCTTCTCTGTGGTAAGAATGTAATCATCTCTCTAAAAATACCTTGTATTTTTTAAGAAATAAAAAGTTTATCTTAAGTCATCTCTGAATATCAATGTTGCTGATGTTATACATCCTGAAGACAACATGAGTATAAGTAAGTTATGGTAGAAAATGTTTTTCCTTGTCAATGAATTTCCACACTTCTGGAGGATATGATCTTTTTAAATGAAAAGACATAAGAATGTTCAATTCTGATACCTAATTTAGCTATGACTTAAGGGACATACAATTAATGCATGGAATTTAAAGCATTAAGATTGATATTACTACTTCTCTTTTGCAAAAGTAGTTGTTAATTACTTGCTAGAGATCTCAGAATATTAACGTCAGCATGTGGCTATCTCATTTGCTTACTTTAAAATGTGCGATTTTAATTGAACTGCAGTTTTACATTTTTAAACACATGGTCCTAGCTATCCAGGATAGAAACAAAGTTTCAACCAATCAAAATACAGCATACATAAATGGTCCAGGTAGCAAGGCCTTAAGTGATTTTTTTCTTTTATTTGTTTGTTTTGTTTTGCTCAGTTTAGAACCTCAATGTCCTCCTGATTTTTTGACTTTTAAAACAGTATTAACTTTGGTCATCCATTTAAATTACAAAGCTGGTAAGTATATTCACCTTGTCAAAGAAAATTATCCAAAACTTCTGTTTCCTTAATGTCATGCAAGAGAATTATCTAACAGGGCTGTCCTTGTCTGAGGGTCACCTGATTGCCTCTGGGAAAGAAACTTTGTTTTACTTAAAATTCACACTTGGCTAGATCCTAGGCATTTTACAACTCTGAAAAGTTAGAAGTTAACCTTTGAAAAACTAATGTTTGATAAAACTCTATCCAGTAGAAAATTTAACTCAGGAGGTTCCATAGTCATTGAACCACAGGGTTAATCGATTTTGTAATTTCCTAATCTTATTTCACCATTTTTGTTTCAATGGCTGTACACAAGCCCAGTTCCTCTCATTTTTTTGAACTAGCTTTGCCATCCTGCTGATTTCCTATTAATAAGTTGAATAAAATGCTGACAGGTGCTCACTGCTTATTGGTGGGAATTAGGTTTCTTTTAATATTTTAAGAATTATGATTTAATAACCTAATGGCTTTTACAAATAAATAGAAATATAAGCAGAGAAAGAAGCTGAAGGAGAAGAGGGAGAGAAGGAATTAGGCGTATATCTCAGAGACTATTCTGGATGGGGCATTCATTCCAGTTGTTCTGATAAAATATTACAAATGTTTAAAATCTTTTAATCAATAAACTGAAATTGTGCTGTCTCAGCATAATTGCTTTTTTAAGGTATAATCCAGAATTGGAGCACATAATTAGACAGAGAATAGACGAGCTAAATCAAGTAATATTTGATATTAAAACTTTGTGGGAAAGAGGCTTTTTATTCCTTATTCAATCCAATTATTACTATATTGGACAGGTTCACCTGAACCCTTTCCTGTCATAAACTTCATTGAGTTTTATCTGTGTACATATGTGTGTACATGCACATATACTTTATTATTACATTTAAGATGTTGATTGCCCACATAAAGTCTTTATCGATGAGAAGAAAAGTTTTTAAGTGATGTTTAAAATTGCATTGCTCATCCAATCAAAAGAAAAAAAAAAGGCACCAAATGTTGGAGTTTAAGATAGGAATGCTTTGATATTAAGCCTAGAGAACTCTGGTTAAGTTCTTTTACACTAGGTATGAATGATACCATACCTCCCTGAAATTAGTAGTGAAAAAAAAAAAGACAAACACACACACACACACACACACACATTTCCTCATTGAGGATCTCTTACACAAAAAAAGGTCTGCATATAAAAGACAGTCCAGAGACATCTTTGAAGGTTCTCTTTCAAAGCAGCTTCGCTTTCTCGTGTGTCTGGGGATTTCTGTTATTAATTGAAGTTAATTTTCTAGGATATCAGTTTGCCATGCACGTGGGAAAGATTGATAGCCTCTTCGATTCTCAAGAGTGTTGAAAATGACACTGTTCCATCACCGGGTGCCTTCACTTTTATCATCACAAATCAAATTATAAACATCGGGGCAACCTTGCTGGAATCTGGCTTCGGGAGATTTCCATAAGATTAATTAGGCGGCCAAAGCAAAGATGGTAAAATAGAAAGAGGGAGGGGGTGGGGGGAGGGAGAGTGGAACCATTCATTCCTCACAGAATGGAAAGTCAATTCAACAATGGGTAATTAGCGTGGGCCACAGATTCTCAAAGGCACTGAGGACACTGGACTCTTTCTCGCACTCTGATGTTTAGTGCCGTATTGTGGACCCCTCATTTAATTAGTGCACTTTGATACCCACAGGAGTTTGAGGCTCCAGGGCATGCTAAACACAGACTGACACCAGCAAGCTTCTGCCTCCTTCCACTCTAATTAGAGACACAATGAGCTGCAAAGACAATGTTTTACTCCAAGATTTCTTCTGCAGATACCTCTGGCAGGAAACAATCGTTTATTTTGTGTCTATATTGGTATTCAGATTAAATTGTTAGCATGCAAAAGATGAGCTAAGGGCACATATCTATTAAAAATGCTTAGTGGGGTTCAAAAATTAGGGAGGCAATTTGTGCAAAAAAATGTATTTTCCTTTTGGGAAACTATTTATTTTCTACTGGTCTAATTAGAAATAAACTTTAAACCGAAATGCAGGTTGCATTTTAAAGTAAATATCAGTTCTTTCTTAAAATAGCTATAAGTTCTATGCCTTAAACAAATGGTTCTAAAATTATCTAAAAGGAAGAGGGAGAAAAAGAGGGGAAACCCTTCTCCTCCTCTGAATTTCACTGCATTGAAATAACTAGCCAGCACTGGGGAGGGTGACAGAGGTCATTTTTACAGGAAGATTGCTAATCTGTCTGGAGCTCTTTAAAGAAAACCGTGAAACATTTTGGAGTGCGATGTTAAAAAAAATTATAACGTTAGTTTTGATGGACAGTTCCATGCTGATTGGAAGAATATAAATGTCCCAAGGGAGATTGCATATTGAAAATCAACCTCTCAGCATCCACAAAATACTAGTATGTGTTGTTTTAACTATACACTGTAAATTTAGCGCCCCTAAAATTTAAACACAGGACAAATATTTCTCTACAGTATTGTTGGCTCTGTATTTCTATAACACACAACCAGTTTGCAAAATAACCTGTCTCAAAGCATCGTCAACTGAAAGGAATCAGTGCTATTATTTCCTTATGTACCTATATGTCCACCTAGCTACTTACCTGCCTACCAATCTATATCTAACTTTTGGCCAAATTAAGCCAAAAAGTCTTTGTTTTGAAAAAACTGAAAACCCATTTTGAGATTACGTCTCCACCAAACGAATATGTCCTAACTAACTTTTGGTGCCTTTGACACTGAAAATCCTCCCCCCACCACGCCCTTTATTATTCATTATGAAATAGATCAGAAAGGAAGGACATTGTTTTCATAGGAAAGTGGCTTGTTCTGTTGCTCACAGTCGCTCTGATACTTTCCATAGACATATTTTTCCAGCCCTATTCTGAATTTACAGCTACGTAAGGATCTGTGCAAGAATTGTTAAAGTGGTGTCATCTCCAATGCCAAGCCCAGTAGATTGTGAGGATCTCCTGGGACGACAGGTTTAAGAAAGATTGTGTACCAAGAATGCCATGATTATTTAGCAATGCCTTTTGCTGGCTTGGCTTGGGATGAGGTGAGTCAGAGAACATGAGAATGGTAAGATAAGTTCCATGAGTTTGTCAACTCCACCCTTGACTGAAGCGTTCGATGTTTAGACCTAATTTGCACACTGCCAGTTCTGGCCGCTCTTTTACAGTTTATAGAATTGGTGCCCAAATCTAGGAATCTAGTGGAACCTGCCCTATTTGCCTCTAGATAAACTCTTAGCATTTCAGATTCCATTTCTTAAAACTATAATCTTCTTTGGGCATTTTGGCAGTTATGGTCTGTCATCAATTTACTTTATACTGACCTTGCCTGTGAATACTGGACATGTCCCACATCTTCCTCGAATCTCAAAGTCAGACATCTAGGCCAACAAACTTTGATAATGGTCTCAATGCATTTATTGATGAACTTTTCATCTGAAAATGCCCCATTATATCTGAGCAGTTCAAGAAGTTGTGGGTTAGTCATTAATAAGCCATAGTCCTGATCTGCATTTCTTGTGATTTTTGTTGGTGTTCAGAAAAATAACAAAAGAATGTGCTGCTCAAGTGTCTAGAAAAGACTATACCCATGAAAGGAATATTAAAAATTCACAATTAAGCCTAAATTAAAGAAATTCTCCTTTCTTGTCTGTTTTAACCAAGTAGATATCTTCTGAGCACTCGATGACTACGCCCTATATTAAGAATTGCATATTTTAGACCAGGGAGTGATGTATCTGTACCTTTTGGGAGAGAGTTAGCAGTAACATGTACTATATAATTTTTGGTAATAATACTTTAGTTAGCACCACTTGAAAGCAGAATCCCGTCTCCCAAAGGTAACCTATTCCCCATCTAAGTCACCGAAGTAACTGCTGAATAATTAGCTAGCAACCACATATTAATGTTTCAAATCATCCATCATTTGAAATCCTGTATTCAGCCTCAGTGCACTTTCCTAAAAAAAAAAATTCATGCTTGCAGCTAAGAAAGCAGAGGGTTCTTTTCAGATATAACAGAAGACAGTGTGCTTAAGGAGAAACAACCAATCCCATTATGAATAGTTTACAAATGGTTAATATGCCTTCATATTTTCTGCATGTCCTGCTGAAAATCACCTCATCTATTATTAAGACATGCACTAGATTATAGGTGCTTATGGGCACTATTTAATTTATTTTTTAAAAACAATAAACTAAGGAGGAATTCCTTTAAATATGTGACATCCATAGAAAAGTTTAACTTTGTTGGTCACAAAGATGGGTATTTCTCAAGTCACCTATTTGCAGAGTAGAATTACATTACACAGGTTTGTATTTAGACATCCCTGAAGATAGACGAATGTTAAATGCCATGTAGCATTTCGTTAAATGTGACAGCATGGAGTACCATGCTATGACATTATTTTAGATTACAGGCTATGCCAAAAGCCATTTAACAGTGCTATCAGAAAGGAGTGAAGGGACCCCAATGAAAGGTTTCCCTGCTCATCACACCTGCTTTTTAAAGTTTCCCTATTTCCATTAGCCTATTTTCTTCCTGTTCTTCTCTATCTTCCCTTTTCTTTTAGAAATTCATTTCATTCCCTCCTGTATTCAATGATGCTCCTTGCTTCAGGGGCCCTTTATAGTAATTTATTCCATATGCTTATTATCCTTTGTGTAAAAGAGTTTTGCCTTCTTTTTTTCCTTGCTCCCAACTTTCTAATTTTCAGATCATATCTACTCACTTCTCTGGTCTTGAAGCATAAAGACTTTGCTTGGATCAATTTTATCAATCCACTTTATAATTTTTAAAACTTCAATTGGGTTACACGAAGTCTTTTCTTTTCCACTGAGAATTTGCTCAACTTTCCCTGTCTTTTCACATAACTTAATCGTTGAGATCTGGTATCATTCATATAATTGCTCCACACTGTTCCCCTGAAGAGCAATTAAACCTTGCAAAGGTTTGGTGACCAGCACTGTTTAAATTATACAAGGCAAGGTCTAGAAAAGTTTTATCAATAGCAATACTATAATACCTTCAATTGATAAAAGAACTGACTGCTTCAATTTATATATAGCATTACTAAAAAAAAGTATTACATACTTCCATAAACATTCATAATCTATCATTTGATAATGAGAGTTGTGCTTGTGTGTGTGTGTGTGTGTGTTAATAATACAGTTAACGCAAGTAAAGACAAAACACATCAATGCCCAGATTTCTGTTAGGTTCATGCCCACACCATTTGTAGGGTTGGTTTAAAAAAATCACAGTAAGTCATATCCCAGGAGGCTTATTCAAGCTTCCCCCATTCGATAGTATTGGTCCATTTTATGTAAATAGATATTTCTTTTTCCACAAAACCTCCCACCTATACTTATGAATCTCTATTTCTATTTCCAAATGGTAAAAAAGTGGGATATTTATATACAAGCCAGCCAAGTAAACAAGAAATAGGCCCCCAAGGCTAGAATTTAGATAAGGCATTCCTAAGGTGTTTTTTTTTTTAGTCATTTACTACTTACACATTTAATTGAATACTGGTTTGGACTTCTAATAAATATTAAAATAAAGTTTTTAGTGTATTAGGCATGGAAGCTTTAAAAACATCTTTGTTAATGGTGGTTTCTTTCTCAAGAAGAATAGTGCTTATTTTTTAAAGCCTTGCTATGACCTTTACTTAGTATGAATTAGGTGGCTTGGGAAAAACTCTGATAACTACATTTACTTAAAAATTGTTCAAATGAAGTTAAATTATAAAATGATTATTTTTAAAGACAATGAAAAAAGCCTTTTAGAGAATTCTCTACACCCAGATGTCTACAAATTGCTTGTATGGAATACCCAGTTTTAAAGCTCTGAATGAATAGGGATGGAGGGCAGCGTGCAAACTGCCCAGATCCCCATATTATCTTAATGACTCAGAGCAGCAATTCTCGACCGCCTCACTGTCCTCTACTTTCTGAAATACCACTTTGATGTTCACGGGTACTCCATATACAGACAAGGGCCCCTGCGTAAGGAATTTCAGCATAGACATTCTTTTGACTAATATCCATCACTGAAATGACTTTATTTTTTACTTAAGAACAAAATGATGGGTAGTTTAGGCAATAGGGTCAAAGGAACACCATTATTTTTCTCAGACCAGTGGTTCTCAGCTCATGTTGCACATTGATATCACCTGGGAAGCTTTAAAACATGCCAATCTCCAAGTCTAACCCCAGGCCAATGAAATCAGTCGTTAGGGATGGGCTTTGGAATTGGTGCTTTTAAACCTGAGTGATACGAATGGGTGATCAGAGTTGAAAAGCATTTATTTAAACCAATAGTCCTCACTTGGGTGGGGGTGCATAGTGTAATCACTAGGAGATATCTTCTATAATGCACAGAATGTCAGGTGGGGGCCCGGGACAGTATTTTCAAGTTCCTCCAGCTTGTATTGCCATTCATGTTTATCTGAAGTAGAATTTAAATGATATATCAATGTGTATTTTCAAGAATTCACCATATGATTCTGATTTGCCCTTCATTCACATTTGAGAATCACATACTTGGATTATTTGTCCTATATGTATTAATAGAGTCAAAGCAGCAAATTAATTGGTTCTAAGAGCTGCAGTTATATCCTGCAGACTAATCCTGAACTCAGTGTTTCTGGAATATGCCAGAGGGTACCAAAAATTTTTATTCAGAACTGGGAGATGTGCTACACTTCTATGTTTCTCAAGGTGTTTTCTTTAAAACAAAATATTGTGGTGGTATAATAGTTGTCTTCCCCCCTAAAAAATACATGTTTGTTGGGGGCAGTTCTTTGATCTAATAAGATTAGGAGATGTTGTTTCAAGCCGTGCTAAATAGATTACCTTAATGCATAATTTATGAGAGCCCTGAATGTGTGGATAAGCACTGGGAATCTTCTAGAGCCGTGTTCCTCAAACTTAATGTACATACCAACCTGTCTGGTGGCACAATGGGAGAATACTTGTTAGGAATCTTGCCACTGCTAATGATTAGTCAAAACAGAGAAGCAGGGGACGTGAAAGGAACTAATATTTCTTGATTGACTATCATGAAATAATTTAATGTGGTTAACATGTCTGTAAGGTAGGTGGTATTTTCCTATTTTACAAATGACGAATCTGAGGTTGAAAATAATGAAGTAAGTTGCTCAAACTGATAGAATTATTAAACTCAAGCTGTAATTCTAAATTCAGGTTCGTTTTATTTATAAACCTGTGCTCTTTTCACCACACCTTCTTTTATCTGTCCTCTTTTTTCTTTTTAAATAAGGTATAGTTTTCATACAGTAAAATGCATAAATCTTAAGTGTATAGCTTAGAAAATTTTAATGTATGTTTATATTCAAGTAACCATCATTCAGAGCAAACTGGAATATTTCCGTTCCCCAGAAACTCCTTCATACTCCTTCCCAGAGGAAGCTCTGTTCTGATTTCTATCACCATTGGTGAGTCTTTGCCTATTTTCGGACATCAGACAAATGGAAATATATATTATGTACTCATTTATGTCTGTCTTCTTTCACTAAATACAACTGTTTTGAGATTCACCCATCTTGTTGGGCATATATGTGGTTCATTAATTGATTCTCCCGTTGGGAGACATTTACATTGTTGCCAGAGTTTTGCCTATGATGACTAGAGTCTCTATGAATAATCCTGTACAATTTTTTTGTGGACGTAAGCACTCATTCCTTTGGGAGATATACATAGCAATGGAGTTTCTGTATCACAGGGTAGGCATATATCGAACTTTATTAAAACCTCTCCAGCACCAAAAGTAGTGGTGCAATGAATGACAGCTCTGGTTATTCTATTATTTACCTCCTTTTATTTCTTAACTGTCTTTTTATTTATTTCTTCCTAGGTAAGCAAAATCAAGAAAAAGGAAAGTGTAACCCTTCTAAAAGACTATCTTTGAATAGTGTGCAAAATTAATGGAAAAAAAATTCCCTTGACAACTGGATGTATGCCTGCCCTACCCAATTTTAACAGGGTGATTTTTCAAATCAAAGAAACAAACACACAGTGACATGATCGTCATAGAACCCAGAATAGTGGCTAAACACAACTATTGATAAGGAAAAGATAAAAAGGAATATGAACAGGTAAGATGCCTTAGAAAGGAAAGAAGGAATAAGCACGGGAAAAGCAGGAGGCATCAAAGGCAAATACGAATGTGCATAGAACAATAAAGACATATTGAGGTGACTGGGTTCCAGAACAGGCGGATGCCCAGAAAGCCTTGGTTGGCTGGGCAGACACTGAATAAAGGGAGAGTGGCAGGCAGGAAGCAGTTAGGAATCGCCTGCCTCTAAATGGGTTCTGTTTAAAAATCAGCATGGAATGACACTTTTACACGAGTATCTCCTATCTCCCCACCCTCCTCCACTTACTAATGTGATTTTAGCCCCCACTTTGGTTCATCAATCACTCTCTTTCATTCAGGAACCTAGTTTTGGTGCAGGTGCATAATTTACTCGGCCCTTCCCCCTCAAAGTATGCCGAACTCCTCGGGTGCAGACTCATTTTGGTTTTGCCTCCTGCAATGTTACCTTCATGCTGTGGCCTGTCTTTATGTAACATGCTTTAGTTTCTAGGCCAAACTTTCAACAACTTCCCTCATTCAGTTTCAAGAGCTCAGCAGTATCACCTAAATTTGGAGCTCTAACCCAGTCTACTCAGGCTAAAATTAATCACAAATCCTAAAAAAAAAAAAAAAAAAAAGCATTTTAAAGACACTCACAGTATGAGCTTAGAAGTAGCTCTTTGAATGACCCTAAAAAATAAAAAATAAATAAAACTCAGCTGTACATATTGATTCCTATTCTTGTCTGTTGGCTCAGTTTGGTCATGGATGTTTGTATGGTCAGGCCATTCAAGATGGCTGTTCTCTTGCTCTCTGTACATCCCCTGCTCAACCAGTCCCTGCTCATTCACAGGACTATCAAATCCTCTTAATTATCAGGCTTAATCAGAACTGCCTACGTGCTTGCCCCCTGCCCCAGCCTCCGGTTTCCCTAGTAACTGATGAGCCAACCTGACATCAGCTTCCTCTATAAATGGTACCCTCCTCCTCCCTCAAGTGGTGTAGCTTGTTGCTGTGTCCTGCCTGCTATCTGCCGTGTACTGTTGCTCCAAGACTTTTGCTTCTAACTTGTAAGATTCCCTATCCAACCAATCCTTGATGTTTCTGTCGCTGCTTCTGGGCCCTTTCTTGGGTCTTGCCAGTGGGCAATTACAAGGCCTGAAAGGTGAAGCCCAACAATGTTAATTTACGTTTGTGGAAAGTTTGTTGTATGTGGTGATATGGAATTTAGACCCATCTTGTTAAGATCAGCTCTCCCACTTGCCCACAGAATTTTTTAAAACCCATTGATGAGCCCAATGGTCACAAAATGTACTAAACTTCTCTCTAGCCACCACCACATTAGAAGTGATCATTCATGTAGACTTCATAGAAAGAAAGTAGGCCTTACCATTTGAATAGCCTTCTTGGAGGAGCTGCCATTTGGAGAGGCATGAACAAGAGATACAAGTAATCTGCAAATAGCATGGTAATTTATTTAATCTCTTCTCTTTGTTTCATGCATTGCTGACTAGCAAACATTAGATGGACATATCAAATACATGAAGCATTATAAACCAGTGGCCCAGATTATATATGATTGTTAAGTTCTAGGTTGCTATCCATATCAGGTAATTAAAATTTGTTCAAAGGACTGATTTTTGAAAATTATGTTTAAACCAGAAGCCTATCTTTCTCAAGGCTGCTAAACTTTTTCTTGTTTATTTTCATTAAAAGTTATACAGAGTTTCTGTTTTCTTAGATAACTCGTAATTGTTTAAAATTAACCCAATGAGAACAGAATGTAGCTGATAGGTTTTACTGGTTCCATGGGGTTTAAAGTAAGAATTCTACCAACTGGATTTTTCCCCCAAATATCAACCAAGGGTAAATAAAACAGGAAGTAATCTAGGAAAGCTATATGTAGAATATACATGTATGACAAAGAATAGCAAAAGAAATTTACAAGTCACCTAAATCTTGTACAGTTTTAAAAAGAATCCAACTATTCTAAAAGGAAAAATGAAAACATTATAAAGAATAACGGTGAAAGCAGTACCTGCCTTTATATATAAGGCACTGATTCCTACGGTTTCATAAAATATACACTAGAGTCACAATCCCCACATTCTATTTATTTTAGTTTTATATTTTAAAACTCATTTCTAAGTACTAAGAAAAGATCAATTATCACCTACTGCATAGTACCTTTAAAATTCTGCAGTAAATCTTACCTTTTCCTTTTGCATTGTGTGTCCACTTGTAACAATTTATGACTAGCAATGAATATATGATGCAAGAAATGCACATACTATCAAAATCACTGACTTTATAACTTTTTTCTCTCTGATTTTCTATTTGAAATAAGTGGATCAAAGACCTTTTTCTTTACCCTATTGTTTTTACTCTAAAAGCCACTCAGCTCTTAATAAAAAGAAATACTAAGTACTGGTTTTAAAATAATCTGTCACTCAATCAGGCACTTACACTTTGAGCAGACCACTTATGGAGCTTTAGAAAAGAGTTTTTTAAAAACACAAATAAAGGAAAATCACAATTAAATGCAGATTGGAAAATTCCATTTTATATTGATTTTATTACTGGAATTTGGAAGGAAGCCTTGTGACTGCATTAAGCTGATGTTGTAATGAGTGAAATGAAAGAGACAATTAGGACCTTGGCCAGTTAATCACGGAAAAAAGGTTCCCCTGAGCCCTTCATTCATGCACCTGGGAGGAGGAGAGGTACCCCTCCTACTTATTTGATCCCTGTAAATCTCTTGGTTAGTTTTTAGTATTTTACTGTATCGTCTATAATGGGGAAAATGAGATGAGAGTCAAATCCCCAGGAATAAAATAGAAGATACGATGCCACCTGTCTTCTTTTATGAAGCTAATTGCAAATAATAATGACTTGAGTGAAGATTTTAGATCACTTGGTATGTACTATAAACTACTTCATAATTCTATCTTGCTTTTTCCTGTTTTAGATTTTTAAAAAATTGTGGATATAACTAAACTTCCAGGTTTTCAAGGATTTTTTTAGGGGGCCTATTCTACCTTCTTCCAGCATGACGTCTAAAATTGTGTGCATCAAATAATATCCTCAAACACTGCATTTTTATCTCACTATTAGAAATATTTGCCCAAATAATTTGTGTTTGCAAATTTAAAGGCTGGGTTAAGACCATTTGCAAAAATTGGCACTGGAAATGTCAAGTACACACAGCCTTTATATAGCATCATAAATATTAAAGGGTGGAAAACCTAGATCATGAAGTTCCAGAGAAGTAATACACCTTATCTACCCAGTTGACACTCAAAAGAACAGGAGATG
Organism: Vicugna pacos; assembly: GCF_048564905.1. NCBI lineage: Eukaryota > Metazoa > Chordata > Mammalia > Artiodactyla > Camelidae > Vicugna > Vicugna pacos. The sequence continues at coordinate 30,390,322 of NC_132993.1, forward strand.
TCAAATCTTTGGGGGAGGGAGTATGTAGAGCTCCAACTTTAAAATCCCCCACCTTAAGCACAATTTGTAACATACTATCATGCATTATTGAGTTCAAAGATAAATCAAGTGAATTTTTTTCTCTTTAAAAATGGATTTCTTTTTTCCCATTGGCCTGTTGTTATGTTCAGTTGGACACATCCTGAAAGGGAGGCTGATCTCCAAGGATCCCTTGTATTAGTCTATGAGGGATGGATTTTATAAGCATCTACTCTTTACAGAATAATTCTGGCTTCAGTAAGCCAAAATGGCCATCGCTTCCTATTATCTATTTTTAAAAATACATAGTTGAGAGGTAAAACATGGCACTCTGAGGTGCTAGAAAAGGAGAAAATTGGGTTTCATGACATTTTTGCAGCAAATAGTATTCAGGGCATCATGGTTAACAGCAACCAATCCATAAGATTCTAGATGAGATGCTAATTCTAGATCCTATATGAAAAATAGGTTTTACTGAAAAATTTCAGAAAGAAAAATTCCTTATGGCCACTTTTCTACTTAAGAGTAAATTAAAAAAATAATAATGAGATAATATTCCTAATAGCATGCCTTAAGGTTAACAAAATAGTTTCTCAGAAACTATCTAATTTGATCTTTACAATATCATGGACAGTTTGCTTTATTATTCTTCTTTGCACATTGAGAACACTGGAAGCCAAAGAACTAAAGTATTTCACAAAATATTGTGCCATTAATAAGTTACACATTCGTGATTTGAACACATGAGACTTCTCTGTGATAGCAAGAGCAGAGTTTCACTATGTGAACTTAAATTTCTTTGAGGCCATCAGTTACTTTCTGTGGGTTCTTAACAATGGAATGGGATTATTGTTCTTCAACCAGATAATTTAAAAATTCTTAGTGTTGTATCATTTGGGCTACATGATGACTTGAGCATAACATACACCATTCCTGGTGCATTGAGCTGTGTAACGTTATCTGAACACACTTCAAGACTAAGAAATAGAGCAAGGGGTAATTGTTCAAAAGTGGCTTTGCACTTTATTCTTCTTGGGACTTTTAGGGTCACTCTCTGATCTACTGATCTGACTCTCTAGTTTTGATTACTGGCCTGACCATGGGCTTGGCTGCAATATCCTATCATATCTTAATTTAAAAAATAAACAGATTTGGGAATTTAAGGAAGGAATGAGTCCAGGATTCCATCCTATTATCCCTGTATTATTTTTGCTAGGGCATCCTAACAAAGTGCCAAAGACTGGATAGCTTGAACAGTAAATTTATTTTCTCACAATTCTGAAGGTGAGAAATCTGAGATAAGGTGTCAGCAAGGTTAGTGTTTTTGAAGTTTTTCTCCTTGCCTTGCAGATCAATATATCTTCACATGGTCCTCCCTCTGTGTATGCTGGTGTTGTAATTTTCTATACTTATAAGTAACCAATCCTATTGGATTAGGACACAACTAAGGGCCTCATCATTACTTACCATTTTGAAGACCGTCTCTAAATGCAGTCATGTTCTGAGATACTGGCAGTTAGGACTTCAACATATGAATTTGGAGGGGACACAATTAGTCCATGACAACCTCTCACTTCTTTGCCATCTCTTCCCCAGGAGGAAAGGGCTGCTTACCTGTTCACTGAGCTCTCAGGACACTGATGAAACCACTTTGCCAGGCGGCATCACAGGGTGGCAGAAGGCCATGCTTGTGGCTGTGCTCCTCCAGAATCTTCTCTACTTTCTCTCTCATACTCAACCAACAAGTGGCATGGCCCTAGAGGGCTTCTTTTTATGATTCCTCCTTTCGCATGGTCAGAGGGGAAAAGGGCAAAGAAATAAAAGTATCATAATAATGTTCCATATTGTCAAGCAGAAATCACAAAACTTAAGCCTTTGTTGAAAATATGTCCACATGAGGGGAAAAAAAAAAGAATAAACCGCTTGGCCCCATCGACTCCTCCAGCTCCTAAAATAGCTGCTCCTCTTGTCACATCCCACACACAGTTTTGAAGTCTGCACTTTCTTACCTCTTCTTCATTCTTCCTCCTACTTATCTGGTTCACCTGACCATCAGTTCAGTAACAATGCTCACTTGAAGATCACCACTGCATCCTCTAATACCACATTCATCAGACAATCTTTTCTTACTTTATTCATCAGGCTTCACACTGCAATCTTCCCCTTCTCCAATCCATTCTCAAATCCACCTTGTAGTTCCATATAGTCTTAAGATTTTTGTGACTTCCTGGTAGATTGTTTTTTTATTATCACGTGTTTGAAATTGTGTATCTTCTTTTTCCTTAAATTCTATTTTATCAGATACTAAAATGACTAAACTAGTTTATTTGGCTAGTGTCTGGCTGGCATGTATTTTCCCAAGACTCTAATACAAGCTGTTCTTTATGGTTTTGTTTGCCATTCCTTTGAGGATGATCTCTCTCTTTTCTGTAGGTGGTCTTTGTGTGTCATTAGTTTCTGCCATTTCACTATGATGGATTATAATTTTTTTTTCAATTTACTCTCCTTGGAATTTGTTGCACTGTCTGCCTTAAGTTGGTATAAATAAATACATATATTTGTGCATATATATATACATATATATATACCTACAAATATTTGTGATAAATATATATATACACATACATCTGCCACTATAAGCCTATGTATTTCTCACTTTATCCTTTGTGTCTTTCAACAATTTTTACATGTTTTCTACCTCTGTGGCTCTGTGCCATATTCTGGGTAATTTCTTCATCTATATTATCCATTCACTAATTTTATTGATCTATGCCTAAATTGCTATTACTTTTGCTCATTTATTTTCCAATCAAATAATTATATTTTTCCCCTCTCTAGAAGTTCTTTTCATTTCTTTTTCAGATAAGATCATTTTCTTTTCTCTTGATCTTTGTTCATATTTCTAATGCCTTTTATATATGCTTGTACTCTGTTTCCTGGTCACTTCTATTCCTCAAGACTTGGAATTTTATTCAGTCATCTCTTTGTTTCTGCTCTCTTTTGCTCATGGTATCTTATTTCCTTGTTTGTTTTGTAGATTTTGACTGTAGGCTTATTTTTCTAGAAATTTTATCTGTGGTAGTTCAGTGAGAATGGAGATGGAGATGGGTTTCTCTAGAAAGATTTGAATTTGCTTTTGCTTGCCATCCAAGGGCACCATCAGTCCAGGACTGCTTTCTAACTCTGGAATACAGTTATTTATTGTGGGCCTTGGCTATGCTCCATGTCCTGCAATATTCTTTCTCCCTCTCCCTCTCCCTCTCCCTCTCCCTCTCCTTTTTCTTTTTCCCCTCCTCCTCCCTCCCCTTCTTCTTCTTCTTCTCCTTCTTCTTCTTCTCCTCCTCCTTCTCCTTTTTATGATATCTTTTCCTCTTTTTGCCCAAGTATTATTCTGAGTTAATCCCTCAGAAACTTTTTGTTTCACCTTTTTTTTTTCCCTTCTAAATTCAATCTGGAGTTTATTCTAGGTATAAAAGTTTATATTTTGATAACTGTTTCATCTAAAATTTAAAATTTGTTCTTTTCATATCCTCAGCTAATCATTTTTGTATGGATGTTAATGATGTTTTTAGCATCCTACACTTTTTTTTTAAATATGCTTTCATGCTGTTTTATTGATTATTTTAATCTTGATGAATTGACCTCTGGTTATATACTTGTGGCTATCTTTTTAACATGTACCATCTCTCTTTCTCATCTTTCTCCTTTTTTCTTCTCTTTCTCCTCCTCCATCACTACTACTTTGTTTCTCCCCCTTCTCCACATTCTCCTTCTGTTTCTCCTCCTCTCTCTTCCTTTCACTCTCATGATTTCTCTCCTCATTCCCATTGAATGGTTTTTTATTTGCTGTGTTACCATGTGCAGAAATGCCTTCTGTACCAAGGTATTTTGGGGGCTCTTGCATACCAGTCCTCATGTAATTTTTCTCAGTTTTCTTGTGACAATGTGTGTATTTTCAGCTACCTTTCTAGGCTTGAAGCTTTATATAAGGCACAGGTCCAGTCTCTGTGTCATCAGCATCTTGGAATCCACAGTATTCTCCGGTTTCAAGAAATCCTCCTATGAAATGTAAAGCATTTTAATCCTAGTTCTCTACACAAGCAGAACCCCAGCTACCTGTTTTCTCTGGACTTTGGATTCAGCAGGCTAATTCCTTCTGCCTACTCTTTAGCTTTGTTTGTGTGGTCAGTGGGGAAGACTATCTTATTTTTGTGTCAGGCTGAGTGTTTATTCTATTTATTTATTTATTTTTTACTTTGTGTATCATCACTATGTAGTTGGAACCATGGCATGGGATTGTCCAAAAGCATGAACTTACAACCATCTTGGCTGGAAATCAAACTGTTTTCTATATTGCTACTTCTTACTTTTCTAAAACATAATTTTCTGCATTTTACTCTTTCCTAAAATAATTTATTGACCTCTCAAAGTATTAACCTGGTAATGCAGTAATGTCTGTGGTTCAGAAATTTTAAACTAAATAAAGGGTTTTTTAATATTAAAATATTATTTGAATTGTTAGTGATGACAGATTTTCATAGTGAAATCTCAAAATTATAGCTCTTTAGACGTACTCGTCTTACTTTGTTTTAAAGGGCTTGTGTCCAGTTTAAGCAGCAGTAACCCATTTAAGATGTTCCCATGGGAATTAGCCTAAAAAATACATATTTCTTCCTGACTAGATTTTCATATGGAAAAAGAGCCTACATAGTAATTTATGGATCAAGAATAAAAACAATATCTGACCTCAAGTCAATTTGGTGGGAATGCAGAAAGTTGATGCCTCCATTACACACCAATTAACCAATTTGAAATGTCTTTAATTATAACCTTTTCAGATAGAATATACCAGCTGGCCTTTGCAAAGTATCTTAATACATTTTAAAAAGTTAAACTGTATCAGTTTTCTGTTGCTGCTGTAACAATTTATCACAAACTTAGTGGTTTTGTTACCAAACCAAACTTGGGTCTTCTTGCTTGCATGCAATAAAGCCAACCTGCTGACACCCAGTTGTGGTGAAGGAAAGTGTAGCACTTATTATAGGGCTCTGAATAAGGAGTGTGGGGCAGCTGGTGCTCAAAAAGCCCAAACTCCCTGATGGGTTTTGGCAAAGCATTTTTAAAGGCACCATGAGGGAGGGGAGTCACAGTGTATGTGATCAGCTTGTGCACAATTCTCAGCTTGGTTGATGGTGAGGTAACAGGGTGGTGTCACAGGAATCGATATTATCAATCCTTAGGCTCCAGTAGGCCTGGGGGATCTGTGCTCATGGTCATCAAATAGTTAATGTCTTCCATTTCATGGGGGTTTTAGCATCTGTAAAACAACTCAGGAAATGGTCATCAGATACTATTATCTATGTACTTCAGAGAGGAGCTAAAACAGAGGATATGGGGGAATGGTCTGTTCTGAGAAGGCCCCATAGGGTCCTGATTTACAGGTTGAACAATACAAATTTATTATTATAGAGTTAGGGAGATCAGAACTCTGAAATGGGTACCAATGGGCTAAAACGAAATGTGAGCAGAACTGTGCATTCCTTCTGGAGCTATAGGGAGGATCCATTTTCTTCCCATTTCCAGATTCCAGGGGCCACCACATTTCTTGGCTTCTGGTCCATTTCTCCCATGTTCAAAAGCAGCGGCATAATATCTTCAAGTCTTTCTCTGACTCTGGCCCCTTTTCTGACTTCCACATTTTTTAGGACCTCAATTATTACAATGGCTCCACTCAGATAATCCAGGACGATCTCCTTTTTTAAAGGTCAGTTGATTAACAACTGTAATTCCATTTGTAATCTTAATTCATCTTTGCCTTATAACTTCATGTAATCACAGGTTCCAGAGTTTAGGATGTAGGCATCTTTAGGGGACAACTGTCCTACCTACCACAGGAATATTTAATTAAGAAATGTGCAAACTATATACCAGGAAAAGTTCTACAGTTAACACTGGTCAATTTTTCAGTATTTTTATTTTATTTTAATATTTTACTTTGTGCCATAAAAAGTGCTTCAGACCTTAAAGACCCTGATACCTACAATTTGGAAGTGGGAGGTATTATTCATAACATTTGCAGGTGAGACACTATTCAATTCTGTTTCATTTGGTATGTACCATCTGGTAAGGTTGGCATTTACTAAATCAGAAAACAGGTTTATATAATATCAGAATATCAATTTTTCAAGATATTTTCTCTCATACATGAGTATAATTGACATGAACATTTTGTCATTTTTCTGAATGTTAATTTTAAATTAAAAATCAGTATTTCAATATTTTCTATTTTGCTTTCTGTATTATTTTTAAACATAAAAGGGATTTGTTTTTAATATTAAGCATGCCATCAATCTTAAAAACAGTCCCAACTATTTAAAAAAATCTATTTTCTGCAGTCATAAGACCTACATTTCTCATAAAACAAATTTTTTTTTGTAGATAATTGTTAATAAATGATTAAAGAAGACAATTTAGGTGATATAAACAAAGTTTACTTAACATTTCATGAAGTGGACAGTCTCCTTTTGGAAGACTGCAAAATAAGGCAGGAGGCAAGAAGCTTTTATAGGATAAATAATAAGAAATGAGGAAGAAACAAAAAAGTATCTGATTAGCTGGGGCCATATAGTTAACCTTGCTTGAGGTGAGAAGGCCCAGAGTTGGCTTCTTGACCCAGGACTGGATTGGCTTTGGGAGCTGGCTGACTGAATATACTGCACTTCTGATTAAGTGGAGGACACAAAAGTTATCTAACTTTCAGTTTGTTGATGTGGTACCCTGAGCAGGAGCAGCTCCATTGTGGGCTTAGAATTTTTTTTCAACAATATTTATTTTTCTATTATAATGGGCTTTTTGGTGATTCCAATGACTTGCTAGCTTTAAACAATCAAATACAATCATCCAAAAAATCTATCATTATTTAGACAAAGGTTTTCTGAATTTCTTATTTTCTTCAAACTAAATGCCTTATTTTCATGGAAAAGTTATAAAATATAGCAATAGTACACAGCAAACTATGCCAGCATGTTATCACAAAATACACATTTTACACTGAAAATAATTTAAAATTTTAAAGTATCTATACCACAAAATAAGAAATGTATAATATGATTGACTACCCCTCTGAAAACAATCTAAAGTCCTGGATATAAAATATTTGAAAAGTTGTCTTGGGTGTTTCAGTGAATTTGTATAATAATAAAAAAAATCGAAATATTGAGAGAAGGCAGAAAGCTAGAAAGTTAAGCAGAGCATGGAAACTTGCTTTTGTGTGTGCTGAAAAAGATGACTTAATAGCTCCAATATGTTGTGAAATTATAAATTGCTATAAATTGCATATCTAAATAAATCATAGAGAAAAGGCAATATTATAATGGAAATAAGAAAAATAATAAAGAATAACAATAATGAAAATACTACCCCTTAAAAAATAAAAATACTACCCCTTAAAAATGCAGGTAAGCAGTATTTAGAAGAATAGTCATAGCCTTAAAATACTTAAATTACAGAATAAGAAAGGCTGATAATGAGCAAAGTATCCACTCATGTTAAAGAAGGATAGTAGTAAACTGAAGGAAGGAAAAAAAAATCAACGAAACCAAAGAATCAACCAAGCCACATATTGTCTTTTTCCCTCTCCCAAAAAAGTAAAAATCACAAACCTCTGGAAAATCTCTAGATGAAGAGAGAGATGCAAAAACAACTTTAGTATAATGTAAAAAGGGACATATGTACAAAAAATAAAGTGATAAAAAGATAAGAAGAAAACTAGAAACATCTTTATGACAAGAAATTTGAAAACTTATATGAAAGGACAAATTCCTACACAAATATAGCTCACCGAAGTAAATGGTGAGAAGGTACATGAGAATGGATAGAAATGGATGTGTAAAAATGTATATAGCCTTCAACAGGTTTAAATGTGTAGTTTAAAATTGTTCCACAAAGAAAACTTCAGGCCTAAACAATTTTACTAATAAGTTCTTCCAAACATTCAATGAATTGATGTAATAATTTTACACCAACACTTCCAAAGATATTTTAAAATAGAGAATATTTCCTAATTCATTTTATGAAGCTGACTTAATCCTGATAGCAGAGCCTAACAAGAATGAGAAAGAAAATTATGAGCCAATTTCAAACATAGATGTAAACTCCTAAAAAAAAAATAGGCATTAAATTCAAATAATGTAAACAAACAGCAAGAGGGAGGGAGAAGGGGAAAAGGAGAGATAGGAAGAAAGACAGAGCAAGAAAGACAAAGTGGAGTTTGTCCAGGCAATTCAAGTTTGCTTTAATATTTTTTTAAAAACAACGTTTGTAATTTATCACATTAAATGTTAAAAGGTGAAAAACCATATGTTAACCTCAAAAGATGTAAAATACGTTTTTGATAAAGTACTTTCATGATAAAGCTCTGTAACCTAGACATAGAAGGGAATTTCCTTAACCCTGATCAAAAATACATACCAGATTAAAAAAAAAATACCAGGTTACCTATAGCAAACATCACACAATGTTAAACATTGTATTTTTATGTCCTAATATTGTAGAATGACCTTTCAGATCAATTAGGGGAAAGCATGAGTTTTCAGCAAACGATTCTGTGACAATTGGTTTATTCATCTGGAAGAATAAAATTTGGCCCTTACCTCACTGATAATGCAAAAACATTTTCAAGTGGATTAAATATAAGTGGTAAATTATGGCAAGGGACAAAATAACTGATGATCTTGGGATATGGAAGCATTGCTTAAGCAAGATAAATAAAACATAAAGCAAAACAGGAAAGAGGAAGATAACAAACTACATCAGAATTCTACTTATTTTCATCAGATTATACAAGGAAGACAGTAAAAAGATAAGTTACAAATAGAAGATATTTCCAAGCTATATCACTGAGATATGATTTGCATGCAGGATATTCAAAAAACCCCTAGAAGTTAATTAGAACAAGATAAACAATTCAATAAAAAAATGAGCGATAGACAAATAGTCATTTCACAGGAGCCCCAATAAACTGAATTAAGCAAAAGCCCATAGAGAAAACTTTATGTTAAACAATACATTTAATGTTTCAATCTTGCAGAATTATGTTTGAAGTTCAGAAAAAGTTAAAGGTACCCACTATCACCACTACTATTCAACATATACAGGGGGTAGGAGTATTTGAAAAAGGGTGGAATAAAGAATCTTTAACAAACCTAATAAAGACATAAAACCCAAATACAAGAAAATGACAATGCTTTGAGGGACAGGACACCAGATATGGGTTATAAGCAAAAATTATTCAAAATATGAAAAGAAAGGTAGTTTTCAGAAAATATTAACTATACTGAATCAAGATAAATCAGAAAGTCAGACAAGACTAACATATTCTCAGTGTTGTATATTTTCTTTTAGCAGTATTTTCCCCCATTATTTGACTCTCTCAAAATTAAATTACTGTATGATGTGAATGTACGTATTCAATTATTTCTTAGTTGACTGTAAACATTCTCCCACTTCCAGCTAAAGAAGGATATATTTTCTAAATAAAAACGTTAATTTTTTCCAGAGAGTCTGTTTTGTTGGTTTATTGGTTTATTAATATCTAAGATTCCTATTATGTAAGTAATGAATCATCTAGATCTGTTCTCTGTAATGCTAATATTTCTCTCCTTCCCCTTTTTCTTCTCTTTTTTTTTGGTTACTTTAGGTGCCCACCGAAGAGGTGATGGAGGGCAAGCGTGGTCTTCAGAACCTCAAGCCCACCAGCCCAAAGTGCCTAGAAACTGCCACTGTCCAAAATAATCTCCCACTTCAGCCCCCGATGTTATTCCCCCAACACATGATCTGGCCTCCACCAAATGCAGCAATGGGAGCAGCAGGGCATCCACATCCCTTTATGCCGAGCCCTTGTCAACACAGCACCAAATTAGCTTCCCAGATTCTGAGAATTTAATGCTGCAATCTCATTCTTCTCTGTGGCCAGAACCGACTTCTTGGATCCAGGGGAAATTCCAAAGAGGCAAACCTGAGCTTCCCAACAAACCGCTGTCTCCGAACTTGCACTCTTCATCTCCGTAGACCACAGATGCAAGGAAATGCAGGGCAGCCCAGAGCCAGAAGTGAGAAGCCCGTGGACACCGCTGTGACGGGAGCCCAAGCCACACCCACCGCCGGCCCAGCATGCACCGCGCCACGGCCTCGGCCTCCGTGGAAACTTCGAGCTGGGACCGCCGGCCAAGCCCTTGGTGAGGCGCTCTTAATACTTATTTTCTTGGTTTTCACTTCTTCATAAATTACAAGTTGCTGTCTTGGGGTGTTCTTCAGCTCGTTAATTTGATTTCCTGCTCTGTCCAATGTGAGGTTCAGTCTCTCCTTTGTATCTTTTCACTGAGTTAACGGTGGTTGCGTGTTTTACAATCTCTAGCTGGCCTTCACGAGACGCGGCTTCTTTTTCGTTGCTACATGCTATAGTTTTATAGATGTAATAGCCTCTTGAGACTGAGTAAGAATGTTTAATTAACCTCCTAGTTTTTAGAGTAAAAAAAATTTTTTTTCTTGAGAGAAAGTTTACTCTCGGTTTTCAAAGAAATGCCCTCTTTTCTGGCTTCATATTCTCTACATATCGTTGAGTAGCGTTTCTCTGCTTTCTTGTTACAAACCCCACTGCGCCGGCCTTCTGCTTCTAGTGACCGCTTAGTCCAGAAAGAAAACTCATCACGCCGATTTTCGGCTGTCCCCTGACAGAAAGCTTACCCTTCCACTGTTACGTCAGAGATTAAAGGAGTTTCTCAGTTTTCCTTAATTTGATATGTATGTGTGTATGTGTGTGTGTGTGTGTGTGTGTGTGTGTGTGTGTGTCTACGTCTGTGTGTATGTCATTTTTGAGAAAGTATTTACTGTGAGGAAATAGGCACATGCCTGTATTCTTACGACATTTTACCTCAAAGACCTTGAGAAATCGCCGTGCATACCTACATTATCTTAAGGTAGTGCATACTCTGGCCTGATCATTCCATTTCTAAGACTTTTATCTTAAGAAATTATGAGACATATATCCAGGTTTCAGTATAAATATTTTTATTATAGTTATATTTGTAACTGTAAAATAGAAATCTGTTAATGAATGGAGAGTTACATATTCAGGGATTTTTTTTGTATGTGTTTGTCTTCTACATTGAAATACTTATAGTGTTAAGTGAAAATAGTAAGATCCAACAATGTGTATAAAATATGATCCCACTTTGGTTTTATATATTTATGTGTGAGGGGGAAAAGAAGTTTGGAAGGAAATATATCAAAATGTTAACAGGCTTGTTTTAAATGTCTTCCTTCCATTTTCCCTGATACTCAAAATTATCTATAAAAGCAAGTATTGCTTTTATAATTGAAAAGAAATAATGATTTTAAATTAAATCTCATTATCTAAAATTGAATTCTTCATCTTGCTTCCCAAATGCTCTTCACTTACTGACATTTCTGTCACTACAAGTGGGATCATTTTTCTTGTTTCCCAGACTTACAACTCTAGACAATGATTTCTTCCACTCTAGTACATTCCACACATAGGGCAACACCTCAGCTACTATGGCAAAGGCATATACATGTACTCTTCTTGTGGGAATTGGGTGGAGTTGATACCTGGAAACAATACTGTGGTGTATTACAGGAGCTCTGCTTGGCTAAGCCTGTATCTCACGCTTCTACCCTGGAGCAGTGGTGTAGCTTAACATGAACCATATGCATGGATAATGGTGGAGTGTGGCATCTCAAACGAAGTTTGTGGTGCTGTTAGCAGAAGGAGAATGTATGCTGGAAAGGAAAAAAAAAAAAAAGTCCACTGTGACACTTATGCTTACTGTTGTGGGGTGTATGTGCCAAAGACTATCAAAAGTGTATCCTTTGTTTGGGCCTACTTATTTTAATCTGTGACCTGGTTTACCTGGACTGAGACTGTGTTTCCTTAATCCAAGGATTATGACATTCATATTTTTTAATCCCTAGTACATGGGTAGTGCCTGACCATGACATTGAATTGCTTTTGTTTGTTAATCATGTCCCCTTTCATGTGATATTTACTTTATTGTCTTCTTAAGCAGTTTTTTAAATATTATATGTTCCAAAGCCTCTACACTTGTTTCTTCATCTTAAGAATTTCAGTGCTCAAAATCTGAATGCTAATGCTTATAGTTTTCATATTGTATAATCCAAATGTATTGATGTTACCAAAAAAGAAAAAAAGAGATTGTAAATATGTTTAAACCTTTTCCATTCAAAAACTATCCCTCCTGTATCAATGTGTCTGCAATAGCAAGTAATAGAAAACCCAATGGAAATACATTTCCCTTCAGAATTTAATAAGCTTTCAGTCTGTTTTCTTCTGGTCAATTCCATGTGCTGATAACTACATCCAAAAATTTTGTCTTGGAAAATGTTTCTTGGATTTTAATGTGCTTGTGAATCACTTGGGAATCTTGTTGAAATGCAGATTCTGATTAAGTAGAACTGGATAGAGCTAAAGATTCTAATTCTAATGAAATCCCAGATGGTGCTGATGCAGTGGTGGTAGCAAAGAGTCTAGAGTTACTCTTACATTTAACTGTGCTAAGAATGGTTAACTCAGTGGCTCAGCAACACTCTCTGGGAACCAGGTTCTTTCCATCTTCCTGCTGTTCTATCCTCAGTTTGTCAGATTGTACTCTTAAGCTAGTATCCTTTATTTTCCCAAGAGATTTGTTACAGATTCAGTTGTCACATGCATACAACAGTATTTAGAGGCAAAAAAGTTCTCTTCCTTTTACACATAACTTTTTTGGAGAAGGACTCATTTTTAAGAAGTCCCTAAACATAATTCTTTTATGTCTCAGTTAAAATTTCATTTCTTATCCTGGCAAAGAAAACATAATTCCAGGACTGGCTTAGAATATTCTAGTTTTTAACATTTAATTTATAATATTACTCTCTGGTGACTGGGTAATGGTCAGTCCTGCTTATTCCGATGCACAGACACCATTTTTCAGAGCAAGAATGGAAAGAACTGGATAGATAGCGTACTACAATCCCACTCAAGGTGAAGAGAAAACATCTTAATATATCCATCTAGTTATCCATTGCATGTGGGAGGAAAGATGACTTGAGAAACAGATCCACACTGATAGTGTTGGTAGTGACTAACAAGTTACTTGGCTTGTCAGGGACTTGGAAATAAAACTGTTTTTAATGGAAAGTTGAAAAATTGGAAACAATCTCGGGAATGGGTATGTGGGATGACAATTCTGGAAAGGTACAGAGTGTGACAATATTTGTATTTCGTGTAGTGCTCAGCAGAGGTAATCTATTACAGAAGAGGCTCTCGGTAGTTAGGTAAGGTGACCTACCGATGGATAACAGTTTTCTTTCTTTAGGTACTCAGTGCTTGCTCAGTGTATCATGTGTAAAATGACTATAGCATCAGGGGTAGAGGATATGCCTAGGTTTCCTGCCAAGGCTGATTTGGCTACTGTCACTGCTGAGTGTCCAACTTATTCTGGTTAGGAATTTGCCTTCAAGGCCTGCAGTGCTTCCACAAGCAGCGTAATTCATGAATTTGTGGAATGACTTACCAACTGTCATTTTCTTCTGTATATACTTTGTTTGCCTAGGGCTACATTTCTTGAGAGTGGTCCCACAACCTCAGAATTTACTGATTTTTACCACAGGCCTCATCCAGAAGCAGATGGCTTGACAAAACAGTGAAACAGCCTACTAAAGCCTCAGATATAGTACAAACAATTAGAAACCACCTTGTGAGAGAAGGGTGGTATTTCTATCGGATGAGACCTATGCCTTAAAACAGCAGTCACTGCAAATTTAGGCTCTGTAGATGGAATGAATAGATCTGAGAATGAAGGCCCAGGAGTGGGAGTGGCCCCTCAATTAGTCTTAATTAATGCACTAGAAGAATTTTTGCATCCTGCCTCCAAGAGTATGGGTCAATGAATTTGAAGGTCATAGTGCCTAAGAAAGGGATGTTTCATGAGAAAACATCATCGTGTTTCCAGTACATTGGAAGCTGAGACTATTCCCCAGGCATTTTGAGTTTCTCATGCTGCTGAACCATTAGGTAGAGAAGGTGAAAGTCACAGTAATGCTCTGGGTGGTTTATCACACTTACCAGGAGGAAATTAGGTTGCTGTTCCAGAATAGAGGAAAAGGGACTAGTATTTAGAACTCACAGTTATCACTGGGGTACCTCTTGATACTTACTTCCTTACCAAACAGTCCTTGGAAAATGTGCTAGTCAAAGGAATGCATGGCCACCTATGGCTCAGAATCTATAGGAATGAAGGTATGGATTACTCCATCAGAGTCAAGCCCTGTTGGCTAAAGGGGCTGGCAGAGGATAAAGAGAGCACAGAATCACGGCAGAGTTGCTTCGATTATCAGCACGCTCCTTGTGACCTGCTATAGAAGTGAAGTGTGTAGCAGCTACGGTTTATGTTGCTAGTTGATGTTTTTTCCCCTCCATTTTCACATTGCTGTATTATCTGAAGAACATCAGTTGTGGCTGACATTTTAGATTTTCCATTAACAATTGGCCAGTTTTACAATCTTAATATGCTCTTGGGATGCTTGACTGATTTATCTGCTGTAGAACATCTCATCTCCTCCCACAAGTTTATTACCCACCTGCGTGCAGGAGAATCTGTGGCTCTAACTCTGCCTTGATCTCCAGACACTGATACCCCATTGCTGATTTTAGTTATCTTCAAAGTAGGTTATTGTTTTCCTTCCCTAACCCCTGTAGTTGTTGGCATTCTTGCTGACCCAATCAGCTAAGCCTGGTAAACATCCTAGATGATTTCTTCCTCTTCTCCCTTTAATGTCCAAGGCAATTATCCTGTTAATTCTATATTCTGAATATTTCTTCATTCTGTCCCATTCTCAAAATCACCAGTGTCACCACCTAGTTTAGGCCCTTATTTTATCTTGCTTGGATTGTCAAAAATTATAACCCAGATAACATTGGGGCCTTACCCCACCCCCACGTGGAATCACATTTGAAGAAATAACATCTAAAGGAAAACTAGAATCAAAAGAAATTCTAATCTTTAATCTAGCTCTTAAAAAATACCCAAAGGGAGGAAGTACATTACTGATGAGCAGTGATTGTACTTTAAATTTCCCCACCCTATCTCTGCCTCTGTGCTGCACCCTCCATGTGGATGACAGCTGCTGCTTCCACTGTACCCCTTCACAAAGCTAAACTTTATTATATCTTTTATCTTTCTTGTGATTCCTCCTCTTTCCAGTGTAAATCTTTTAAACATTCTAGCTTCTTTTATTAAGACAATCCTTTTGACGGTTATTCTGATTGTCCTTCATAAGGCCCTGGTGCTATACAGGAAGACAGACTCTTCCTTAGAAGTTAGAGCAAAAGGAGAAATCAGGGAAGTAGAGCAGAGCAAGGAAAAGTGTTAGTTTGTTAAGAGTGTCACATTTTCCTCTAGAGAACTGATGAAGGGCCACACACCTATTCCTGCTATTTGGAAGATCCTGTCATTCCCAACTGTCAGCATCCTGTCATTCTCTACACATTGTATTGGGTCACACATCCTGCCTACTTCCTTATATGGGTCAAATGGCATTACTTTTGGTGTGGACTGCCTAAATCTGCCTTGTATTCTTCCAAATTCCTGTCAGTCCATTGGCTGGCTAATACGCCAGTTGTTTGATTTAATAGATCTCTGCTAGGGATAAGATTCATTCACTGAGTCATTTTTTCCTGAAGTTCCAGTTAGCTATGCAGTGTGCCTCTGTCACAGTGATGTACATACGGGCAGTCTCTATGGGCCTTCCCATATCTGGGAAGGGCCAGAGTTAGACTTGTAGTCATTGCCATCCTGCTTGTGACCTACTCTGCCACACTTGAAGAAAATTGCTAGGTTCATTCTCCAAACTCATCTTAGTTTGGTTGCAGGGAGGGGAGGAGTCCTGGCGAAGAAAGAAAAATCTGATGCAATGAACTGAATGTTTGTGTCCTCCCCAAATTCCAGTATTGAAATTTTAACCCCCCAGTGTTGGTATAGGAAGTGAGGCCTTTGGGAGGTAATTATTAGGTCATGAGGGTGGAGCCGTCATGAGAGGGTGAGTGCCCTTATAAAAGGACTCCAGAGAGCTCTCTTGCTGTCTTTTCACAATGTGAAGTCACAAGAAGTCAACAGTCTGCAGTTTGGAAGAGTGTTCTCAGCAGAACCTGACCACGCTGACACACTGATCCTAGAGTCCCAGCCTCCAAGACTGTGAGAAATATACTTCTGTTTGTGAGCCCATTGAGTTGATAATACTTTGCTGTAGCAGCTAGAAAGGACTAAGACACCTGACTATTTATACTACAAACCCTCCTGCTGAGGGGCTAGAGCATACCTGCAGCTCTTCAAGGATTCCATATCCATTCTCGAGGGGAGCTGTGGTGGTCTTTTTTCCCTCCACAATGCTGATTAACAAATTCAGCAGTAGCAAGAAAACTAAGGATTAATCAGTTTTAAAAAGAAAGACAAGACTGTTCAGTTTTTTACTACAAATCCTCACAGAAGGCTCTGCTTCAGACTATTCTGATTCCCTGGTGTTTGGGCCACCATGATTGTCTTTCAAAACTGATTTTTTTTTTAAAGGTGAAACATTTTTCTTGTTGGTTGGTGCATAGTTAGGAATTTAACACAGGAGTTTCAGACATTCTCTACCCCGATGATAATTACTGCAGGACAGTCCACCATCATAATGGAGATTCTGATGGCCTTGAATCCAGGAATAATATCCAGTGCTGGGTCTTTTGGATGCTTACTTCAGGTGCCAACATTCCTCTGCCTTTGATGCCTGCCAGTCCTACAGAATTTCAGCAGTATGTTCTAATCATGAAGTGCATTGTTTTTGGTATGATCTCAGGCATGGTGATCCCTGTGAATTCCTGATCTCGTGTTTATGCTGACTGTTAATCTATTCCAGTTGTTCTGTGGCCTGCATGACTCCCATGGTGGATACAAAGCCTCCAGGAGATCATGTTTCTGCCCTCCTTCTAAGGATAATTCTAATTTCTTGATAAATTTAGTGTTGATTTTTTAAAAAAATAATTTTTAGCTTATAATTTGGATATGAAGGAATGCAGAAAATTTGGACAGTGGCTAGAATGGGGAGGTAGGATTAATGGAAATATTTTAACATTGGTGAAAATTAAGCCACATTCTGCTGATAGGAAGGTTTAATTGTAATGATAAGTTTAATTATAACAATGAGAAGTTCCAGAAGTGAAAGGGAAATACTTCAGGAACAAAGTCCAAGAGAAGATGAGGGGGGATGGCATCCAGGGACATGTTAAGGGGAAGAATTTCCCTTAGAATGGAGGAAAACCCCTTTTAATTAGAGAATTATATTCGATGTCACTACTTTTTCTGCCATCCCCTCAGCCTGTTTCATTCATCCCCATCAAAGTATTAAATGACTTTTATCAAAGTCACCAATTTCATCTTGCCAAACTGGTAATTTTTGTTTTTATTTTTACTGACCTTTCACTAGTATATTAACTATTTGACTACTCCTTTATTCAGTACATTTTTTTTAATTCAGGGTGGCTTTTCCTCGATTTTCTTCCCTTGTTTCTCTTTCTCCACCAAGACTCTACATGTTAGAATTGCCCAGGGCTCTGTTCTTCACCTTCTCCTTTCTCTTTCTGTAGTCTGGCTTCAAATAACATCGCTGTGCAGATGATGTTCAAATTTATATCTCTCTCCAGATCTTCCCCTTTGGTTGTAATCTCATATGAATGTCTAACAGGCATATCGATTTGTCATGGCCAACACGAAACTCTGGCTTCCCGACCTCATACCTCCTCCTCCCTCATCAAACACATGCTCATTCTTGGAGCCACCAGCAGCGTGTACTGACTGAATGGCCTCCTGACCGTTTGCTCTGTTTCCACAATCCCTACCTGCCTCCCTAACCACTACCATCAAAAGCTTATCCACATAGCAGCCAGAGTTATCTTTCTAAAGCATAAAATAGATGTCATTTCTCACGTAAAACCCTCTAATGAATCACATAGCCAGAAGGAAATCCAAACTCTTTTTATGGCCTCTGAGATTGTACTGTCGGCCCGTTGCCTGCATCTTTGACCTCATTTTCTTCTGTTTTCTCTTTTATTCAGTACATTCTGGTCATATAAGCCTTCCTTGTGTTCCTCAAATATACAGTATTTTAAGGTTCTCCTATCTCAGCCTTTGTCCTTCTATGTGGGATGTTTTGCTGTCTGTGGCTTCCTATCATTCAACACTTAGTTCAGGAAGCGTGTCTTCAGAGAAGTCTTCTCCAACTACTTTAGCTAGAGGAGTCTCTTACTTTCCTGTTTTGTTTACTTAATAGTACTTGCAATTATTTTATATTTTTACAAACATGTTACATCTACCAGTCCTGTTAAAATGCAGGCTTCTTGAGAACAGGATCCTGTTTGTATCTCTGAAGTACCTCAGTGTTTGTTGACTGATGTAAAGTCTTAAGGACATTTTTTGGTCTTTCTTTTCATTTCAGTGAACACATACCTCTGGGTCTCAGTCTGAAAAATAATTCCTGAGCTGTATGTTTTCCCACAAGTCAAAATTCCAATGTTAACATTGCCTCCACAGTATTCCTTTGTTTTTCTGGTAAAATTTCAAGAATAATCAGGGAGACTGTTTGCATTTCTTCATTCCAGTGATAATTTATTTTTCATCTCTTCTGTTCTCAATATTCTTTCTGGGATGGCAGCTACTCACCCTCAAATTTTGTCCTTGCCCTTACCTGAGTTGCTAACTTGAACTTCTCAAAATATAACCCAATACTTCTTAACACCTTGCTTCTCCCCTCCCTCCTGTAGAGCTACCTAACAGTTCTAGCCCTTTCCAAAGCAAATCCTCTTTGTCGTCTTTATCACATCCACTGTGGCAGATTTGTCTCCTTGTTGTTCTCATTAACATAATCACAAGCTTAAGATCCAAGTAAGAAGGGGGCAGGAAGAGACCCAGAGGCAGTGGAAAGAAAGGCTCGTGCAGCAACATAATTCTCCATTTCTCATCCCCTGGAACCCTCCTCCTACACGAATGGCAGAATGGTCTCAGTAAATTGTAAATTACAGCTTGCTAATTCTCTTAATCAGGTCCAAAATTTCTAACTCGAGACTCAGTAAGTGAAGTTGGGGCCTATCCTGTAGGTCTCTGTTCCACCTCTGTTTACCTACTTACTAGTATAGCCCATGACAGACAATCAGTAAATATTTGTTGAATGAACAAAGGAATGACAACCTTTTACAGTGTTCCTTTACATACTATCAGCCCAAACATATTTGTTTTTGTTTACCAGTCAATCCTCACGTTGCAGTGCTGGATCATTTGAAGTACCAGAAACAGGTTGTGCCGATTTCCTACCTTCATTTCATTTCTCAGATTGTTCTCTCTGAACCAAATGCCTGTCTAGCCCCAACATCATCCCATTTTCTATCTTCATTCAATTGATTCTTTATAATTTCCACAAGGATAAGATCTGTAACTTCCATGTCCATTTCTTCTCTTCCATACATTATGGATGAGCGCTAATAGTTGCTTAGTAAATGCTTGTTGAATTAAGTGGAACTGAATAATTTTGCCTTCTGCTACAAAGATTTTTCACCCAAAGTATTTTATGAGCTGTCCCAATAGTCTTTCTACTTTGGTAGTGTAAACATTACTATTCCCATTTTGCAGATAGGTTTGTTGAGGCTCAGAGAATTTTGTATGGTTTTCTGGATGCCACATTTGTGACAGAGGTAGTACCAAAATTCATGTCTTCTAATATATACTTCCCAGTTCATGGTAGAGACCTTCTGTTACATTTTCGTGGTTCCATGGGATTCTTTTGGATTCAGTAGGCTTTTAAAGTCCTAGAGGCAGAACATGCCAATTTTGTTTTTGTTTTTGTTTTGTTTAGTTATCTTGTCTTTATCCAAACTGGGAACTGGCAAAAGGTCCATTTCTATAGATTTTCTGAGGATATATGAAAGGAAATGTTTTCTCCCTTTGAGCTTCAGAAGTTCCTCTAGAGACATGGGGGTAGAATGAGGTTGTTTTGTTAAAGAATTTTTTTTAAATAATAAAAATACAGTATTACATTTGCAATTTTATCCCACTTCACAGTATTAAGCACAATTTCTAAAAAACTTAAAACATGCCATTTTTATTAATGGTTCATTTAAAACCACCAAACATTTTGATGTCAATTACTAAAACAAGGTTTAACGCTGTCAAAAAGCATTAGTGCTAAAAACAGTCATCCTCTCTGTATTTTCATCTGCAAAGCATTACAGTTTATAAAACAATTTTAACTCTGAATACGTAAGGCCCTATATGAAGGGTTCCATATGTTAAGAATTTTATTTGTGTGTTTGATTTTAAATTGCTTTGAAAAACAGACAGTTGAGGTTTATAGAAAGGAATCTTTCTTTTAGGAAATAAATGTCTCAAAAGTGCAGGGCACCAGCAGTAAAAACATTCTGACCACAAATCAGAAACACATTGGGAAGTGTTTGTTGAGTACACCTTCTGAAACTAGTATTTTGTTTCTATTTGCTGGAAAATTGAAAAATCTGTTATATCTTGGCACGGCTTAGCCAAATCCCTGGCCCAGTCCCAGATTCCTGTGCCGTAGATGGCATTATTGTACACACAGCCAGACTGCCTAGCCCTCTGTTTTCATCACATATATTTTAAATATAAAATCTACCTGCTAACAGTACCATTATTCAGCTATGTTGTTCTCCACATCATATTAGCTTGCATATTCTTTTTTTTCCCTTAAAAATTGTATCTAAGACAAAAAAAGAGAGAGAAGATGACAATCAGTGTTTTAGCTGCTGAGTGGCATCTGGCCAAAAGCCACCAGTCTGACAACTGGAGTTTAGTGTGTGTTTTTGCAAGGCTAATTTAAGGTGAACTTAGATGGATTCAAGATTTATAAGCCCTAAAATGTCCTGACTGGAGCAAAGTTCAAGTAAAGTAATTCGCTGCTTACCACGCAGATGGGGTTGAGCCCGCACTGCCCTGTGATTTAGACTATAGTCTAGGAAAATTAAAAAAAAAGAAAAAAGAAAAAAAAAAAAACAGGCAGAAGGGCTGAGTTTCTGTGTTTCACTTCAAAGGTCTTCTGATAACTGAGAGGATTATACTCTTTTAACCAGCTAAGAAGGTTAGGTGGTTTTGAGCTAGTGCTTTTATAGCCATCAATAATTCTAAGTTTAAACTTTAAAGATTGCCTCTAGTACATCTCCTTTAACACATTAATGACTGTGAGAAACTCTCACTCCTAGTTAGTTCATAAGAAATTTCAGAATGAATAGTAGACATTTTTAAGGGATTGTAAGTACTCTGGTGCTACACAGAGTGGTGAGATTGAGATTGAGAAACAATCTGGAAAGTCATTTAATTAACCATATTTAGTCTATTTGAAATAATTTTAACTGCCCTAAATATAGGAATATGTCAATTTAGAATAATTGCTGCCAAGAAAAAGAAGTGATCTTCGAAGTTAGTTTGCTGTACACCAGCCTGTTGTAGGCCAGCATTATCAAATTAGAAGGAAGTTCAAATGCTCGCTATTGGCACAAATTTAAAAAAGAAATAAAAGAAACCTCTCCTCATGTGAAACACTAAGGATTTTTTAATTGAAATGAAAGGGACAGATAGGAAATTGCTATGATTTTGAACAAGGAAAAAACATTAATCATGTTGTGAAGAAATGCCCTTTTAAAAGAAGTCTCATTTTCTTTCTTAATCCTGTTTATCATTATCAGTACAGAGAGTTAAAACATTCTATAGTGCAGTTACTCTACCTAATAGATACTTAAAAGGTAAACAATCAAAAGGTTAAAGTGCAGCCTGAATTGGTTAAAAATAAGTGAAATTGTCACATAAAAAACACATTGTATTATTATTTCATGAATTTTCTTTTTAAAGGGGTTCAGAAAGAGACAGCTATGAATGGTACAGGGAATTGCAAATTACCTCGTTTAAATATAATAGAATGACATTTCCAAAGTAATAAGTTACATCTGGTAAACAATAGTTGATGTTTACAATGGCTCTGAAGGAAAGTAGGAAAGGAGCTTTTGGGATTTTAAGTAATACTGATTTTTATAACTGTAGGAAACAAGATAATTAAATAGTTGTTACTTCTTTCACTTTTAAATATTATTCATAAGCTTCACTAGAATCTGGCAGTAGCAGAGATAAATATGGATTTTTGCAGTACAGATGAAAAAATAATTATGCAGAGCCTTGTAAACTGCCAGACACCAAGACAGGGGTTACTCATTGCCTCAGCACACTTAAACAGTCTGGATTTCTCCCTAAACTCACCTTTTATTTTCTACAAACAGGCATGTTGTGGGCTGTAGCTTGGCAAGTCCTTTGTCTGCTTCTATTATTTTAAGGTCTGTTTTCCACCTGCATTGGAATAGAGGCAGCTAAGACATAAAACAGTCTAGCCAGTCTGTGGGGACAAGCCCTCCCTGGGAGAGAAGTCTGATCTATGTTTTCTTCTGTAAAATGAAAGAGGTGCTCATGACAGAGAATCCTATTTTTTACCATGGAATTTATTTCCTAACAAATGCAGCACCAACTTTGAAAACAGAACTTGTTCTGACTTTGATTTCATTGGCTCAGGAGCTGAAAGTACCCAGATGCTCTATTAAGTTACCTACTGGTTTCATCCTTATGCAAATTTTTTGTTATGTTTAGACTCATTTGATTAATTTTCAAAGTCGCTAGCCTAACTCACACCAGAAGTCTTCCATTGATTTTGCCTTTTGCTTTGTTCCTAATCCTAGGAGCTGGTGTTAACTGGGGGCCTCAGCAGAAGATGCTAACTGGTACTACCTATTGTGTGAGAGTGGGTGACTACAGTCCTTAGGAACTAAACTCACACATATTGCCCATCACAGGAGAGGATTAATGTGGGCTTTCCTATGATATTTCATATGTAGTCTAAAGGATGCTGGGGTTTTTTTTGTTTTTTTGTTTTTTTTAGCTAGGAAGTCTTGCATTCCTGCTAGAAAATACCAGGTGTTTCACTAACTAATGCCTGACCAGTTTAAAGTGGGCATTGTTTTCTAGCAAGAGGTACACAGGCTGATTCTAAAGATCTTAACCCTTTCTCTCTTTCCAATCAGTTAGGGGATTAGAGTCTGAGAAGCTCCAAGACCACACCTTTAGTGTCATCTCTGGCCCATCAGAAATATATTTTAAGATTGGATCCTCCATTGATGGAATAATATTAAACTTTGATTGTCTTAATCAAAATCTTTAACTTTGATTTTAATCAAAAATTGAAAAGAAGTCCCCATTTATGTTGTCTACTAAATTAATAATGTTCCATTTCTTTAATACCTCTTGTTATTTTATTATAGACTGCCACTTTTTTCTGTTTAAAAATGTGTAGACATTGACTTTAAAAATGTGTATACTTATCATTGATTTTCAGGATATTCAGTTAATGTTAGCGTATGTCTTACCCTGAAGGTATAGCAACCCTCCTGTGTTTGGAGGAATTTTATGTTGAAATTTCTCCTCTATGTGCTTTCTTTACTCTGTACAGCAATTGCAGAACAATTTGTTCTCCAATTTTGGCTTCAATGGCAGTTATTATAAAAAGAATCATGGAAGAAAAATGTATTGTTTTTCTGCCCAGGCGTATTTCTTTCTATCTTTAAAGAGAGTCCTGAATCATAAACTATTAACTTGTGCTTTCTCTAAGAATATTTTTGGAGATCCAAAAGATTTCATTAATGTTTTTGTCACCTCAGTGTTAGATGCAAGGATATGAAGTCATTTAGTCACTCAGGTCTGCATAGCTGAATGTGACATAGGGCTTGCTCTTACACACACGTGCACACAGACATACCCCAAACCTAGCAAAACAGGTAACAGTGTCTTCAGCCATGTTTCTTACACTAGAAAAATCAAAACAAAACCAAACCTAGCTAAACAAAAGAAGACTTGTCTTTTAGATGCTCTTGTTACTTATTTATTTATTTTTCTGAAGCTGGGGCTAGAGAGAGCAAGAATTCTGAATTTGGTGCTTTCAGTTATTTAGAATATGAATATTGCTTTTACTAAGCCTACAATCTCCAGCAGGTTTGTTTATATTATGCAGAATCAGAGGGAGTCCTGGAGCCCAGTCAGAACTATCCTATACTCCAGCTTATCTTCTTGGTAGATACTTCTTGGGGTATCATTTGGAGATTCGGGGACTGCTTGATAAATAGGGTGGTAACTATGGCTCATTTTTACATATAACTATAAGAAAGGCATAAAGCCTGAGACTATTTCTTACCTCCAGCATTGTGTGTTAGTCTCTTGAAAACAATGAAACTATTTTTTTTTTTTTTTTTTAAGTCTTGTTATCTTTGAAGGGTCTCTGAATTTCTCTTGCTACTACTCAGCCCTGGGTTTTTTTGTTTTTTTGTTTTTTGTTTTTTGTTTTCTTGATAAAGAAATGACGGGGAAGTTTACAGTGAACTCTCAGGAAGTTCAGTCTCCTCATCTGAAATCCACCTGTGTTTTAGGTGATGCATGCATTCATCTAAAATCTTTGTCATCTAAAATCTTGTCTGGCATTTCTTCCACTTTCCGCTATCATCTGACCTTGTTTGCATTTTTCTGGCCCTAGGTAAGTCTGAGAACACACTGGAAGTCAAGTGGTGCTCAGATTGGTAGACTATTGCAGAGCTACCCATCTCTAAAAACAATCCATACAAATTTAAAACAGAAATGAAGTCTGTTACTGCCGCGAAGCTAAAAGTCTATTCAGAATCCCTAGGTGGCATGCAAAGCATTTAGACTCATTTCATTCACATGTCAGGTAGACTTTCATTTAGCAGTGAGATGAATGCTGAATAATGGATCTTTTGAATAATGTAATTAAGAATTCATTAAGGAAGACTTAAAAAAAAAAACCCGACAGAATGCAATGTGTGTGTACTCCCTACACTGAGCTCCCAAAATGTATCATAGAGTTGATGATTAAAAAAATCAGCTGAGGACCAATTAGAAAAATACTGGTATTTCACTTATAAAATACTGACATTAAAATTCAAAGAGGAACAAATATATGTTTGAGTTTATTAGGAATTATGTTAAATCAGGATTAAAGATCATTTTTATTATTTTAAAATGTGCTCGTAATGTAACAAAGGACTTAACTAACACTCTGTTTTCCTGAAAAGATCTCTTAGTGTTCACCATGTGAACCTTGTGATACTGAAGAAATTCACTTTGTTCTTCGATAACCGATCAAGTGAGAAATGGCAAACTTCCTTTATTATTCTTTGCTTTATGTGGATGGAAATGACAATAAGTTTTAAAACAGACCCAATGTGGCAACAGCAGGTCAGAGATTTGCCTGTAACAAAAGAGCTGATATTGCTCTTTGTATTGCTGTTATCTACCAAAAGGAAGGAGGTAAAGAATTTCACTCTTTCTCATTGATCAGCACCTATTAGTATTCGTAATCCCTGTGTCTTCACAGCTTCTCTTGTGCCATGCTGTTTGCACACAGCAGAGAAGAACTGCCTGCTGGAGTCGAGGCAGATGTTTGTGGATATTAGAGTTCAATGACTGAGGACCAGGGAGAATCTTCTGCAGAGGCAATGACAGAATTTTTACCATTTTTCTTGAGTAATGTGAACATTTTATTGAAGCCTCAGAAATACATTCTCATAGCATTTGCAGTCATCTGTTTTTGTTCTGGGAAAGGGACCATATTCAGTAACGTCGACTGAAATAAAATCACACAATGTGAGAGTTGTGGGTTAAGTTTTATTTGGGGCAAAATGAGGACTATAGCCCGGGAGATAGCATCTCAAATGGCTCTGAGGACTCTGAAGAGGCAGGTGGGGAACTTAGTGTTATATGTGATTTCAGTGAAAGGAGTGCATGCAGTCAAGCACATACTTAGGCAGAGGCTTGCTGCTAGTCACAAGGAGCAGATGTCACCATTAATGATTTTAGTGCTTTTCTAGATATGAGGAGACACAAGAACTTGGACTCATAAAATCTCCTGAAAATCTATAACTATCAGGAAGCCTCTTCTGCCAGTTTTCCCAGAGCAGAGTGCCTCATTCCTGAACTCCACCCTGAACTCCTTTCAGGGAGTGTTGGAGGTCAGTTGCTGCATCAGCTCATGATTCAATCTTTGCAGAAGCAGATGGCAAGTGCCAATTTTTAGTTGGCAGTAAATTACTCAAATTCTTTGCCTTGGCGTGGTACAAGCCATGCCTATCTGTTACATACAATTTATTATTTTTTCATCAGTTTTTTTCTCCTGATTATATGAAGAGAAAAGGTCAAGAAATTGATGGAATAGAATGAATTCATTTGCTTTTGTTGTCAAACAAATTGAGTTCTATTGATTAATTGCAGATCAAGTTGCATTAATATATAACCTAAAATTTATTTTTTAACTTTTTCAGACTAGATTGAAAACAACTATTGAATTAACTTCAAAGCGTTGCTTCTGAGGCTTAAGCAACAGCATAGAACTCACTGGTAAATTGAGCTTGATTTCCCATTCTCTTGAGAATTCTGACCCAGGGGAGCTAGACTCTTTAATGCATAGTTTTATACAAAGGTAATGGCCCACCCTGTAAGACCCACCCTGAAAATTTAAAAATAAAAGAAGCCCCACCTCTCCAGATGGAATTATTCATCCAGATGGTAGTTACACTGGAAGCTTTTAGTGCTGACTGCATTCTTAAAGCTTTCATTTTTATTTTGAAGATCATTTTTTCCTTTAAAGATTTCTTCTAGTTAATTAGAAACAGTAAGACCTAATGGATTGAACAAAGGATAAAGGATTGCAAATGTTAAAGTTTAATCCTTATTCCATCAGTGACTACTGCTTTGTGTTTCAGCCACATTACATTGTCTCTCTGTCTCTATTTTGTCTAATGTAGATGTAGAATTTCCACTTCCAGACTAGGGGTATGTTTAATGAGTGAGGAAGGATGAAAAATGTTACCTTCTCTGACAATGGTATTATTTAGAAGAGAAGTTGACTTCTCCTGATGTCCCAAGACTTCATAAACACACTTGTTAGCATCCACGAAAGAGTACGACTTTATACAGTCTGAAATTAGGATATAATTGACCAATAAATGCAATGTAGGAAGTAACCAGAGTTGAACTGGATTGATGCAATGAATTTTTCGGGAGGAAAGGCATATTTTAGCTAGGTTTTTAAAAAATTAAAATAAATCCAAGTATTTTGAGACTACAAAGATCTTTGGATTTCCTTTTGAGTGGTCTCCATGGAAGACCCACCGGAATGTGGTCTCCAGTGTTCCATATCCTTGTATAATCCCCTCCCCTTGAGTACAGGTAGAACCTGTAGCTTGTACCTAAACAATAGAATGTGGCAAAGATGATGGGTTGTTACTCTTGTGATTGCATTTTATTAAATGAAACTTTGCCTTTGTAGACTAGAGCTAGAGAGCGTTTCCTTTTGGTTGTGAAGAAGCAAACAGCCATATGTGAACTGCCTGTGGAGAAGGCTATGTGGCAGGATGGCTTTAGGATCTGAGATCCTCCCTCAGTCGTAAAACTACAAGGAAACAAATTCTTTCAGAAGCCTTGAATGAGCTTGGAAGCAGAATTCTTCTATAGTTGAGGCTGCAGATAAGGGAACAGCTAAACCATGCCAGTACTCGTGACCCATGGAAACTGCATGATAATACATGTGTGGGTTTTTTTTTTTTAAAGCTGTTAAGTTTGTAGTAATCAGTTACTCAGAGAAAGAAAACTGATATAATTGAATCTGTCCTGATCCTGTAATACTAGCAGTAAAATAATTTTACCTTGCACTCCAATATATGAAGGTTCATGTGTAAATTATATATACTACTACTGTAGGACCATGGATTAATTATCATGGAAACTTAGTGTTTCTTATTTTATTAGAAATGAAAATACATAGCAGTTCTAATATTTTCTTGTCTACCCAGTAGATTTCCTATACCATACCTCAGGGTTCTGCATACACATTTGAGACCCATTACTTTATCTGGGATTTCCAAGGTTGTAGATCAGAAAATTACTTCAAAAATTTCTTTGTGTATTAAAACCTACATATTGTTAATTTCTGAGTAGTTCCAGTTGTCCATCTGCTGCTGACCTTGACTGGAACCCACTAAACATTCAGTAGTGTGGATGAGGGAAAAATCGGGACACTGAGGAAAGAGACAGAACTGAAGACAACATTGCCTTGGCTCTGGGCATATAATTTTGTTGAACTTTCAAGTCAGGCCAAGGGAATCTGAAATTTGCTTGTTCAAATGATAGCAACCCATGCTTGGTAGATCTATCTATATCTATATCTATCTCTATCTATCTATCTATCTATCTAAGGGATATATGGGATATTCTTTTTGTCTGTCTGTCTGTTTGTCTATCATGTTCTTTGTCTCTTGGTGTATTCTATACCTTTTATTCCCTCATATTCAGCATCAGGAAGGGAAGGATACTATATGTATGTTGTGACAGATGACTAGGAGAGACCCCACTTTACTAAAACTTGGGGAAATACCAAGTAGAATATGACTGTTGACAGATTTCATCTCCTTTTACCAACCTTTGAGGAGATTGAAGTTGAGAAAGTCCTGGAAATAAAAAGATATTTGTCACTTATTCAGTAATAATCATGTATCAAATGTTGTCATGGAAAATTAACCTAAATTATGTCTTCTAATTCCCAAGATTAGTAGAGCAGAATGATTAAGGACACTGATCTGGAGTTAAAGTGCTGGATTAATATACCCACTCCACCACTTGCTACTTGCTGTGACCTTACTTTAGGATCCTAAATCAATCATTCATCTGTTTAACAAATCCATATTGCCTCATTTTGTGAGCTACTCATTCTTTTGGGCACTAGGAATTCAAGTGAACAAAGTAGGCTAAATCCCTCATGGAGTTTAGGTTCTAGTTGGGGGACCCAGATGATGATAGAATAAATAGTAAACAAATACATAAAAATGTTGGGTAGTGCAAGTGCTCTTGAGAAAAGTAAATCAATAATTTGGATGGCAGAAAACTGCAGAATGGTCAGAGAAAGCCTTTGTGAGAAGGAAGATGTCCTTTGAGCAGAGATTGAAAGGAAGGATGGAAAGATGCATGTATGTATCTGGGGGGAAGACATTTCAGAGACAGTAAAGACAAAGTACCAAGGGCCAATGAGGGGAGCTTACTTGGCATGATCCAAGAGGAAGGAAGACATGTGCGTAGAAAAGAATGAGCCAGACAGGAATTGGTAAGAGGTAAGCCCAGAGAAACAAGGGTGAAAACAGGGCGACCAGTTAGAAGGCTGTTGCAGTAATTCTGGTGAGAAGATGGTAGCTTTGGTTATTGAGATAAGAAGTGGTAGGATTCTGGGTATATTTTGGCCTTGTTGATGGAATAGAGTGGTTTTAAGAAAAAGTGAAGAATGACTAAGGTTTTGGCAAGTGGAAGACTAGAGTTGTCATTGACTGAGTTGGAGGAAACTGGAGTTAGAGCAGATGTGAAGAGCATGTAAGGACGCCTGTTTTGACCATGAAAAAATTTAGACATAGTATCTGATATTCAAAGGGAGATACTGTGTGAGCAGTTGAATACACAGAGTTCAGAGTAGTGGAAGGGTTGTTGTCAGTGTTCACTAGTATTTAAAGTCATAGTACTATGATGATGGTCATCAGGGGGTCACTAGGTCTCTCCTGTCATCTCCTCAGTCTCACTTACATGTTAGTATCTTGGCTGTTTTGAGTCTGTATTAATGTTTTCCATTTTCATAAAAGTTCAGGAGATTTGTTAATAGAAAAAAATCTGTTTAAGCATTATCCCCAGAAATGTAGCAAATAATATATTACTTATCATTCTACATCTTAATCAGAAGGATTAATTTAACTTAAAAATATTTAACTTATAGACCAAGAAAATAAATATTATCAACAAAATAGATGTATTCGCATATAAGTATTTTTGTCATATTTCTTTTCTTCAGTCCTACCCTGTAATATGTTGAATTATTTCCTTTTCTTGTATTTTTCAATATTCCCTTTGCTTATTTTTCTAATGCCTCTTACTTTTGTGGTTTTTAGTTTACTTTGGATAATACTTCACTTTGCATTTTCTCTTCAGCTTTCTTTATAGTTCTCACCAGTCCCCTCTTAGGCTCTCAAATGTTTCCATGCCCTTAATACTTCCTTCTTTGTCTTCTGTTCATTTTTGACTATCAGCAAGTGGTGACGTTTAGCTTGGAGAAGGACAGGACAAAGTTGTGACTTAAATGCTCTCAGTTCACTTCACAAGCATTTGTGGGGTAAGGCCCTTAGTATAATACAAATTTAAGATAGTGCTCACTTCAGCAGCACATACACTAAAATTAGAACAATACAGAGAAGACTAGCATGGCCCTGGCACAAGGATGACATGGAAATGCACGAAGTGTTCCATATTTAAAAAAAAAAGTTTAATATAGAGATCATTAACTTACTGTCTTTTTGAAGACTCAAGCTAGTTGGGAAATATAATGTTCTCAGATGTAAAAAAAATCAGAAGAAAACTACACAACAGCATAGAAAGAATGGCAAAATTGTATAGTAAAATCTGTGCACACAAATATTGAGGTGTGGTTGAGTACTGCAGTGGGATATTGTCTGTCTCACAAAGGTTTACATTATCTTAATGTATTTCCCATTACCTTAAATTATGAGAAGGCATTGTTGACTGAAAAAAAAACAGCACAACCTTAAAGTTGAAAGGTGTATTTTACTTAGGGACCTATTGAGGACTGTAGCCTGGGTAGCAGCCTCAGACAGCTCTGAGGGACTGTTCCAAAGAGATAAGGAAGGAGCCAGGATATTGAGGAGTTTTGCTGAAAAAAAATGTAGTCCGACATCAAAAAGTTACTGCTACTCACAAAAAACACATCTCAAGTTAATGATTTTAGTGCTTTTCTATGTATGAGACTATGCAAGATTCTGGGCTTACTGAAATCATTCTTTTGATATACTTCTTAACTGCCTAGGGCCAGTATCCTTTTTTTCTCCATCTTGAATTCCCTTCAGGGTACACTGTTGGGGTGGCTGCAGTGGCTGATGGTTTTATGACAGTAACATCCTTTGTTTACTGAAATGGCAGGCAACATTTTTTGTCTACAGGGTAAAGGTGTGTTATGAAAAATATTTAACAACAGGGAAGGCAGAGTGCTGGCCAAACTTAAGTTAGCTGTCATTTGTGAAATGCAAATTGAAACCATCATGAGATATCACTTCACACCGATTAGAATGCCTCTTTTTAAAAGTACTGTTGGAGATGTGAAACAGCTGAAATTCTGATATATCACTGGTGCAAACGCAGAATTGTACAGCTACTATAGAAAGCCATTTGGCAGTTTCTCATAAAGTAAAGCTACATTTACCATTCAATCTGACAGTTCCAAATCTAGATATTTACCTAGTATGAATTTGAAAACCTATGAGAAATGAAAACTTACATTCAGTATAATCTTGTTTATCTATTCTGTATAGCACAGGGAAATATACACAAGATCTTATGGTGGCGCACAGAGGAAAAAATGTGACAATGAATATATATATGTTCATGTATAACTGAAAAATCGTGTTCTACACTGGAATTTGACACAACACTGTAAAATGATTATAAATCAATAAAAAATGTTATATTGTTAAAAAAAAACTTGCATTCAACAAATACTTGCAAGTGAAAGTTTGTATTGGTTTTATTCATAATTGCCCCAAATTGTAAAGATCAAAATGTCCTTCAACTGAACAAACTATGGTGCATCCTTACAATGAAATACTGTAAAATAAAAGGACAACTACTGGTACATGCAATCACATGGATGAATATCAGTGCATTATGCTCAGTAAGGAAAGCCAAGTTTGAAAGACTACTTTATAACACGTGATGGTTCTGTTATGACATTCTGAGAAGGCAGAACTATTGGCACAGAAAAACAAATCAGAATTGCCAGGGGCTTTGGGTGTTGTGAGGGATGGACCACAAATAGGCATGAGGAAATTTGGGGGTGGTGAAACAGTTTGTATTTTGATTTTGGTGGTTATATGACTATATGTGTTTGTCAGAAGTCATAGAACTATACACAAAAAAATTTAAATTTTACTGTATGTTAAATTATACCGCCATAAGGTTGGTTTTAAAAAATAGAAGAGAAAAAAAACCTATTTTCTGAATATGATAATAGGTGTTTTGGAGTTGAGTTTGAGTTTGAATAGTCTCTCAGAGGAGAATAATACCTCATGTGTCCTAGAATTAATTCATTTTATTTTAATCATAAAGTTTTTTTTCATTGACCAAATATGTGGCTTTAGGAGGAATTCACCTACAGTAAGGAGAGAAGACAAGGGGACCTATATATCATGCTATTCCTGAGGATAAAAGGACATAAGATAGAGCAGTGCTAAAAGCTATACCATGTACTGAGTCTCTCTCTGGTGTAGAGTATTTCTTGATTATTTCACAGCACTCCTTTAAGATGGATAACATTATTATCATCTCTAGTTTACTGATGTGAGAACAGTTTCAGAGAATTTAAGTATTTTGCCCAGAACATGGATCAGCCAGGGTTCAAACACAGATTTTTTTTGGCTCCATAGTTTATGTTCTTTGTCTGATACCATCCTGTCTTCTAGATTATTCCCACAAGTGTTTTCACAAAGATAGAACAGTCAATTTTGAATTATTTTGTATTTTAGCTAGCATTATTAAATACGGAATTCCCTTTCTCAGAAACTGAGGTTGTTTCATAAATTGTTGAGCACTTACCCAGCCATTCAGGGCATGTACAATTTGATTCTGGATTACCCTCCATTGCTTCTCCTTTGCATCTATATTCAGAATAATTTTGGGGGAGGGTCTTTGCTAGTCCTTCTGGATCTCTTCCAAGATGTTAGTGTTTGTCAAGTGGAAAAAAATTAAGTTATTATGCAACCAAGGATAATTATATCATTGTTCAGATACACTTCTTACATGTTGAGTCCTTTAAAGATAGTATGCCAGGTAACTATAAATTTTTTTAAAGATAGGAACTGTCTTTCTCGTTTCTTGTCTACATCAGAATGTCAACTCCAAAACCTTGATGATGTTCAGTAAATATCTTTTGAAAGAATAAAAAAAATGAATGAATCAATGAAAATGGGAGCAAAGAATAGAGATCAAAATCTCTGGAGTTGGCTAGAGACCTGTATCTGAATCCTAGCTATTCCATTTAATATTTGGTTGACTTTGGGTTAATTATTTAGCCTTTCCCAAGACTCATTTTTCTCTACTATAAAATGAAGCTGTCAATTATTGTTGTTAGGAGTAAATGAGAATGAGTAAGGAATGTTGCTTATTAGCACAGTTGTAGACATAGTGTTCAGGGTGCAATGTTTATTAATATTTGTAAAATTCTATTATTCTGTTCTATATTGCTTCATTAATAATACAAATTGTAAGTTGATACTAATATTTAGGTGCTTCCCCAAATTTCGTTTATTCTTTTAATTCTCCTAATTTCTGACACTCATGCATAATTTAGAGAATGTGACTCTGATTAGAATGATTTAGTCCAGTTTTCAAGTTGCTTTTCTTGAAATGAAGGGGAGGTGGTTGTAAGGGAAAGGATGAGTTGGGGTGGCTGCTCTGGGCTTTTCATACATCTCCGTGTCCTCGTCTACTATCATCACTTTTATGTAGCGGGAGTCATTCGAAAACAGATTATTTTGGTATAAAATCATATTGAATCCCTGTAAAATAAGTAACAGGAAAATTATTCTCAGTTACCTGTATGGTCAGTGATTGGTGGCTCCAAGTATGGCTCAAGCATAAGCTGAATAAATCTTTGGATTTATGTCTATTAAATTAGTGTTGGAGGAGCAGGTCTATAAGGAACTAATTATCAAGAGAGCCTTAAGAGCCTCTCAAGTTCACAACTTGTTCTGATAGAAGGGTAAGCTAGCTAGTGAGCTTTTGCTAGACACAAGGACTTTGTGTACGAAAGGAGAGGCTGTCTCTGAGTAAGCACGGTAAACATCCTTTGGATTTGCCTTTAAGCTTGATCAGTACGTCTGAGTCTTTCTGAGGAAACAGGGATGGAGGTAGAGTGGCTGTACTTAACAATGGAAAGAATTATTTCATGCAGAGGGAAGATACTACCAAGCGTCATAGAGACAATTCAATTTTATTTTGTGCCCTCTAACTTTTTAGTAAATCAGTGGTTATCTGTTAGTCTTTGGGTGACCATACCTTCTGAGATGCAGTAGTTTAGATCTTCCTTTTAACCAATGAATGTGTTCCCTGTTGTCAGAGTGATTTCTATTTCCATGCAACAAAGAGTTATTTAGCCCATACAAACTGTGATTTGGGCCGTTTTGCACTTTAGCCAATTCTGCGAAGTGGTCACAGCCAGAGTAGCAAAAAAGCCAATAAAATAATAACAAGGCTTGAAAGTTGTGTTAAGAAATTGTAGTGATCCTATGTAGTTGGGTGTCCATTCAGTCTGTACAGTAAAGTCAGGGAGACAAAATATTGGTGAAAAAAGCCTAAAGCAAGTAATTAGTAGCAGGGGAAAGCAATGGCACATTTAGATTATTACACTTCACTTTGTATTGGTATCAGCTTCTGAATATCTCAGCAGCATTCATTTACATACCCACTGAGGATTGCTGAGCAGAAATTACCCTTTGTTCTCAGGAATAGAATTTAGTGGGGTTACACGTTATATCTAGACTTTGGCCCCTTCAAACAGAAAGAACTATGTGATAATATGTTGAATAATATGTAATCTTCATTTGTAAGTGACCACATCGTGAGAATTGAAAATTTGTCTATCGTGAAGATGCTCTTTGGTGAGAATAGTTTAAAAGTAGTCCTGAAATGTAATTTGTGACACTTGTATTTTAATACTTGTCACACCTTCCCCTCCCAGGCCTTTTCTAGTTCTGCCGCCCAAGCTCAGAGAAGGTAAGTGTCCTTCACAATGTCACACAGTTAGTAGTTGAGGAATAGCACCCCAGGTCTGTCTGAGCCTATCACACTGTTTCACTCCTCAGGCCTGGTCAGGTAGTGGCTTGTAAAGGGCTGCCACATCAAGTCCAGGTGTCTGAGGCAAGTTGTCCCCAGGTAACTAAATGGGCATTAAATGCAAAGTGTGTGACTGCTGAGAATCATCTGGACCTTGCACACAGTTATTTAGTTAGAAAAAAATTAAAAAGCAAGTATTAAACTTCATATACAGATACTAAATAAAATCGAGTTGATAAAGAATGGAAAAGACTGAAAAGAGAGGGAAAATATCCCCCCAAAGAACTTTCTAAATCACTAGAGTGTCTTTTTCAAGCCATTTTCTTATCTCTTTCCACCCTTGCTCTGCAGTCTCCTCAAAGACCCTCTGCCAGGCAATTTCAGATGTATTATAAACATGCTCTTGTGAACAAGAGCCATAATTCTCCTCGATGCGGGGCCCTGCTGCTGCTGACAATCAGCCCCAGGTAGCCTTTTCACTTACCAATCGCTGTTGGCTCCAAAATAAGTTTTGAAAAAAAGTGAATCGGAGCTTAGGATCCAAATGATAAGTAAAATGAAGGAATGCTTGTGTTTTCACAGCTTGTGTTTTTGAGGTGGTCAAAAGTCACGGAGCTGACCCACCCACGAGAGCCCTCATCATTGCATTCATCTGTTAACAACCTTTTCTGTTTGAGTTCAGGCTGCTGACCTTTTCTCTAGAGTCATGTTTGAAGATTAGCCTTGTAGTAAGGCTAATGGCAATTCCTCCAACATAAACCACAACCTGTATTTCCCTGTTATTCTGTTTTAAGGTTTTGGCTAGTTTATTAAAGTTTTGACATGGAGAAGCCGAGCATATCTTAAATTCACATTGGAAGCACCTATTAAATGAACACTATAGACGCATTATGATATTTTTAGAGATGATGTGAATGGGAAAGAAGATTTCCCCCTGTTTGAAGGGTGTTTTGGTCATTGACATACTTTCGCGGGTCAAGGATGATAAAGACTTTAGTCTGACACCAGAATTAAGTTTGAAAAAATTTAAAGCCTTCTAGTATCAGGCCAGGATAGATAGCCTTTACTCAAGAACTTTTGGGCGAATCTCTGCTCAATGCAGAGCCATTACTGCAGACAATGGACTAGACTCTGGGCTATGCTGGACTCTTCCTGCCTTTCAGAAATTTTCGTTCTTTTTGTTAGAAAATATGAGGTCCTGAAGAATGGCATGCAATACAGAACAAGGGAAACAACAAATGAGTTGGGTGTATAACAGAACTCAGAGAAGAACAAAACTGTTTTGACTTGAATGGTGAGGAAGATTCATGGAGGGGTGGTGTAAAATAGAACCTAGAGTTCACTGAGTGGAGATTTTTATTTTAAAATAATTAACAAACAGTTCTATTTTATATGCCCAAATATATTCAACAATAGATACTGGATGCTGTGCTGTGCGCAAAGTTAAATGTTAAAGTTTAGGAAACGCTGTTCTGAAAGCAGAATTACAGAAGAATACCTAAATGTGTTTGTGTAACCTGTGAACATTTCAAAGTAAAATGTTGTTTTTACTGAGTCTTGAAAGGTTGGTAGGCCTTCAGCAAGTGACAAGAATGCAAAAGCATTTTAGGCAACCTTGACATCAAATGTGATAGATTAAGTTCATGAACTAAATAAATGCCCAGAAGAAATTTAGATATTGGATAATCCATTCACTGGAGGGAAAAGTGATTTTATCATCTCTTACTTTCATAGGATTTCTTTGAGGGAGGTTTCTGAAGTGCTTACCCACCCATTCCCATATTTCTTTGGAATACAAGCATACATACTCTTTGTTGGAACATTCACATTTTGGTTACAAACCTAATGTTGAATATCCATTTCCCGTCTTGATTGATTACTTGTTCTAGTAGGTAGTAAAGGTGGGGAATAAAGAATCATTTCCAAAGAAACTTTTATTTTGGTTTGAAATACAATCTGGGCTTTTCTGCAGGAGACTGAATGGGCTAGAAATCACATCCTTCTAGAGGCCGCTGTTACCGTGAGTCTACGTGCAGAGCTCCTGCTGTCTGACGGCAGTTGCAGAGTAGCTACGTAGAGGGAAAAAGTCGGTTTGTGTTAAAGTTTAACTGGAAATAATATGTGAAGTAAGCCCACAGAACTTTCAAACATGTTTTCAAAGATTAAAACAAACCATAACTAGCTGGATTTGAATGTAAGGAGCATTTGGATATGTTTTTGTACTAGTCAACAACCCCCATGTCTATGTGCTTATATAAATATGTCCATATAAAGAAGCATGATACTTATCCTTGCAATTATATATTAAGGTGAGACAAACAGCTTTTTGCTGTTGACTGTCAGATTGTTTTATTGAAAGCTTGTTACTACTAAAGAAAACAAGGTCAGTGCTGGGGTACATTTCTGGCAGATTATGTAAACTTCTGAAAAGGGGAATGTCATTTAGAAATAATGTGGTTTTTATTAAATAAATCTGTCTAATAATATTAAGGTGTGATTTCAATGTTAAGAACAGACAAAGCCAATCTTAGGTACTAAGAGATGAGGGCAGAAGGTTGGGATCAGGGTGAGCAGGGAGCTGGGTACTGGTTAGGACCAACACAGAGCACAGGAAAAAATGAAAAATAAAATACCCTGTTATTTCTATATTGAAGGATGTTTGATTTTTCTTTAAGTTCTCCTTTGCTTTACAGAATTTTCAACAAAATGAGGTATGAAATTTGAGTATATTTCTAATATGGGATGAAAACAATAGATTTTCGTTAGGCAGAAATGAAAATAAGACCTTTTGTTTTCAATAATTCAGTGATAGTTGATAATAAAAATTATAAAAGGTAAAAACAAGAAATATTGTTACTATGATTCAGTATATCATGGAATCCAGACTTTGAAACGTTAAAGTAAGTTTATCTGTGTTTTCTTAAACTACCATAAACTACTGAACAAATTGCTGTCTTTTTAATTGATCTAAAATTCACAAGCATGGAGAATCTCACTAAGGCCTAGAATTTTTGTGTTTACCTTATTTGATAAAATTCTTTATCCCAAGAGAAAATATTTAAAGTCTTACTAATATTATCTTCATAGTATCTACGTTCAGTAGCTCTAAATGAAGCTCATAATTTAGCTTCAGACACACAATTAATGTTAGTACTGTTATACAAAAAATGTTTTGAGTGTGTTTAATTGTAACCAAAACTCTTAACAAATTTTAAGAGTCTTGTAAACTGAAACTCCGTGAGATTTATATTTACATCTCAAAATGCATCAAAGTCTTAACAGTAGAACTGTAATTATACCTTTTGGATGTTTGTCATCCATATGGTTTTGGTGGCCAGAGGGAATGTGCTTTGCTTTTTTTTTAATTGAAGTACAGTCAGTTACACTGTTTCAGTTTCTGGTGTACAGCAGTGTCCCAGTCATGTGTATACATACATATATTCATTTTCACATTCTCTTTCATGAAAGGTTATTACATGCTTTGCTTTTTTGGGGTGAGTTAGATGCAGAAACCCAGGGACACAAACTGAGACAAAAATCTCATAGTAACTGAAGGAAAATAATAAACAGTGAGAGCCTTTATCCCTGGCAACTCATAGCAGATTCAAAACATGTTATGGGATGAAGACATAATACACGCGGGGATTTAGACATTGAAAAGCAACATGTTGTTGTTCTTAAAGCACTTTATTTTCTGTTAGCAAATTGGTCTTGGAGGAAGGAAAAAAGAAAAGAAAGGAAGAAAATAAAAAAACTAATTGGGGTAGGATTTCTTACACTGAAGCTTCATAATTTCTAAAGTTCTTGGAAAACATCTTGGGATATTCTGAAGAAGCCAACAGTGTGATTTGACCTTGAACAGATGGGGGATTCATTGGTACTTCCCCATATCACTATAACTGCAACTTGATTTTCATTGCCTCAGGTATTCCTATTTTATTTCTATAGTTTTCTCACCCTTCCTCATGGTACCTCACTTCTTCTGAGCTAAAAAATAGAAATAATATTTTTATTTTCTTAAACCCTGACATGATTTTTTTTTTTCTTTTTGTGATATACCATCTCCCGACCCCCAACTGACATGGCTGGCACACCACTTTACAGGTGGCTCACATCTCTTGGGTCTTTGCAACATGCTAGACATGTTATAGCAATAATGCTTTTCTTTAGCGTATTTGTAATATTTTAAAAAGTTATGTTAATTATTTTTTTACACTTTTAGGAGAGTGTGAAAGAAATAAAAAGATTTTAGCTATATTACTTAATCTTTTTAAATCTTCTACTTCATTTCTTTCATGTTCTTAATATCTTTTCCTTAAACAAATAAAAACCAAAAAAACTTTTACTTACGTATTTTCTTTCTTCAAAAGTGGAATCACAATTCTCAACTAGTTTAGATTTCCCTTTCTAAATTATCCCTGTCTCTTCATCACCCTTCCTGCACTCCACATTCAGTCAACGAGAATTATCCCATGTTTTCAGTAGCCTCACATCTGCCTTATTCTCTTCTTTTCCATGGTCACAGCCCTAAAAGAGGCCCTCGTTAACTCTCCTATGGATTCTTGAAATGTTTCCTAATGGGTCTTTACGAGTAAAGACTCCTCAGAAAAACTAGTCAATGAAATTGTTTCAGAATTTGCTATTGAATTGTCCACTGTATAATCTCTATTCCAGTAATTTCTAAACATGAAAAAAATTGATAGTAAGGATTTTCTCATGGTGATTTTGTGTATCTATGAACATGGATTTTTATGCATACATCAATATCAGAATCCGTATTAGCTCTGAAAAATCTTTCATGAAATAATATTTATCCTAACTGCCTGGGATGAGCTCTAATTTTTTTTTTTCTGCTTTATTCCTCTCCATCCACTTCCAGTATACAGTCAGTCTTCATTATTGGTAGACTCTATATTTGCAGATTTGCCTCAACCCTAAAGTTTGTTTGTTAAGACCAAAATCAATACTCATAGTACTTTCACAATCATTTGTAAGGTATGCAGCATGGTGAAAAGTTTGCGTCACCAGACAGGCACGTACCAGCTATGGTCAAACATGGTGAGATGCACTGCTTTCTTGTTTTACTTATACTGTAAAAGTTTTTCATACTGTTGTGCTTTTTGTGGCAATTTTGCTGTTTTAAACGGCCCCCAGCATAGTGCTGAAGCACTGTTTAGTGCTTCTAAGCACAAGAGGGCTGTGATTTGCCTTACTGAGAAAATATGTATGTTAGATAAACTTAGTTCAGGCATGAGTTATAGTGCTGTTGGCCATGAGTTCAATGCTAATGAATCAACAATATGTATTAAATAAGGTGTCTTTTAAACAGAAACACACATAAAACAGGGTTATGTATTGATAGGTTTACAAGAATGTGACCAGAGGCTCACAGGTACCTAATCCTGTATTTCCCCAGGGGCAGTGATTCAGTATTTGCTAATTTAGCGTTTGCAGGGACTCTGTAGAAATATAACTGCTATAAATAACAAAAACTGACTGGATTAAATTTCAATTTAAAAAAGTTTTGATCTGGATCAGCGACGTTATTTCATGGGCTGACTTACAATTTGCAAAACACTGCCTCCCATGAATCATTTTTCTCAAAGTTTTCTACTTGGAAAAGCTTTGTTTTTTCAGAGCAAATTGTAGCTATGTTTTCTTTTCTCTGAGAGATTTGTAACTTGCTGCTTTGTATTTTTTTACCTTGCCTGCCAGGAAACTTAAATGTGGGTTTTATGCTCAATTACAGCAACAGTGTTAATCTTTAATGTCGGAATGCTTGCTTTCCTGTTTTTAGCCCTGATTTCCCCCTTTTATTTCTACTATATTATTTTTGTTTGATTAATCTTTTTAGTAAAGAGTTTTGAAACCTCTTGGGGAAAAGATGGAAATGAATAAAAGAATTAATGAATAGGTAAATAATTGAAACAAGTAATCCTGGAAGAAAGATTTAGAGATAAGAGGCCATCTTTTTAGTAGAGACTTTAAAATATAACGTTATTGTCAAATGCTTTGATAGTATGTGTTCTCCTTATTAAGCTGATTTTTTAAATGTGTTGTATGTTAACTTAAAAATGTTCTTTGTGAAGATGAAGTAGAAGGATTTTCTGAAGTGTCAGAATAATTAAGTAAGGCTTAACAACTTATGATAACAGTGTAAGAAAATTCTAAAATGTATATTAATATGCTCCCTTCTGTAAGATCATCTATCTCTTCACTATTGTGTAAAGACTCACCAGTATAGATGATATAAAAAATTCTTGCTGTTCTTTAGCAATAGCAAAGTAGTTGTAGTATGGATAATAAAATCATCAATAGTGAACATCTAGTCATAACCAATAATTTTAATATTTCTACTTACCCTTCCTTTCCACATTTAACCTTCCTTTCCACATCTCTGGGCCTATTAATAAAGATAATTCTAAGTAGTCAAGAGTTGCTACACCAAATTTCAAACTAAGTAAAAGTTTATGTACTTTGCTCACTTAACCAGACTCAGTGTATTTTATGGATTGTTTCCGTGAAAAATATTAATTGATAATAAATTCATTAATCCTAAAATTCTACAATTAACATTTTGCCACAGTTTGTCAAAAAAGTTACAGCAATTTGTGAAAAAAGCAAAAGGGGACACATTGTGAGTTTATTCTCCTAACATTATTTGTTATCACAATTGAGGAAACCTCTGTTGTTAGAAATAATTGGCAATTTACAATAAAGGATATTCTTTCTCAAATCCACAATTTAAAAGGGCCTCTTAAAATAACCTGTCTATAGTTTATCCCTAGTTATTTTTAGAATAGTAGAATTAATTGTTTCTCTATTTTCATTTATTAAAGAATTGAGAGTATTAACACTCAATGTCTACTTTCAAGCAATATACCAATATTCTCTAAAATACAATCTTTAATATTTTCAGAAAGCTTCATAAACATCAGTTTCATGAGTACCATATGCTTAGTAAACAGTCAAAAGACAGAATACATACACATATTTCCTAGTAAGAGGATGATTTATCATTTTTATCACCCACTTTTAAATTTATATTTGTATATAAAAACCCACCTACAAATCATAAACATGAAGCGCCTTAAAACTCAAATATGGTGAACTTTGAATTGAAAAATTGGGATAGGAATTAAATATTACTTATTACTAGTGAATCTTATTGTCTGTGCTAATGGGGTATGTTTTGGGTTAATCACCAAGAATAGTTCGTGGTTAACAGTAGCTTTGACTCTGCTTCAGGCAGAAATCTCCTCTAAAAGTGGTTCATATAAATAAAATGAATATTTACTCATTTGTGTTAATCTGCCCGTGAGAGCATCAAACCTTAATGATGGTTATATTCTTGTATTTGAAATTCTACAAAAGTCTTGTTTCATTATTTTACGTTAGAAAAGTCAAATTTTAACTTTGTTGAGAAAAGATAAAAAGCTCTTATATTTCTTAATCTTTAAAGACTTGTTTAAGAATATTAACCTGCAATCCACTTTTGTATCACTCATATATCACTAATATATTTGAAATACATGAGGCAGAACAACGTAAGGATTAATCACAGTGGATTCCAGAGCCAGCAGCCT
The DNA here is from genome assembly GCF_048564905.1 of Vicugna pacos. Classification (NCBI taxonomy): domain Eukaryota; kingdom Metazoa; phylum Chordata; class Mammalia; order Artiodactyla; family Camelidae; genus Vicugna; species Vicugna pacos. The sequence continues at coordinate 30,433,025 of NC_132993.1, forward strand.
GGGTTCAAGCCTAGTTCCACCAGTTGCTATCCGTGTGACCTTGGACAGTAACCTCTTTGTGCCTTTGTTTTCCTCATTTGTAAAACAGGGATCAGTATATGGTATCAGTCTTATAAGGCTGTTATGAAGAGTAGTGAGCTATTATTTATGAAGTAGTCAAAACAGAACCAGGCACATAGGAGTCACCATAAAAGTGTTTGTTTAAGTAAATAATTAGATGAGAGTATATATTACTCTTTAGATAATGGATGGTTATTCTAATGTTAAAAAAAAGTGTAGCATTTTAAAACTGTGAATGAAACTCAGAGATCATGTAGAGACAGTGGTTTTGATTTTTTAACAGCATTGTCACTCCCACACCATTTTAATTTTTTTCAAATAAAATCATGAGAACTTCAAAATAGAATAAAAATTAATGTTATTGAAATGGAGCAGAAGGCCTGAATCTTTGCCCATGCTGCATTTGGTTACCTCTCAGTGGCTTCTGGGTTATGCCATAGATTCCTGAGTTTCTAAGGATAATAGTTTAAAAATTCCTGATTCTGATTGAAGCCTTATTTTACAGACGAGGTAACTGAGGCTCAGAGTTGGGAAATGGTTAACTGTCAAGGTAACACAGCTTATTAGTCTTCAGCGAATGGTAAAAACTAGAGATTCTTGTCTATTGCACACTCATTCACTCCCATGGCTCTCTCAAAGCCCCATATGGTTGAGTCCTTACTGAGCAAGATAAAAACATATTTTAGTGTTTATTTTCTGGGTGATCCTACTTTAGACATGTCTTCTAACAATATTCCTGCAGTTAAATTCCTTTCTGTCCAGTCTATCATTACAGCCTATATGAAAAGAAAAATAATTTTTTGTCAATTGAATAAGACTCTCCATGTGCAAACTAATTCAGACTGAGTCAACACAGTGTTAAAATATATTTGAGTGTGAATTTCACTAGTGATAGAGAATAATCTACAAAAGAAATGGACATTCAAATAATAGCTTGTTATCTATACAGCATTTTATGCTGTGCAAAATACCTGCATGAACACATTAATAGGACTCAAAACATTCTAGTTAAGGGAATAGATGGTTCAAAAGATTTTGAGAATTAATATGGGTAGCAAGAACAAGAGCTAAATTTGAGTTGGTCTCCATCTACTTGGGCTCAATTTTCATACCTTGTAAAACACTTAAACAACTGATGCATGGATTTCTTATTATTGATCACTAATTTCTACTTGTATAAAAATCAACTTGCACAAGTTATTGGAGTTAAGGTGAAGTATTAGTTATATAGCACAAACCAGTATTACAGGGTTAGAGAAGAACTTTTAACCTTTCTAATACTGAGGAAGTGTTTTTGAGTGTTACATTTTCCTTGTTCTTGATATGTACAAATATGATCATATTATAGTTGATTTTCCTTCTTTGGCCCTTGATGAACTTACAACTTAACATATAAAACAATTTACTGCTTCAGGGCCAAAAAATGGTAGCCATTAATGGTTATTTCACACATTTGAATATTGAATGAAATATATAATGATATGATTAGTTTTACTTGTAAGAATTTCTGGCTTTGGAGGAAAACAAAATAATACTAAGTGAACCTTTGAATCACGAATTACATCATATTGGAGTAAGCCTTAATCTTGGATTGTGAACAAGGTTAAGGATTGTAGCACCATCTTTGTAAGCTCTTAGCTTCTGTGTGGTCATAAAAATTTGGCTGAATACTACTTTTTAAACGGAATAAGATGACATGAAGAAAATATGTATCATCAGCTGCTCTTCCCTTAATAGGATTCTCTGGTGTGCAAATCACTACGGTAGGATGATGCAATGGGGCATAAGGACAATGAATCAGGTAATAAATTGAGTGTAACACTAATTATAGTCACTATGCACTGAAATACATACATTTGATGGCCATGATGGCACACCAGTGTTCAAAGTCCAAGGTAAGAAATGCATTTTAAATTCTCTCTTTATAAAAACTCAACAGTCTGTTACAGTCTGTGTCTGGCATCAAATTCTATATATCTACCTGTGTTTTTAGTATGGAAACCCAATTCCTAAAGGAAAGGTCATTATCATTATTAAGTTTTATAAGAAAATCATTACATACCAGTATCTATTTAATAACAGAGACATCATGAATGTCAGACTTAACACACTTTGCAGAGTGCTAATAACTCCTGAAGTGTATTCTTGTTTGAAGTTGAAGTCAGTATTGGAAATTTTATATTATCTGCTCTGCCTGAAAGCATTAAAAAGTATTTTTGTAATAGCTAAGCTAAAAAAATAGTGACTTTTTATAACTTCGCCTATTTTTTTGGTTCAGTTTCAAGGCTGGTAATAGTTAAGTCATCTGACATTGGCATTGGCCTGAATTAAGCCAGAGGATCATTTTTAACCACACATATTTTATGTTGCCTTCAGGATGAAATAAAATAAGGCATTTATGTGTGCCTCTGTTTACAAATTTGTAAGATATGTGTGTTTTAGATAACATATTAGCTACATCAAAGTGCCTTTTTTCATATTTCTTTTAGTTTTGGAATTGCATGGATATAAAGTATGCATTTATTCAGAAACTAAACAAAAAACTTCAGTCATTTCTGCATTGCAATGACCCTAATTCAAGTCCAGTGATAGATTGAAAGAGGTTGTTTCTTTTTCTATTATATATTTAAATTAAAAATAGGAAGATGTAGTTTCTACTAATGAGTTTTGTAGGGCTGTTTTAATATGATGTCCCTTAGGAGGTTTCCTCACTCAGTATGAAGGCTCCTAAGAGGTGCTTGTGCACCTGATTAATTCATAAATGGCTCTGAGGGCTGCACATTTGCCCAATCCTAGTTAAATCGTAGTAGGCGGCTATTCCTCTGTAGGATGCATTGCAAATTGTGATGCTCTTATTATACACCTAATTACAGCATTCTACACCAGTCTGATTCTTTACATAAATTCTTATAAATGTGATGTCCATTTTAGAAGTTAGAGACTGAGGCTCATTAAAATGACTTCAATCCATATGATTATGATAGAACAATGACTTGTGACTTGCTGGAAAATTGCTCTAAAATTCTATGAAGGATATATATATATATCATATATATATGGAGAAATAAAAATACTTAGTGATTTACAAAAATTAATTTTGTATTATAATTAATAATTAAGCAGATACTATGGGGATACAAGAGGGAAAAATGAAAAACATCTGAAAGGATAGATGTAGTCATTTTGGAGTGAGTAAGCAATTTAAAAATTTTGTGTTCTGAACCACAGTTTTTAACCCATCTGTAAAAGGATTACAGTGCCTCAGGGGTGGGAGTAGTAATCACTCTATCTTACTGAGCGTGAGGATTAATTGCGTTAATATGTGTTAAGTGCTTAGAACACATAGTAAATTCTGCCAAATACACTTCATACAGCCTCTCTCAAGCTCTACCCAATCTAATTCTCACCTAGGTTGTACTGTTTTCTATTATTATGCTTTAGCCAAAACTGATATTTCCACTGCTGCTCTTTCTCTGCTTTGACATTGCTTCTTTTTGATATTATTCTAGCGGAAGGAGAGGAGTTCCCCCTTTACAATAGAAAGACAAGATGGATTAGAGTGTTATCAAATAAAAATTTGGACAGGCAATACTTTTTTTTTCTAGATTTATAGCTGAAAAATAATGGCCCAGTGTATAAATATCAATGAACTCAAACTATTTGTCTTCAATTATGCCTTTTATTATTTCTCCCTGTTATATGAGTAATGGTGTTTTATTAAGATACAGCATTTATTGCTATATCTAAGGTAAATGTTAAAGTATCTTTTAAATTCTATCCTTATTTCTGGGGATACACAAATTCCATCTTGGTAAATTAGGGACCATTCTACTGAACTGAATCCATCATTTAATTCAGTCACCTAACTAATCAGGCTTATTATTATTTATCTGCTCTTGTAATGTAGATACCCCATCCAGAAACTATCTGAACATTTATCTAAACCTGGAGGCTACTTCTTCAATATAGTCCTTTCCTTTTATTCAGGAGCTCAAAGATGTCAAGGATATTATCTTAAAGAAAGGAAAGGAGTTTTCATATTACTAATGTTTTAAATGAAACATAAAGAAAAATGAAGCTCAAAGAAGTTAATAGGCTTATCACAGATTTGACAACTAGTTAATGGTGTAGGTAGAACACGTGGCTTGTGATTCACAAATTTTTTTCCATTTTGCATTTTATCGTAAAGCACAAGAAATGGGAAAAAAGGAACTATTATAAGGCAAAAATGTAAATATGAAAACATACTGTGAATGTCAGTATAATACTTTTTTCTTTTAACTCACCAATCACATAGTCACCCAGAATGTGAAACTCTTTTATGACCTTTCCATCTGACACAGCTGAATTGTTTCAAATCAGCTAAAAAAACCTTAGACATATTTTGCTGACTTATATGGTCTAATGGATATAACAGAAAAGGTTTTTTCCCCCTAGATAAAGATGGTCTAAGTTGTAATAATACAGAGCCTTTCACTTATAAAATTATCTCATTTATTAAAAAATGATTATCAACATTTACAAATACTTTGGATGTGTGCTCTTAGACAGTCTTTCCCCCCCCCACATTTTAGACCAAAGCATTGGAAAACTTGATCACTTAGTAAAGCTGTTCTGACCTCAGTCAAAATAAGGTAAAGAATTAAATGGTTACACGTGTTGGTAGGATAAATTTCCATTAAGGTTAAATTAGCAGGAACATGCTCTGATCTCTTACTGGACAAAGAAATGCATTGTGTTTAGAATAAATAGCATACCTGAGATCCTGGTCCCTTAACACGGGTGGTTCACTGTGCATATAGTGGCAGTGGTGGTCATATTTGTGTGGAGACAGATTGTGGATGAATCCAACTATACTTTTAGAAGGGAAAAGAGAAGTTGCTTCTGTTATAATTAACTCGTTATAATAGAATGATATCTTGCTGAACATTAGCTTGCTATCCAGCATTAGCCTGAGAAGTAGACTGATACTCAGATTCAGCATAAACAGAATAAATAGATTTGTAAAATGTTTAACTTATCAAGTGAATTTGAGCAAATCCAATTATAAAATAAAAATTACTTATTCTCAAGTTTAAGATGGTAAGATATAACTGGACATTAGTCAAACATCACACAGGTTACCATAATCCTAATTAATATTACTTCTGAATTTTATCCCTAACAATCATATTGCCTTTATAAAGACCTCAGAATATGCTCTCTTGAGATTTTAACTGCATCCACATATGAGTATGAGATCCCATACCATCTCAAGAGAAAAACCTTATGGGATTTTTTTCTTTTTTTTTTCAGTAGGTGGTGGGTAGGAGGGGTGATTAAGATTCTAATGAATCACCAAAACATACATTAAAAAAAAAAAAGTAAAACAAGCTATAAAAAAAGTCATCCTTAAATCTGGAATCAAGATATACTAAAAATAAACTTTCTTTGGGATTTCTTAATGTTTCTTTTGGATCTGAATTTCTTTCCAAAATTAAAATAGATTTTCTATAAGTATTTGAGTATATGAACTAAATACAGTATATTGTCAGTTTACCTGTTTGTTTTTACTTTTTTAAGTTTCTTTTTTACTTTTTTAAATTGGCCTTAGCTAGCCATACAAAATCCCTTGGATATAGTATGATACATGACAGATTATATACAGGTTCTAGACCTGTTGTGAGTTGGGGAAGAGCCACAGAAGTAGCTGAGCATTCTCCAATGAACCAGAAGGGGTTTCTGGTTGGGATTTAATGAAAAGAAAGTTCATGACCCTGGTGACTGGAGGGCATGAATGCAGTAGGTTTGGATGCCAAAAATGAATGCCTCTATGGGAATTGTGCAAGTTCGAGCAAGTTGGAGGATGGTGATGGACAAGTTAACTCTTCCCAACCTTGTGGGGTTTGAATCACTCATGGAAAGATGGGATGAAACATGGGAAAAGGCAAATTAAAATCGCAAATTAAAACTGAAAGTGGCTGAGTGTACCTTAAAATGACAGGATTATGTAAAAATGGAGGGCCTTGAGCTAAGTTATAAAGAAAGAAAAAATAATATAATTCTGCACATCTGAGGTTGTGATGATAAAATCATACCTTGTCTCTGATATAAAAATGTACATAAATTACTAAAGAATGCTTTAACTTTCAAAATGTCTTGACTTAGGTTTTGAATTCAATGTAGAAGAAAAATATTATTTTGTCTGAAACTGTTATTTGTCCAAGAAAATTAAAACAAATTATTTTTTGTTTATTGTCCAGCCTCAGGATTTTAATTCAAACAATACTTATGAATAAGTCAAGAAACAAAGATTCATATAAAGCCTTGCAATCTGAAATCACACAAATTAATTACAAGGGACTGACTATAAAAATTGGATTTAGCTGAGCGTCTGGCAGCAGTAAACTGGAAATAAAATGTTATGATTGTCCTTATTATTGTTACTACATTCCACTCCTAACCAGTTTAGGAGGGAAGCAGAGCATAAAGGGAGCCTCCTTGGTCTTACCCAGGTCCACCTCTGTGATAATGTCGTGGAAGGAGTTGGGAACAGTTTTGAGAGAGAAACTTGAACTTGCCATATGATTTCTTATACTGGAGTTTTTGATTCCTGTGTTAATTTCTGATCTGAAAGCCACAGCACTATCCCTGTACAGTAGTGGTAAGGAAGGGAGGGGGCAGCTCATGGACACCTGTTTTTGAACTGGTCTCCAGTTGTTTAGTCCTAAAGTGCCTTGATCTTATCAGTGATAAAGTCTACCTATTGCTTCCATTTACATTCATGTTTAAAGACTGTTAGTATAAAAGTAAATTTCATGGACAGGAGGATTATAGTAATATTTCCATTCCTTTCTATAACTAAGTTTTGTCTATTCCAATTGGTATTTATACAAGTGCCTGTGACAGTTTAACACCCTAAATATGATCTAATAACTCTACTGAATTTTAGACTAAATGCTACCATAAAGATCTACTATATTAAAATATTTGCATATGGCATTCTCCTATTCTGAAAATTTATGAATTTTAATAAAGTTGCTTAGGTTTTATAGCTCACAGTTATAATTGTTCATAATGCAGAAATACTATTTAAAGGGAATTGATTTTTAGATTCCACATACAAGTAAGATCATATGGTATTTGTCTTTCTGACTTACTTCACTTAACATAATACCTTCTATATCCATCCATATTGTCACAAATAGGAAGTTTTTTTTATGGATGATTAATATTCCATTATGTGTGTGTGTATATATCACATCTTTATCCATTCATCTGTTGATGGACATTTGGGTTGCTTCCATATCTTGACTATTGTAAATAATGCTGCTGTGAACATTGGTGTGCTTGTACCTTTTTGAATTAGTGTTTTGTTTTCTTCAAGTGAATACCCAGAAGTGAAATTGCTGAATCATATGGAAGTTCTGTTTTTAATTTTTTGAGGAACCTCCATACTGTTTTCCACAGTGGCTACACCAATTTACAACCCCACCAGCAGTGCATGAGGGTTCTCTTTTCTTCCCATTCTCACCAATACTTGTTATTTGTGGTCTTTTTGATGATAGCTATTCTGACAGGTGTGAAGAGTTATCTCATTGTGGTTTTAATTTCTATTTCCCTGATAATTAGTGATGCTAAAAATCTTTTCATGTGTCTGGTGGCCATCTGCATGTCTTCTTTGGAAAAATGTCTATTCAGGTCCTCTGTCCATTTTTAATCAGGTTGTTATTTTTTGATATTAAGTTTTATGCATATATTTTGAATATTATCCCCTTATCAGATATATCATTTGCAGATACCTTCACCCATTTAGTAGGCTGCCTTATTGTTTTGTTGATTTTTTTCCTTCTTGTTGCAAAAGCTTTTTAATTTGATGTAGTGACATTGCTTATTTTTGGTTTTGTTTCCCTTGCCTGTGGAGACTGATCCAAAAAAATACCCAATTTCAGAGAGCATCCTGCCTGTTTTCTTCTAGGAGTTTTTTGGTTTCAGATTTTACATTTAAGTCTTTAATTCATTTTGAGTTTATTTTTGTATGTGAATTTAAAAAACTAAACGAATAAAACAAAATGAAAACAGAATCACATATACAGAGAACAAATGGGTGGTGTTGCAGAGGGGAGGGACATGGGAGGGACGAAATAGGTGAAGGGGACCCAGAGGTACAAACTTGTAATTGTAAAATAAATAAGCTGTGGGGGTGTCATATACATAGGAGTAAAGAATATGGTCAATAATATGGTGATACCTTTGTATGGGGACAGATAGTTATTAGACTTACTGTGGTGATCATTTCGTAACATATGCATGTCAAATTACTAAGCAGTACACCTGAAACATAAAATCGTACTTCAACAATATTTCAATAAAAAAGAATGCAAAACAAAACAAAACAAAAACATGGAATTGAAATTATATGAAAACACTTAAGAGCAGAATTGTCTTCAGCACTCTCAATACTTTTTGTATGTTGATTAATTTCACCATTATAAATGAAAGTCTATGTGTTGTTTAAAATGAAAACTATACTTAGCTTTGTAAATATGTTTGTGAATTAGCATGTGTCCAGATATATCCTCATGATAACTTATGATTTATCAAACACAAACAAACCTATGAAGTAATATGTACTTTGGTCCAGCACTATAACTATTAAATAGTTGTTTTTTTAGGGCAAGGCAACAAGAATTCTATGTATTTGCAATGAATGAATAATGAATGGTGATAATAACTAGGCCCCAAATCAAAGAGTACATCCAGTATCTTGTATTAAAAAGTAACAACTTTATACATTAGAAAAATGTAAAATGCAAAAATAAAGTTTTAAATTTATTTTAGAGCATTTTCCAAATTGTATAATTCCAGCAGTCTCCCTTCTAAGTCTTTCTTCTTTTATAGTAAACACATTACTGTTTTTTTTAAATCTTTTGTTTGTTTGTTTGTTGTTTCAGTTCAATTGAACACAACTATATTACTGGGTATACAAAAATCAATAAGAGGTGTTAGTCCTTAAGAGTTTTATAATTAGTAAGGAAGATTATTTGTTGGCTCATTTATACATACTCCAAAATGTACCAAAAATAATTTAAAACAACCTTTAAAAATACATTGTAATAGTATGACATGAAAAAAAACAGATAAGAATGATGAAGGGGAGAATAAATAACAGTAAGGAAGTAAATGTAATTCGAAATAAGATTTATCCATTATGCACACTTAGTAAAATCTTACTTTCAGTGAGATATGTGTAAACTGATAAAATACAGTGTGTGATTAAGTATAACAATAAAAAAAAGTACAAAGTAGAGCTGTAACAGAAAGAGAATGGAATGCATAACTAGCTAATTTTTTTGAGGTTTTAGCTAAATCAATTTTTTTTTTAGAAGTGATATCCAGCCTCACTTTTGAAGGAACAAGAGAAGTAGATTCATGGAGTTAGGGGGTGGAATGAGACATGCTAAGCCTGTGTAGTCATGAAACAGAATGGTATAGTGTGTTTGGGAAATCAAATGCTGCATTATGTAGTAGAAGAGAGAACAGGCAGGCTCATTGGTGGGTGTGGAACTGGCCAGATCTACAGTGTATAAGTTTTTGAATTAAAAAAATATATATATAGATCAAGAAGATCCTCAGTGACCCAGATTTGAGATGGTGGTTCAGTTGAATGATTGTGAAGAGGTGTGAATTAATTACTGTTATTTTCAAAGTTTTGTTGGAAAAAAATCAAACATAAAAAGAAAGAATAATATAGTGAACCTCCAGGTATTCACCTCCATAGGTTTTTGAGGACAGTGTTGTTTCCTCGATATTTTCACCAACCACTTCTTGCCCCACCCCAACACTACCACTGGAATATTTTGAAGCAAATTCCAGACATTATATAATTTCATCGGGAAACAGTTCAGCATGTATCTCTATAAGACAAGGACCTATTAGAAGCATAACTGGACACACATAAAACATTAAAAGTGATTCCTTAAGATTCTCCAGTACCTAGTCAATATTACGATTTTCCCAATTATTCTTGCCAAAATTCTCAGAGATAATAGATTAAAAACACTCTTTTGCCCTGGCTTTAAATGTAAATTTCATATAAAAGTACATTTTTTGGCTGAACTAATCAAAACACTATTAACGTCAATGCTAAAACATACAATATTTGAAATGGTAGTGGCTTATAATGAAAGTTTTGGACTATTTAAATTCTAGGACACAGGATTCAGTTGTCAGCAGCCTGGAAGAGATGAACTATGACAGAATCAGTATGATCTGTAGTTTTGCAGATGGAGGAAAGGTAGCAGAACATAGCACAATTCAATTTTCAAAGATGCATTAGTAAAAGTTTATTTTATAAATGATTTTACAACTTTAAGGAGAGCTGGAAACTGCTTGAATATCCCCCACATCTCTTTAAGAAAATTGTCTGTGTAACTATAGGATACGGATGGAATAGTTTCTAAAATCAGTAAATGCAAGGAAAGCAAACGAAAACATAAACCAGACAAAAAATACATTTCCAGAACCAAATTTTTAAGTATTCTGCATTTTGTCACTTGCTAAGCCGCCAATAGGCATACATGGAGCTGCAGTTCAACATGCTTTTGTTGCTAACATAAATAAAGTTTGGAGCACTGCTCTGCAAATCAACCAGACTGGACCATGAGTTACAAATGTATAAAAGAAGTGTCAGAGACTAATTGGGAAGTTATAGTGGGCAAGAACAAATGTTGGAAACAAACTATGGTGGGGTAAGAAGACTTAAGCTGGGAAGAACAGACTGATTCTTTTTACAGGTAATGTACAATTCTACCTGATACAATTGAATTCAGCATAAATATTTCAGAAAACTTATTTACTAGTTACAATATTTAATTTCAGAATCCATAATCTTACTTATTTAATGAGTTTCAGTTAAGTCTGCAGGTGATTCCCTAACTTGCAAGTCAAAGTGCTTCTTAAGTAGTAACAGGTGGAAAAATAGAACTAACCCACACATGGGATAGAATCAGAATCAGAGTATTTTTAAAGTATTAATTTTAAAGGGAGATTTTTCATCATAAATAGGTTTGTTGGACAAGAAAGTTATATAGTAATCAAAAATAACCAGTACTGGTTTTGAAACCATTCTTCAAAACATATAGAATATGTTAATTACTATATATAGAGTATATATAGAATAAAAAGGAATCTTAGCTCATCAGTAACTCTTAAAGTGTGCAAATCCTTAATGACTATAAACTCTTTTATTTTACCCTACAATGGCCAGCAGCGCTACACACAAATTAAACAATTGTTCCCAACTTCAGAAGCCTACAGATGTCAGTATAGCAACAGCAGCAAGACATCACATAGATCAGTTGATCAATCCTGATGGTGGACCGTTAGATCACATACTTATTATTTACAGATACCAGCAACTTGAACATTAAAATGAAATTTGTCATATTTAGGCTAGAAAACCCTTGGAGTAATTTACCTTTATAATACTTACCTTTAAAGAATATCATTCTGGAAAGATCATTTTGCTCAAAAAGGGTGGGGTGGAGAGCAGAATAAGAAATGAAATTTAAAATTAAAGTAATGACCGCTTTAAATAAAAATAAATGTCCTTTATGTATGCTGAATGATTTGAAAAATGTTCTTTTAAACTGGGGACTATATTCCTCACACTTGATTCACCAGCTTCTGGCACCTGTCAATAAAGCTCACTGTTACCCGGGGCAAAGCTATGATTTTTTAACATTGATACATAAGTGAAGTTTTCTTATTTCTAATCATATTTCATGTAATTCAAAGTGAAAAATGCTTCCAAATACAGCAGTATTTCTCAAGTACAATTTACAATTTTCTGTACACACTTAGAAAATAAGTATTTAAATTTAAACATGGAAACCTGCACAAATATATGTGTGTGGGTTCCTTTTCTTATAAAAATATTTTTACAATTGGTTTTTTGTAAAAGTGAAAAATTGACAGGTTTTAGAAACTGGACTCTGATATCCAGAAGCTGTCTTCTCTACAGTGACCTGCCAGTGACCTTTGTCATGACATTGAAGGACTACACTCTCCAGGGGTGAGAAGTAATTTGACTTCAATAGTTCCTGTGCTCTAGACATGTATAAAATAGAGACTATAAACATATACTGTAGGATTATTTTGGCTCCAGTTAAGCTGACACCATCAAACTCATTTCATTTAGAACTTGCAGACATGGTTTCAGTATCAACTCTCTGCTGAAATCCAGAAGGTTAAAGAAAAGCTAGCTAAAACCAACATTGCACTTTTGCTGGGATAGCAATTATCTTTTGTAAGCAAGTTCATGTTTTTATAATGCTTAATACCATAAGTGTCACTATTTGTTGATTTTAATGCCACTATGGATGGGCAAAGTCAGAAGCTTTTTCAAAAGGTCAAAAGATAGGTAGAAAGCAAGACAGATTAAATAGACATATTAGGAAAATAATACCTATTTATGCTTTTAAATTTAAGCTTTACTTTTCCCTCAGTGTACTTTGGTAGGCACATGTACAAAAAAATCAATGAAGTATACACGTAAGCAGTTAATTTTTATGGTCCACAAATGTGTATTTAATTGTTTCCACTTTTATATTTGTTTCAATTTTTACCTAAAATTTTTAGAACTTCTCTGAAAACAGTTATCAGTGTTCTTATACAGTATGACCATATTTCTTAATCCGTGGCAGTGTAACAGACTATATGAAGGAGACAAAGATAAATAAACCCTATAGTAGATATAAAATAAAGTTAATAATGCGAATTAATATCATATATCCTTTCAAAAAATAACAATTGAATTTATATAAGCTGGTTACTTATTAAGCCACAGATGCAACTTAAAAAAGATCTCAAAATGCATGAAGTATCTAGGATGTTATCTTAACACAATGCAGTTAAAACCAGAAATTAATTAAAAAGTGGAAATTTAAAATGTCAGTTGCACTAAGAACAGTTCGCTCCTGAATAATGCTAAGATCAAGGAGAATGTCAAGCCTGAGATTATCAGTTGTTAAAATGACAATGGAAGCATCATAAGACAAAGTGTATGGTGTGTATCCAAAACTGTAATCAGACAAAAATTCAAGATGTAAATGGCTACATTTAAAAATAAGAAAAATAAAATAAATACATATTAACTTAAACAGTTGGACAAATGAAAATAACCGGAGTTGAAGAAGGCAGAAAAATACAAGGAATAACTTAAAAATAAAGAAATAAACAAGTAGTTCCAAGATAATGTTCTTTGAAGAAAACTAAAATATGCAAATCTGTAGTATAGCTAATCTGGTACAATCTGATAGGCTTCCCCAAAATGCCACATCCTAATCCTGGAATTTGTGAGTATGTTATCTTAGATAGTGAAAGTGACTTTGGATATGTGATTAAGTTAAGGATCTTGAAAAGGGGAGAATATCCTGAATTATCCAGGTGTGCCCAAGGTAATCACAAGAGTCTTAAAAAGGGGGAGGCAGTAGAGTTAGTGTCAGAGAGATGTAAGGACTGAACAGAAGTTAGAGAACAGAAAATATGTTAAACTGCTGGCTTTGAACACGGAGAAAGGGGCCATGAGCCAAGGAATAGGAGCAGCTTCTTAAAGTGGGAAAGGCAAGGAAATGGATCTCATGAGAGCCTGCAAAAAGAGCACAGCCTGTGCACACATCCTAGACTTCTGATATAATTATCCCATGTATATGCATATATATTATATATAGAATAAGTTAATGTTATGTATAATAAAACAATAGATATAAAAATTATGTTTTTATATATACAATACAGTTGTTATATAATTGTGTTGTTTTAAGGTGCTAAGCTTGTGACAGTTTGTTACAGTGATAAGAGGAAACTAATACAGCTAATAAATGAAGAAGGCACATAAGAATTAAAAATAAGGCTGAATATAAAATATGTATGGCTGAGATTAAATTTGGATTAAGTGCTGGATTAAGTGCAATTTAATGCTGATACCTTTGAAAATTTGAAAGAATGCAAGATCTCCTGAAATGGTTCTAAAATCTGGCCAGTGAAGTATACAACAACAGATGGTACAATGTACTTCCAAATCTAGAAACAACCATTACAAAATTCAGAGAAAACCCAAAAGAATATTAAAAAAAAATCATCATGGTATGAACACTTTAAGCTTCAAAACAATCCCATGAGGAAAGCAACCTTATTATTCCCTTTTTGTAGATGAAGAAACTGAGGTTAATAGGCCTTAAATTATATTGTTAATAAGTTTCAGAGTCAGTGTTGGAACATAGGAAGTCTGATTTCAGTGTTTATGGTGTAACATTTTATTTCAAGAATGCAAAGATGCATCAAAATAGATGAATTTTAGTAAATTGTTGAATCAGTCAATAATTCCAAAAAATCATTTTGTCATATTTAAAAAAATAATGAAATGCAGTATCACTATCTAAAAAAAGATTGGCACAAAGTAATACAAAAATACTGTGACAAAATGTGTTCTAGCAATAAGCAGAATTTTATTGGACTTTGAAACATTGAATACATTTTTCTTAAAATTAGGAACTGGAATAACATAAGGTTGTCAATTATTACTATTATACAAGATGGTTCTGAAAGTTCTAGATAATACAATAAAGGAAGACAAAAATTAGATGTTATTATTGGAAAGAAAGATAAAATTATCATTGCTAGAAATCACATAATTGTTTAGAAACTGAAATTAATTGATTAAAAATGTTCACCCTAATGAGCAAGATCAATAATGTAATCAGTTACAAAATCAGTAAGTTTCCAATATATCACTATAAAAGTTTACTTAGTACAATAGCAAATATTCTCATTCACTAAGCAATGAAAATAGGTAATACTTGTAAGATTTTAAGGTGAAAATATGTTCCAAACTTGTTTGAAACACCTCTATAAAATTTGGAAAGAAAAAGAACACACTTCAATAATTGTTTTCCTGAAATAGAAACATACTAAATCTAAGACAGTGATTATCCCCCCACATAATTGATAAATCCAGTTAAATTTTTAAACTAACACTGTATAACTTTTCTTAAATACTTTACTCTGAAGTAGTTATTATGTTAAGTAATACATGTATAAGTATGCATGCTTTTTAAAGACTTAACAGATCTTATTGGTTAAGATAATCTGTTATTATTATTGTAGATGAAGAAACAGATTTTTAGAGGTTAAGTGGATAACACAGGATTAAACATTGTCTCAGGCTGTACAATTCGAGATCTTCCCACTTTAACACTACATAATGTGACTCAAGATCCCTATAAAAAATGGAAAACTTTATCAAGTGATTCTAAATTTCATATGTAAGTTTAAATCTATGAGAATAGCCAAGAGAACTCTATAAAGATAAAGCTTATTTAATGTTGTAGTTGGCTTTTAAATGTTAAAATACATTGTAAAATTACAGTAATTAATAGGGAGATACCAGTACAAGGAATAGAAGATTTAGCCATCAAACCTAAGTATCAATGAAAACACTAATATATGATAATAAAAATAGTATTTTAAGCCAGTGAAAATAGTGCTAGGACAATTATTTTAGCCATAATTAGATTCTCAATAACATATCATACTTCAAAGCCTCAAAATATAGTCCAGATTGGTTAGAGAGTTAAATACAGCATGTGAATCTGCAAAGAGCAAGAAGAATTAAGCAAATATTATTGTGATTTACAACAGCAAGGTCTTTATAAAAATGAAATAAGAAATCATAAAAGAAAAATGAATTGATTTCAATGTATAGAACTATGAAGTATTGTATATAAATCAATTCTAGAAACAAAAAGGAAAGGCACAAATTGGAAAAGTATTCTCAGTATGTTTGATCAATGACTGATGTGATTATATGGACAATTCTTACACATTAGTTACAATAAAATAAACAATGTGAAAAGAAACCTAATGAGTAAACAGATGATGAGAATAAATGCAGATGTCTCATAAACACTTGTAAAATTATTCAGCCTCACTTTTAATCAGTGAATGCTAAATCGATCATACAGCACCCTCCCTGCCTCAAAAAAAGGTTGATTGAATGCCTGATTTCTGACTATTAATGAAAAAAGCCTGTTAATTTACTTTTTACAGTAACAGCTTTCTTGAGACATGATTCACATCATAAAATTTCTCCTTTTTTAGCATTCAGTCCACTTTTTAGTATGTTCACAGAGTTGTGCAACCATAACCACTATCTAATTTTAGCACATTTTTACCCCAAAGAGAAAAATCATACCCCTTAGCATCATCCTGTATTTTCTTCTCCCCTTTGGAACCACTAATCTACTTTCTGTCTCTTCAGATTTGCCTATTCTGAACACTTCCTAGAAATAGAATTATCCAAATTATATTTTTTATTTTATAAAAAAAATTTTAAAGTATGGGAAAAGATGCTATGCAACAACAACAAAAAACTAGATTACCCATTGTGGTCTTTGTTATTGGCTTCTTTCATCTGGCAGTTTTTCAAGGCTCATCCATGTTGCATCATGAATCAGAGCTCCATATTTATGGCCAAATATTTCATTTTATGGCTTCTCACATTTTCTTTTTCTGTTAATCAGTTGATGGACATTTGTTCCATTTTCACTTTTTGGACTATTATTAATAATGCTGCTGTGCACATCCATGTACAAATTTTTGTGTGGACATTTGTTTTCAGTTCTCTTGGGTATATATCTAGGAGTGGAATTGTTGAGTTATGTAGTATTGATATATTTAATATTTTGAGAAACAACTGAAGTGTTTTTCGCCAAGATTGCACCTTTGACAATCCCGCCAGCATTGTAGGAGAATGCCAACTTCTTCACATCCTTGCCAAAATTTGTTAATGTCTCTTTAATTTTAGTTATCCCAGTGGTTATAAATTGATCTTTCATTATGGTTTTGATTTCATTTTCCTAATGACTAATGATACTGAGTGTCTTTTCATATACTTATTGACCATTTGTGTACCTTCTTTGGAGAAATGTCTATTTAAATCCTGTGCCACTTTTAAATTGGGTTGTCTCTTTTTTTGTTGACCTATAAGAGTTTGTCCTAGATACAAGTCCCCTATTAGATATATGGTCTGCAAAAATGTTCTCTCATTCTGTGGGTTGTCTTTTTATCATCTTGAGGGTGTCTTATGAAGCACAAAAGTTTTAATTTTGATGAAATTTAATTTATCAGTTTTTTTGGTCATCTGTGCTTTTGGTGTCATATCTAAGAAAATATTGTCAAATTCAAGGTTGTAAAGATTTCTCCTAAGTTTTCTTTTAAGTATTTTAGAGTTTTGGTGCTTCCATTTAGGTCTATGGTATATTTTTGAGTCAATTTTTCTATATTGTGTGAATTAGAGGTATAGTTTCATTCTTTTGCATGTGGATTTCTAGTTACTCAGTACCAATTTTAAAAAAGACCATTCTTTCCTCATTGAATTTCCTTGGCATCCTTGTTTGTTGTTATTGTTTAGTGACTTGACTGGACTAAGTTTGTAAAGTCTATTTTTTGTCATACAGGCACTGTATGCTCACTAAGCTGAGTGGTCATCATGGGACAGAGACTATCTTACATGTCTTGAATTAGTCAATCTCCCAGCCTTTGCCAAGTGGTTCTCTGTGTATTTGAAGGCATGCTTCAATGCTCCAATAGGCAGGCTGCAACTGTGCCTTAGCCTTCTATTCCTACTTGGGAAAGCCTCAAGATCAGGTAGAGGTGATTGGGGTGTTTTCAGATTTTCCTTGAAATGTGCACAGCTCTGCATATATGCTTGGCATTCTGGATTCTCAAGAATAGCTCAGGGTTTTCCAGCACCACTGGTGGAAATATCATTCCCCAGATTTTCCTTTTAAGATGTTTGTTTATCCTCTTATTTAGCAGCGACTAGTACTCCACCTCACACTGCTTTGAGTTGAATAATTGCCACTGGTTACTTTCAGCAAATGCTCTACAAATATGGCTGTTTGCACAGGGCAAACTTTGAATCAGAGCAAATAAAGATAAACTAAAAATGGAGCTTTTTCAGGGAGCTTCCAACTTGTGATGTTTTTCTGGGAATGGGGCTTTGGGGATCTCCAAACCCATCTGTCTCTTCCGCTGGCTACTAGGTTGCTAATTTTTATAGTCATCGTAATTGTGAGGCTGTTGTTTTTCAAGTGTACTGTGGACCTGGGAAGAGGAGGGTAGGAAGAGGGAAAATTTAAATGCCACAAAGCTCAGTTCTTACTGCGATTCAGTCATTTTTTTTTTGATAAGTTTCTCCTTAAATTATTGTGAGCCTTTGATTAAATTTCCAAGGTTCTGAAAAAGTTGATTTCAGTAATCTTGCCAGTGTGCTCCTTGCTTCTGTGGAGAAGCAGATTTTTTAAAAGTCCTTTTCCCACCATTCCCAATGTGCTTCTCTTAATTTACTTATAGTATAAATTATCCTATTCTAAATTTAAATTGGTGTAAGCTCTATTTAAACTGTGATGTTTAGAATATATTAGAAATTGCATAATATACAACTACTTAAACTTATTAAAATGATGAAAAGTTTCAGATGAAAACTTTAAAATTTCCAAAGTGGTGCATTGTTTTTTGGAATGAGAATTTGTGACAACATTGATGGACCTAAAGGGTATTATGCTAAGTGAAATAAGTCAAACAGAGAAGGACAAATACTGTATGATTTGACTTGATCTAAAAAACAAAACAAATGATCAAACATAACAAAACAGAAACAGACTAAGATGCAGAGAACAAATTGGTTGTCAGAATGGAGGGGACGTGAGGGAATGAAGAGAAAGAAAAGGTAACAATCTGAGGTAATGAATGCTAATTAGCTTGATTATGGTGATCATTTCACAGTGTGTATTTATATAAGAATATATGAAATCATCACATTGTGCACCTTAAATATATATAATTTTTGTCGACTATACCGCAGTAAAGCTGAAAAAAAAAGAATGAGGAGACCTTAAGTTTTCATTATCTAGATTGGGATAGCAAAATACAAAGTTCTTTTAACTTCTCTATTTAAGAATTTGACAGTGTTAAAGGGAATATTTGCTGTGAAACAAGATAGGAAAAAAAATGTGAAGAAAGCAAAGAAGAGAACAAAGAGGAAAGTGCCATGATTGAAGACTGGAGCCTGTGGAAAGGGGCAAATGTGAAAATCCTTATGGCAGACAGTTAAATGAGAAAGGGATTTCTAAAAATCAAATTTAAATTTGTTGTATGTGATTATCCAAGCTCTCAATTAAGTCATTACGAAAAGATTACATATGTATAATAGACAAAACAAAAAACAAATGGAAAAGTGAGAGCCAGCACATACAAACTTCTGGTATTCTCCAGAGGGTGTTTTTGACTTTGTATCCCTGCTGTAGTGCTGTCTTCCAGTCTTACCATAAAACTGGATCACTAAATCAGATGGACAGCTTGTCCCCTCTCTCGAGAGGATATGTTTCTACAGTGTATTTTGGAACCCCATCAATAGAGCCCTCTGATTCTCTGAAGATTCCAAAGAATGCCAACTTGAAACCTAAAAACAATTGTGACAAATTTGAAGAACTTCGACTGAATCCCATGATCTGGATGCTACTTACTTAAAAAGTTTGGCAGAGAGTATGTGTAGTATGATCTTTGTGGTTGAAAACTTCTCTTCAACAAAGTAACACACACAGATGAAAGAAATGTTTTGATGGACTTTTTGAGAAGGATTCAGTTTCATCTCCATCTCTGACTATGTGCCCAGAATCGTATAAACAAAGACTTCACAATTTAGATACTGTTCCAAGATTGAAATTAGTTGCCTTGGTTCTCCTCATTGAATCTCAGAAGATGGGCTGAATTCAGGAAGCACATTGCTGAAGCATGCTTTCAGTCTGTCCAGCAAAATGGTCCCAGAACACCAGCAGAACCACAGAGAATTGGAAACACTTTGGGAATAGTAATGAGAACCGTTAGTGATTCCTCCCTAAAGTCCTTAGCTGTGGGAAATCCATTTCCTGATCCTTACTGTCAAAAAGAATAATGGATAATGCATCTATACTTATATTTGGTGGAGTAATATTTTTCTCCCTTTTCTTTAGGTATATGAGACAACCAAGTTTTAACACAGGTACTTTTATGCAGCTATGGCACTTGAAGTTTTTTCACCATCATTTGAGTTAGGTAAGTTTGACTTCCTTCCCAGTGAGTGATTTACAGCACACAAATACTTCACTGTACCTGAGAGTGAAATTGAATTGACTAGTCACACACTGCTAGCTTTAAACTTGGATTTTTTTGTTGACAATAAAAGATTATATAATATCTTGCTTCAGAGCCTATGGTAAATAATTACAAATTGTAATCATTTTATGCATTGTCCCCCTTGAGGCTCTGAAATATCCATTATATCCCTCCACAGTCTATACCAGTGCACTCTCACTTGCTCATGTAAGTTAATATTTTACTTATCCTGTTTCTTTATTATAAATGCTCTTTCCCTAAATTTTAAATCTCATCCCTTAAATCTGGGCTCTCCTGCTCGTTCTTCCATAAACTGTTTTCCTTATTCTCTTAGTACTTCTCCCAAAATGTTGCATGTACCTCTATTTGAGTTAATTTCCTTCAACATATTTATTATTGTCTTTTAGAGGCAGTCTCCCTCCACCTCATGCAAAAAAAAAAAAACTCGTTGTAGATAGAGTTTCTCATTTATCTACATTTCTCAGCAACTTGCTCTTAAATATTTGGTGATCTGCACAGAAAAAATAGCCCCAAATTTAAACTTCCATCAAAAACTAAAGGGAAAAATGTCCAGTTACTTTGAATTTTTCTATTTTGTAGTAAGATTTTATGGAGGAAACTAAGAAAATCAAACAGGGAAAAGTACTGCACTGCGGCTCATGTAGTACTGAAGTTACCTTTCATACAGGGGCTCTAACTATGTGTAAATTTGCTACAGTCTTTGAGTAGAGAAGACTTTAACAGTGTGCACAAAGATTTTGACTAATGGGACTGAAATGACAGGTTACTTTAATTGAACAAGTTAGATATCATTTTGAGTTAAATTCTTATTTGGTGTCTAGAAAGCCAATAGCAAAGGGAATTGACTGAACTTTTCCACTTTTCACCGTTTATTTAGGCACTGTATAGACATAGCCAAAAGAAAATCTCTTCAGAAATACCTCAAAGAATTTTTCTTCAACTGCATAAGATCATGAGAAAGTATTACCCCTCTGTTCTCAAATGACACTTTAAAGTTATGAGTATAGTGTAGGGAAATCAGTTCAGCCACGGATTATCAAAACAACAGAAATATAAAACAGGTATCAATTTATAGTATTTGCTGAAATAAATTGACTCTAATTCAAACTGTCAGCTAGGTTCTTTGACATTGAAAATAAAATACCAAGAGTACTCGTGTACTTATAGCAATGGAAACTTATAGCAATGAAACTTCAGCAATGAAAAGTGTGACCCTCCCTTTTATAATATTATCTTACTGTGAATTGAACTGATTGATAAGTAAAGTTCAAATTAGCTCTTTTTGCATAAATTCAGTCCTGAGTCAAAAGGATTTTTAAAGTTTTCACACACCTTTTCTACTGACTCATATTTTTATCCTTTGTAGAAACCATTTTGTAGTTGTTCCTAATTGATTCTGCTGAGTTGCGTAGCATTGTGTCTCTCTCACTGTTTGCACTGAGTGGCTTTTCTCATGTGATCTGGATCTTGGATGAGATGAGTGCATCTCTTGTTTATTGTTTGCCCAGAAAGAGTCTCATTTGTACGGCTAGTTTAGAACCAAAATAAAAAACTTAAGTTGCAGATGGGCTGGAGGAGGTTCAGGTGCAACAAAGTTAAGAAGGAAAAACTGGGCTTTAAGAGTGTATGCAAGGAAGAGCAGTGTGCCAGGGTAGGGTGGTGTACCTCAGTGACTGACATCAAATAGAGCCCATTCACTTGGCTGTTGGCCTAAACTGTGTTGAAGCACTTTCAGCTGAAATGTTCTGTGTGAGGTGGTGACCTGCAGTCCCCTAGGTTTTAAGTTGTCCTATGGATAGAAATCAGTTTCCTGTTTCGTATATCCCCATCTCCCCACCCATATATCAGGGATTGGTTTGAAAGAATGAAGCAGAGACCTTACAAATGCTTAAAGACTAGAAATTCTGTCAAGGGGAAAAAGAAATGGGAAAGATGAGAAAGAGAATAAATCCCCAAATCCCTGCACATGCAAAAGCTTTCTTATTTTTTCCCCACTTCTAAAGAAGATGAGTCAAATAACAGCCCATTCAAAACCACATGAGTAAAATTGAAGTTATGTGTTTTTCACATCCTTCAGAACAGGCTACTGGGTGAAAATGAGGGCGAGGTCCCTATAGTCAAACATGCCCAGAAGTAGCAAACTTTGACTTAGCCACAAGCCAAATAAGCTGCTCCTGAATAATCGGGTCTTGGTTTAAATCCATAGAGATGCCCTTTTCATGTTTGTGAGGTGGACTTTTGATTTCATCTCTGAGACAAAGTTTGAAGTTATTTTGTGACTCTGGCATAGAAAATGAAGGAAACTCTTGTAACAGACTGCTCATGTAGGCTTATTATGAGTGTGTGTTTAACTCCCTCATGTGAATTATGTTTTGAATCATTACCACTCAAGAGTCACAAGGTTTCATCTGCTTAAGTGCAAGATACCCATGTGAAAAAGCATTCTAAACTAAACTAACCAGGCAAATATCACTTTAATACTTGAGTACTTAAGTACAAATATTATATCAGAAATTAGAGCTTTCTGGTTCTCTTTCTGTTGACTTCTGTCACATTAAATTAACAGACACGGTAACAGACCTACATTGCACATCAAAAGAATAACTCTTTAGAATTCATAGCAGAGAAAAAGAGCCAAAATTCAGCTCTTACGTCTTTTTTGCGATGGAAAGAAAAATCCACGATACAGAGAGATAAGATGAGCTCTTATCCCAGCAAATGACATCAAATGGATCAGAAGTAGCAAAAACACAGATGCTCAATGAACACCGAAATCATGAATGACACCAGGACACAAGTCTCATTCATCTCTTTCCTTTTCTCTGGACTTACTATATTGAACTGATAAACTTACCTCAAGATGGATAGTTCTTCATAGATAATTTTATCCAAGATGCCCGCCATTACAAACAGATATCAAGCATTTAGACTTCCCACTGTCCTCTGAACTTGAAATGTTTTCAATATTACCTTTGTCAGACGGATCAATCTTTCTGGGTGTGTCTGGGAGGAAACCAAGGAGCTTTAAAATTTGCTTTAATTCCTTTATGCTCTGCAGTAAGGTTCTGAAAGGGAAACACCAATATACCAGGTCAATTCGGGAATGAAAATTTAAAATACCAAATTCCAGCATGTATGTTCACAGTAAAAATCTGAATGACCAAACCAGGACAACATTCTTTTCTAGCCCAAACAAATTCCAATAATGAAGCATCTAAAGCTACATAAAAACAAAACTTTGTTATGGAAGGGAATGACTAGAAGTTTATGATTTTGTAGAATTTTATCTTCAATAATATTTGTCTGCATTTGGCCATGTGAGCATATGAATTTAATCAGTTAAGAAGTGTAGAGATCTAATTTGGGGCAAATGTAAATGTAGAGTGCTATTATTATTAAAGGGAGTTTATTGTGCAAAGTATATTTTGCAAAATGTATAGATAACTCTAAGGCCATTGAAGAACTAATAAATTCCACCCAAAATGTGCTTGGGAGGGTCTTTTGCATGAATGTATAATGCCCTTAATTTAAAAGCTGACATCAACAATGGAAATATTAATGCTTATTCTGCTACAGGGATGTAGTGAAGCCTAACCACAGGGGGCAATATTTATGCTTTAGGAAAGGACAAAATAACAGATCAACACTAATTGTGTCTTTTTAGTTGCAGGGACTTTGCTTCTGATAAAAAAGAATTCCTAGTTTTCAGAAGAGAATTACTCTAATTTATTGCTAAAACAAAATACATATAAATATAAATATATATATATATAATATATATATAAAGCCTTGTAGTAGTGGAATACATTCTTAAATGGTCTTATCTTTCCATCTGCTTTGTTCCTTTGTGTCAGAATGTAGGAGTATCCTGTTAAGTATGTCACTGTTAGTCCTAGAAGTAATAACATTGTCTTTATTCACTACAGTAAGAGTGCTAATGTAACCACTGATGAGTGCAGGAATGCCACTGTCTTTTCAAGTATGCATAAGATCAAACAACAATAACCACCAAAGATCAATATAATAATGAACCAAGCTATTCTTCTATGGCAGAATCATTTTTAGTTTTTTACTTTAAAAGTACAGTTATTCTTTTTGGGTTAAAATTATTCAGCCCTTAAATCATTCTGAGTAAATGAGTTATGTGCCATTAAGAGATTTCTTGAAAGTTTTCATTAGCTATTAAAAAAGTAGCTTTAAGCTTTAGAATGTTCTACTTAGTTGGAGACTCTCATGTCTTTGTGATACTCTGGTGACAATTTCTATTCTAAGTGTCAAAAACAAATCTGCTATCTGGAACAAGTCATATAGTATAGTATTCTCTCCTTTTAATATTCTAATCGTAAGGTGTGAAGTGAAATGGTTGCACAGTGTAATGGTGGTAAAGAAGTGGAGTGTCAATGAGACGGGGAAGGTGACAGACTCGGAATAGGTCCCTGAGGTGCTCTCCAAGTGCACTGGATAAAGATTCCCCTGGGAAAATTTTCTCATTAGTTCTCAGACACAGTTCAGCAATTCAATAGCACCAGGTTACCATTAGTCACAAGACCAAAATATGTTACTTTCCATGCTTTAGTTCCTTTATTTGTATATGTCATTTTCAGACTGAAAATTATGAGCCCTACTCTCATGCAAAGGCAGTCAGTAAGTTGTTTACATACTGAAGTATGAAACTTGACAAGCAGATTCCGTAGTTTTTTTTTATTGTTGATGTATGAAGCAAATTCAAAAGGAAATAAGACACTTTAAATAATTCTAATGATACTTCCCTAAACAACTGTCAATTCCTTTGTATCAGAATTACTAACATGCACACATATACACACACACATTTTCGTAAGAAAATCGGGAAACATTCGGACATAGTTGTTAAAGAAAAGATCACATTATCAAAAAGCTCTCTCACCCTTATTTCTGCTACTTAAAAAGTAAACTTTTGTCACTGCTTAAAGGGAATCTATTTTTAATACCAGTTATTCTCTAGTAACTATATTCTCTGTTTCAAAACCTGTTCATGTTCTACTTTCTAAAATCAGAAGATACTCAACAATGTACTGAACATGTGAATGAAATATTCACATTTTGTACTAGAACATAGAACAGAGAGGAAACTCGACTGTCGTCATTAGTTAATTTTCTGTGTGATTACTGAGTAAAGATGTTAAAACACATAAATTTTTAACTCTACATGTTTTCTTTTTCACTGTGATAAATGATATGTGCCTTCTTCTATGCTGTGAAAGTTAGCTGCACTCCCACTCCACAGTTGACGGCCTAATAGGTTAGGGGATTGTCTACCTCATTACTCAGTAAGTCAGAAAGAAAGGAGTATACACCCCCACGTCCCCATTGGTCATTTAAATCCTCCTTGTTACGTTAGGGAAGCAATAATGAAATTTGTGAAAATGAAAATTAGATGCTACACTTACAGATTATTGTAGATTTTTGTATTTCATGAGACAGTTCATGGTATTTTACTTTGCAGATCTTACAGTGATGATCATTCTTATGTTTAAAAGAAAACTAGGGTATGGTGTTGCAAAAAAACTACTCAATTTACTTTGTAATATATTCTAATGGAAATACAATTTAAATGCCACCTAAACATCATGACAGTATGGAAGAGGAAGTTAACCTTTGGTAAATGGAGAGTATGTTTCTTACAGAAATAAAATGTGATAAGTAAACTGCAGGAGGAAGTTATCTATTAGAAATAATGATGAGACTAGAAAAGGGGAAAGACTAGACTTTTCCAGATGAATTGGTGAAAAACATTTCCTAACAGAAACAACACTCCTATCAAAACAGTAATGATCAGGATTCCAAACCAACCATCAAATATGTCTGTTTATGTGCTACCAATAGAGTTATTGCTGAATTATGAATTGTAAATATTTATAAGTGATTCATTTTAAAGAAGTTGTCAGCTGCAGCTACAGTTCTTCACCTTCTGTCATTTCAACTATCAAGGGGGCTGACTCAGTCACTTTCTTGTCAGGCTACCTTTCTTCCCCAGAATACTCAATTCCCAAAGCACAACAAAATATAAAGGAATAGAGAGTGCTAATGATGCATGATTGCCAAGAGGTATTAAGTTTTTAAAAGTCCTTTGCTGTCTAAATTTTAAATGAGCAAAATCCTGAAATTAATTTCCCAAGACAATAATACTTATACTTTTAATAGATGTCCACTGGAAAGAAATACATAATACTATCTTCTGGTCTGTCTTTTCTATGGTAGGAGTCATATCAGCTTTTAAAGTCCCAAGTATACTTAGTTTATTCTATGTTTACTTATAAGATCTATGATCATAAAGGTTAGGCTAATTTAAAAAATCCTACATTTTAATTAAAGAGCAAATGGCTTGAATTATAAGATTTGGAAACTGTCCTGTATTATTTAGAAGTTTAAAGGTATATTTTTAATCTTTAGGATCAGGTTGATGTCATTTTCAACAATTGAGTCAAAATCTTTATGTTTAGCAAATAATACAGAACAGTTCCAATTGTTATAATTTCATGCCATTTCCCCTTTATATCACCCTAAAAATGCCACTGTGATGACAAAAACTGTCGTCTCTAATGATGTGGATACAATCTAAACTTGTAATTTCTTTACCATTTTTGACTTGGCTTGGCTATATTATGTTTCTGCTGACATTGTGTTTTGTGGTAAGTTTTCATATCTGAGAAGATTGTTTTCTAAGCAAGAGAGATGGATGGTCCCTAAAATCATAGCTTATGGGTTAAAATTTTTAGAAACAAGTAAAAAATTTTCCACTGTGTTTGTTTATTTAATCATTATTTTAGAAAATTAAGCTTTTACTTAAATTTTAGGCTGTGAAGAATTGCTATATCTATATATATAATTCAGTATACACAAAATTCAAAATCAGTAATGGAAACTTAGCAAAATCGCTGAGTACTTTTCAATCAAATGATCTGATCTTACTGAAATCAGTCTTCCTGAAATGAAGCCCTATATGTAGGAAATTAGTGTTTTTTTCAGATTATGGTATAAGTAAGCTAATGGCAGTGTGTTAACCTTTCTGTAACTTTGTCTCATTTTAAAAATTTTCTGTGTGGAATAGCTCTTAAAAATCTTTTGGCAGTTTTTGATGTCATTATCATTGCAGCGCTGTGACTTACATATGCTCTCACTCACAAGCAGGCAGACTCTACACACGCATACACGACCATGAAAGTCAGGGCCCGCTCAACAGATGTGCTCTTGTGTGGGGATCATATCACTTTTTCTGAAACACTGAAGGCATGACTTTCAAGTAGTTTTAAATTTCAAATCAGCTTAGTCCATATTTAATCTAGACATGTTGGTTTAACACCAAGCCACACCAGACCTTTTAAAAGTTCAGTGGCTGTGATATAAAATTCTTCACTGTGTTGCACCAATAAATTGAGAAGTGCAGTATAATTCTGCACTATCACTGGCACCGGCGTGAAATGAAAAAGACTTTGATACAGGTCCTCACTCAGGTGCACACTCTTTCACAGTTATATTCAAAGTGTATGTTCACAAAAATTAATAAAAACCCACAGAGAAGATGCATAATTTAAGGACGTAAGTAGTGAAAAAGAGAATCAACTCCATCATTTTTTCCCTATTGGTCACTATACATGCCAGTAGATTAAAAGACTCTGAGTTCCTTTGCTTTGAGGACCACCTTTGTAACGGATTTATTTAGGTTTTATTTTTTTTTAAATTTTTTTTTAAACTAAGCAGCCAAAAGAAAGAGGCACTTGACACCTCCAGCAAGTATCTCAGTTCTTTTCATATTGTCAATAGCTCCACTGATAGCACTGTTCTTTTGACAGCTAAAAGCAGATGTGGGGGTTAAGTATGGGAGCAATTCAAATGTCCATAGTAAACTGCAGGGGGGCAGCGAGAGCTCAGAGAGCAGCAGCTTTAAAGTAATTGACTAATACAGTAAGGATATTAAAGTCATTTAGTGCCAAAAGGGAACACACTGATCCCTGACCCTCAGCCACTTTGGAGTAATCTAGTATTCAATCCAGCGTGTAATGACTGCCAGGCCTGTCAATCCTCCAGGCTCTCCAGTCAAATGCCTGTGGCTACTATTGGCTTATAGTAAAAGGACAGAAATGCAAGGAAATGCCTCTCAATCAGCCTATGATGTGATAATGTTATTGCTGCAATGTATTCTGTATTGTCCCTGCATAGTTTAATCTGTTGAGACCCATGTCAAAAATTGCCCTTGTTCCCCAGAGGTCTTTACTCAACCTTTTAGTAATACTAGTGGATTTGAAAGGAAAGAGGGTAACTTACTTGATGAATTGTTTCCAGCTAATATATATATATATATATATATATATATATATATATAAATATATAATATATATATAAATAAGAGGTCAGCTGAGGCTTAAAGGTTATCCGTGCAAGGTATAAATTAGAAGTGTGCTAGTAATCTGATTTGTGAACCCTTGTTCTTCTTTTACTCCAATGGGTAAAATATTTTACAATAAAAAATATTGACACAAAAATTTATTTACATGATGGTTGCTTCATATTCAGTGCATGTGCCAAAAGGAGATTTAACAGGGGAAGATGTCAGAAAAAAAGATTTACTTGTTTCTGCCACTTTGAGCGTGTAAGAGTTGGCCAGCTTCTGGGAAGCTTGCATTTTAAATGAGGTGTTTTGCATTTAGAAAATATAATTATTGCTACAGGCTGCAAATGAAAAAAAAAACCTAAGAGAGAGTGCAGGAAATTGCCATTTTTTGTTATTTTGATTTTGCTAATTAAGGCACTAGAAAATTGACCCACATAGAGAGAGATGCTAAAGTTGAAAAATCAAAATGGGATCATAATTATTCAAATTCTATTTTATTATCTTACAAAGAGTCTTTGTATTTCTTAGTCATCCCTTCATTTCCTTTTCCAAACCTGCTGTATAGAACCCTTGGCACAAGAAAGCTCCAGTGATGAGAACTCACTATTATCTTTAGAGAACATTAAGGTTACGTAGGGGAGGCATTTTGCCTATTTCTGTTGTGTGGAAATCTGCCCCATTAACTACAGGGAAGGTACTGTACAAAATGAGAAACAACCATGAACGTCTGTTTGCTTATAAGTTTGGAATCAAAAACAAATGACCTTCCCCCTCCGTCAACCTGTCCTTTTGGCCATTCAGCCCATAATTAACCAGTGCATAGTTGTATTCTCAAAACCATTCTGCCCATGTTCTCTACTTTGCCCACTTGAGATACTCTGAATTTGTGTACAATTTTTGCCAGAATATAAAAGATAGAGGAAAATCTTCCTTTTGTGTTCAGTGAATTCCCAGACCTCAGGGGCGGAATGAATACAGGAGGGATCCCATCGGGCTATTTTTCATTAGGATCCATGACAAGCTGTTTCACCACAGGCTATTGTTTTCATGGAAAGTTCAAATACAGTAGGATGGGATACGGTGTGCTATTAACACACAATGGTAGATTATTACGTGTCATATATATGTGACCTTTGTCACCTAGAACACTGGTACTCTTCATTATGATGTACCATTCTAGAATAAGAGGAATAGTTGGACAGCTTTAGAGTTCTTTCCCTAGTTGTCTAATTATCTGTTTAAAGTTTTCAAAGCTTTCCTAAGAGGTCAGATAGAAGGGAAAACCAAATAGGTCAAAGAATCATGGATTTAAAGGACCTTGGCTTTAATTTGTCTACTCCTTCTTCGTCCCAGCATCAAGGAGCTAAGCTGTATCAGGTGAGGGTGTATTTTATACAGAATTCTAAAATGTAGCATCACATGTATCTGTAAAAAGCAGTGTGACTCTAAAGTAATAACGAGTCTACAAGCAAAACAAAAACTAAATCTTGTAGTTACACAGTGTGTTACAACTTTCTTGAGTGAGTTGAAACTTACTTCTTCCTACCAGCTCCTTACAAAAATCAGTAGTCCCTTTTTATTTTTTGTATGATAACCTCATGTTCCTAATGACAGCTGTTAAATACATATTTAGTTTTCTCTAGAACGAATGTGAGTAAAGCATCATTCAGTTTGTGTTAATTGAGTAGGTTCTCCCTTAGCTTCAGGAGAATTAAGGGCACATATCTTCATTTCTCATAGTCAATATGCAGTTGAAAATTTTCATTCCTTCAGCAAATAATGGAATTTCAGTTCTGCTCATGGCGTTATGCCAAGCTCTATAAGGAGTATAAAGAAGAAGAAGATGTGATCCCTAATTTCGGAAAGCTTACACAATATGGAAAATGAGACACTAGGCAAGTTGCTATAGCACACTGTTGAATGTAACTCAGGTTACACGTATAGCTCACTAGTCAGCCTACAGAACTCCAGTTAATGGACACAGGGTTGTGAGATCCTTATTTTCATCTGTTAATCTGTCCTTACTGAGGCTTAGGAAAGTCACCCTGTTACAAAGCCAGTGACTGACTGTATTTGAAACAAGTTCTTTCTGTCTCAGGGGCCCACACTTGCCCAGGAAGACTGTCTCTTTTCCCTAACAGGAGCAAAGGTGGCATAATTCCCCCATGTGAGGAAAGCCACCTTATTCTTTTCCAAATTGAAATTCTGTTTTTCATTTTGAGGAAAGATAAGAAGACTGCAGAGGTAACCATGCCATGCAGTGTAAGCAAAACACTTTGTGGGCTCATCTATTACATTGATCTCTAAAGCCGTGAGATCAAAAACTATGTCTCATTTCTGATGGTAACCAGAATATACTAGGAGTTTAATAAACATTGAATTGGTTAAATAGGTACACAGGACATCTTTATTCTTCTCAGGCCTGGAATTTTCTTCAGGGATTAATACCCAGAATAACTCCCAGAGAGTGAACATAATGCCACCAAGGTACAAAGCTGTGAAAAGCCATCAAGCTTATTGGTCACCAAAATGTTTGGTCTGTGTATATTTGTCAGGGTTTCTTCCATACTTATAATTAAAGTATGAAGATAAGAAGGCAGAAAACTTGTGTGTATGAAAAAGTAAACATTATTTTCTGTGACTTGAACAATTCCATGTTGAAAGGCAGAATTGTACCATCAGGTTGAAAATCAATACATGATTAGTCTGCTAACCAGTTTATCTATATTTATATTTCTGTTCTTAAGCTACTGGCTTAGAAGCTACTATTCTTATTAAGGGCCATTATGATAACCTACAGAGTTTTTTTTGAGCATTAAAAAATTATGAATGGTGTCTCTTTATTCTTACTCTTTTCTTTAACCTGCCCTTTCTTGTTTCATAACTTTTTATTGCAAAGTATAGCACACATTCAGATCATTTGCACAACATATAAATATATAGCTCAAAGAATGACCATAAATGAGCATCTGAGTAACCACCAGACAGGTCAAGACCAAGACGTACAAAATTGGCAGCCTTCCAACAACATCCTCTGGACCTTTGACAATTACTGCTCACTGCCACCTTTTTTTTTCCCCCTCTCTCCCAAAGTTAACCAGTATTCTGACTTTGAACTTTGAAATTTAATTTTGTTTGGTTTTTATGCTTTATATACATGAACTCACTTTTGTATCTGGCTTCTTTCACTTAACATTAGATTTGACAGATTCTTCATTGTAGTTGTGGATATCAGTAGTTGTGTCATGTCATTGTACAGTATTTGTTTTGTGAATACCACTTGATTAATTTATCAGTTCTGTAGCAGGTGAACACTCTTCCAGTTTGGGAATATTACAAATAATGCAGTTTTAAGCACAATGCATGTATGGAAGTTTTTTGGTTGTGTGCATAATTAGGAGTTGAATTGCTGGGCCATAAATCAGGCGTATGTCAAATTGAGAAAATGATGCCAGTTTTTCAAACTGGTTGTACCAGCGTATGTCCCCACCAATAGGATAAGAGAATTTCTGCCGTGTTATATCTTAGTAGTAGTCAGCGTTGTTACAATCTTACTAATTTTAGTCATTCTTTTGTGCATAAACAGTATTTCGTTGTTGTTTCAATTTGTATTTCTATGGTTACTGATGAAGATAAGCACATTTTAATGTTTACTGGGTAGTATCAATAGATTTTGCAAGTCACCTTAAAACATTGCACTGGTATCAGCAGTATAGAATACACAACTCCTCACACCCTCGACAACACTGAGAACTATCAAAGTTTTAAGTGCAAACAAAAAAAACACATTATTACTGTGATGCGTTTCTTTTGTTATTGACTTTGAGCATAGTTCTGTTTTTGTTTTTGTTTTTTACCATTTTTGCTATTTTTTTCTGATGTATATTCCTGTCTTTGATCATTTTTTTCCCATTGGGTTGATCATTTTATTTGTTTCTAAAAAATTCTTACATATTTACCAAGATTTTTGTCTATGGCAAATATTTCCTCTAGTTTATTCTTTGATTTAGTATATCCTTTCTTTAGCCATACAAGAGTTTTTCATTTTGTGTGGCCAAATTTATCAATCTTCTTTCTTCATGGTTTTAGGGTTTTACCTATATTTACAGTGATCTTCTCTACTCACATCACCACAAATTATTGTTTTTTTTTAATTAGTTGACAATCTCTTCTAGGTTTCTTATGGTTTCAACTTTTAAAATTGAATCTTTGATCCAGGGGATTTATTTTAGAGTAAATATATTGCAGTCATTTATTGTTTCATCTTTTCCCCAAATGGCTAGTTAGTTGTCCAAATACTGTTTCTCAATTAATACACTGTTCTCTACTGATTTAAATTGTCACCTTTGTCATTCACTAAATTCCAGTGTGTATTTGAACTTATTTATGAACTCTCCACTTGGTTAAAACTTTCTGTCTATTCCAATGCTATTTATAAACGGTTGTAATTAAATTTGTTTTTTATTGTGTCTTGATAGTGGTTTCTTTTTTCTCTCAAAGTATTTCTAGAATTTAAAAATATCTTTTTAGTATTAACATCTCTGGGTGAACTTTACTATCATTTTGTTGATTTCTCACCAAAATTCATCTAATATTAAATTTATATTATACATTAATTTGGGGGAAAATTGGCTTCTTTGCATTATTCAATGTCCCCAGCCAAGAATAGGATGTCTTCCCATTTATTCCAGTTTTCTTTTTATTTCTTTCCTATATATTTATTTTAAAATTTGTCAGATTTGGTAAAGATGGTCAACTAGATACATAACTATTAGGTTTCAAATGAAAAGTTTCAGATAAGCCTAATTTAATAACTGGTTCATTATTGAGTGTCATGCACTTACAAATGTTATAGTTTAAAAATGCCCTGAAGTTAACATACATTTGTATAAATATATTGCCTTGTATGTATTAAATGAAAATACACTGTTTCTTTTATAGTTAATGCTCCTGACTCAACAGAAGTCAACTTCCATGCATAGGTACATATATACCCATGTGCATATGATGTATGCATAGCTAATAATATTTATACAGGTGGAGGAGGAATTCAAGGTAAAAGTTATATATGTACTCAGTTATATCTATGATTGGATTTAAGATACGATGCCAGTAGTAACATGAAGAAAATTAAGTACCTCAAGTAAAAATTAAAAGTAATATTTTTCTATGTGTTATAAGTTTGTAAAAAGTATAGAATTTTGGAGTATATTTTCTCTAATAAAAAAGCTTTTGTCATAATCAAGTATTTTTTTTATGTAATCCAGTTTCTGAAGGCCTCTCGTTCTCAACCACTGTGATATGGTAGCCTCCTTTTCTACAGGAAGGCATCGTCTGGTTGGAGAGCAGTGGAGTTGGGTGAAGTTGTATGTAATTGCATCAGTCTCTCAAATATCTAGAAAGTATGTGCTGAATGCTTATCATGTGTTTACCTAAAATACACTTAAAAAACAGCAAATGACTAAACTGGATATTAACTGACTGTAAAGGGAGATCAGAGACATGAAAATTGCTATGGGCTGAAAAGGAAGATGATTTCATAAATTAAGTAGGATTTATAGAAAGTCTTTTAGATTTCTTAAGAAATGAATACTACGTGGAAATGAGGAGAGTAGGACATCCAAAGAAAGAGAACAAACTGAACAGATACTAAGAAGCAGTGATCAAAATGTTAGAGAGGTGGAACACGGAGGCTCTTGAAAACCTTCCTTCTTTTTACTTCTTTATCTACAACCCTCTAGTTTGACAACTTTCAACAAATAATAGGTTCAAATTTTGCAATGTTGTCTACCTTCTGTTTAAGTAAAATATGCCTGCATACTGAAGGATCAGGCATTGTCGTGATGCTTACAAGCTTTAAGAGCATCGTTGCTGCCTCATTTCTGGTTTTTTGAATAATTCTATTCTCTTTTTACTTAGAAATCTCAGAGCTCACGTGATAGCTACCTAAGGGTTTTTGTTTTCGTTTTCTTAGTGAAGTGGTACTAAAACCCCTAGCTTTCAGCTTCACAATTCAAACTAAGTAATGTTATCTTACATAATAAAACTATGATTCCTTCAGTACTCTTCCTTCATTTTAATCTAATAGAACCATTTTGTAAACATAGTATAAAATGACAGTGCTGTCTTCTCCAAGTTGGATTTCAAACATAAATATATATATATAGCTATGCAATGCATAAATACACACACAAACATACACACATGCATGCTTCTTTATTACCTCAGAATAAAAATGCAAATGAATTTATTAGCCTAAGAGTGGCACCAAATGGAAATTTATGCACATACATTTAAAAAACAGAACCCTTGAAAATAAAGCAGTTGCAGCTATTAATTTTCCTCTTTGACAGTTTTTTAAATTCCTCTAAAAAAATGAAACAGCATGAATACTGTCAATATATCACAACAGCCACATTAGGTTTTGTGATATACATCATAATATAAAGAGCACTATTAGAGCACAACCTGGGAACCATTAAATCATTCTAAATCACTGTTACATTCCATTAGTGTCAATGGTGAAACCACATAATAGGCTTTATTACAAACTTCACCTTGGTAGGCCATTGTCTCTAATAACCACTTCTCTATGATGTGGTATCATACCCAGAAATCCAGGGAGATAATAAAGGCTCCCTTATTTCTTTTTTATTGGATGGGTAAAGTTAAATTTAGCTGTAAGTAAAAAAAAAAAAATCCTAAAGCTTTGTTCACTAACTGTGAGTTGCTGCTATTTGGACAAAAAAAAATTAGGCAGACTTGGGAAGAACAGTCTGAAATAAATTTAAAACCTGGCAATGCTGAGGCCAGGGTAGGCTGGGCAGTGCCAGCAATTACGATGTCATGTTTGAAACGCAGTTTAGTACATTTGTGCGCCTCTTTACACTTTTGTTCAGGAGCAGAGTATTGATTATAGAAACACTGAAAGTTTCAAACCTGCCCTTTCCCTCATTCTCCCCCGGTTTGAGCTGTACCCTTTTAAAAAGTCATTTGGGCACCTTGTTGAGGTGAGGCTGGTAAGGACTTCAGCTCAAACTGAGATCAATTTTCAGATGTTTCAGGGAGAATTGTTGTACAGTGTTCTGCGCCCATCTTCTTTACAAATAGAACCACTTATTCCCCTCCCCTCACTACGAATTTCCTTCACTCTGTTTCTTAGATATACTTACAAATATAATGCTCACCACAAAGATTTCTGCTGCACAATAGACATCTTTGTTACTGGCTCAGGACATTTTGGGATAGAATAAAATAAGTGAAAGTCAGATGTAATTGCATAAATGAATAATAATTCACGAATGATTGAAATAAGTCGTCATTTAATAGACTACCAGGTCAAAGCCAAAATGCTTTATATTCTCTCTCTATTAGTTTTGATTAATTGTAAAGTATTTAAACAATTATTGATCATAAATAAATGTGCACATTTATTTTTGTAAAGCAACAATGTACCCTTTGGAGGTGAGTTTTACAGAAGGTCGGTTCAGGGGATTGAAATAGACTATTGTCCTAATGACGACATGTTGCTTTTGGTCCATTCTTTAAGACTAGACTTAACAAAAACAATAATGTTACTACATGTATCCCTGTAAGATGATGTTTTAAATGTAGGAAGAGAATGCGATAAAGCAAAGAGGAAGAAATAACAAAATCGATAAGGAATTATTAAGAAATAAGTCACCAGGAGTTGAATACTTGAGAAGGATAAACAAAATTAATGATTAGGAATCTGTTTGATGTACGTTGATAAGAATTATCTAATAAAAGGGACAAAAGAATAATATATTTGGAAATCATAAAGTAGATAAAATATAATAAATAGAGAATTCTGGCCTCATACCTAGTAAACTT
Organism: Vicugna pacos; assembly: GCF_048564905.1. Classification (NCBI taxonomy): domain Eukaryota; kingdom Metazoa; phylum Chordata; class Mammalia; order Artiodactyla; family Camelidae; genus Vicugna; species Vicugna pacos. The sequence continues at coordinate 30,469,527 of NC_132993.1, forward strand.
ATTTACAGTGTCCTCATACCATGAAACATTCTAAAATTTCTTTGTTAATCATGAGGCTTGCTTACCCACATCAGATATACTGGATTGACATGAAAACATGATACGTATCTCCATTCCTCCATTTTTCCTTCCCTTCCTTTTCCTTTTCTTCTTCCTTTCTGTCTGTTGTCTCTTCCTCTCTGCCTGCCTCCCTTTCTCTGCTTTCCCTTCTGTCTTTCCCTCTTCTGTCCTCTCTCCCTCCTGTTAGCCTTCTTGCCCTCTCTTCCTCTTTCTTTCCTTCCTTTTAAAAGAATTAATAGTCTTTTTCAATGCTGGTTTAGGCATAATCTGTTTGGCAATAACAATGCAGGAAAGTGTTAATACAGCACTTCATAGAAGAAAAATTAAAAATAAAAACCTGAAGTATTAGGCTTTTTTTTTTTGAGGATTCAAACAGAAAAAAAAGCAGAAGCTTGATTTACTGTCTCTGTTGCCTAAAGAAAGTCTTTTAGCTAAAGCGTCACCTCTGACCTTGTTTTCTACTTTCAGGATGTATTGTATTTCTCTTTTTTTGTTACATGTCTGGTTTGCAATGCCATTGATGTTCATAGGAAAGTGAGAGAATTGCTGTTTGAAAAGTCCATGCTCTACTTTATGAAGGCTAGCTTTATTTTCTATTTTTGTGATATTTTCTCTTTCTTCTCTTGAAAAAAATCATGATAGAGGTCAACTCTTAAATACATTGGAAAACTTATCTGAGTGGAAATTACAGGGTTTAAAAAAGAATAGATGGTCACTTGATTTTGGCTTTAATCTTCTGGTGTCAGATGGGTACATCATACATTGTCACTTCAGGGTTGAACCTCAAAGTGTCATGAATAAACTGGTATCAGAATTAAAAGGGAAACATTGTTAGTGCTCGTTTGTTTTAAAGCCCTGACTTTAGACTTCAAATAGTGCACACACTGGGTTTGGTTTGTTTCACACAGTTACCAGGAAGAGTAGTAGTGTCTTCCAGATAAAAAAAAAAAAAAGTCGAGCCATATATTACTGCTTCTTAATTTCATTTATCTTTCTGATTCCAGAGAAGATTTTGCTGAAGGCTTAGTAAGGTTAAATTTTTTAGGGAATGCTTCACTTGAGGCTTTGTCTAATTCTACATTCTTTTAGATGGAAATGGTGAAGATTGGAGCATGTGGGGAAAACTTTGCTGTAGCATATGTTATGGCTAGTTTGCAAGGTCAAATAACTCACTTACTACTGACTATGCTAATCTACTTTCCATATTCTGCATATCCATTCCAATTTTAAGAAACAGTACCTAAAGAATCTGGATTAATATGTGATTATAAATCCTGCATGGAAAACCAGGAAAAGCAATGCCATTAAATATTCTTTCATTTTCCTGGTGTGTATTTACTGCAATTTTTTTTTTTGTTCAGTACATTACAGTTTTACAGCACTGCAAATCCTGAAAACATATTGCAGTTTTTTTTTTAAAGATTTAGAAAAGCAGACTTTCCAGATTGAGCATTGGTTGATAAAATATATTAATTTTTTCTAGTGGCTGATTTTGAGAGTATAGTTTTGATATTAGCATATTTCTGTAGCTGATATACATTTCACTTGTTTATGGAAATAATTCCCTTATCTTCTTCACTTGCCCAAATAAAATGTAGGGTCATTTTATTTACACTGTTAGATAAATATACAAGGCTTTTCTTTATGGGAATATGCCACATGATTTCCCTTAAAAAGCTTTACACATTAATGTGTAGAATACGTAGAAGTCTGTAACTTTTGGGAAATTATAACTATAAGCTGAAAGATTTTTTTTTCCTTAGAAGAGGACAGCCAGTAGTATTTCATTCAGTTCATTTATGACAGTGTGTTAGAAAGCTGTCTGCTAAACCACAAATCTCATCCCATTAACTTACAGAGTCCTATAACCTTGAGCTACCTGGATTTCAGATGGCCAAGAGAAATGCTCCTACCTTGCAGTTTTAGTAAATACTAAGGCATTTTAAGAAAAAAGAATTGTTTGAATGCCATGAGTATTATAAACATGTGGGCAAATGACACTTAATTGTTTTAAAATGTATAGAATAAGAAAAAAATTGCAACTATGCCATAGTCTAAACTGTGCTTAGACTAAATACTAAAGATGTTTTTTTCCTGTTCTCTACTTTCTTCTTAAAGATCATCCCATGAGACTTTCCATTCTTCTTTAATAAGGTAATTGAAAGTGTAGTTTTAAATAGGTCAGTTCAATTAAAAAATTGAGAGGGAACAATATGAAGCAGACATTTATTGAAGGCTTGCTAAGTAGTAGGCATTTTATTTTCTGTAAATATCATATTTAACCACCTAATGATTTGATGACAGATGTGATGGAAATGATGTTTGCATTTTTTCATGTAATTAAACTGAGAACCAAAGTTTCTTTCTCAAGGTAATATAACTAGGTCTTGAATTCTACTGAGTTAAATGTAGCACAATGGCTCCTGCCTCTGGGAATGGTTCAGTCATTCATTCATTCATTCATTCAGCCAATTTTATGAAGGATCTACAATGTCAAGTTCTCTACCTGTCTTAGAAGACAAGGCTATGAATACAACTCAGTGCCAGTCCTCAAGATTAGCATATTCTCTATGATAGATGAACACCCAAGTAGAAGAGTTCAACTTAGTATAACAGATGCTGTGATAGAGGTACACGTATGCATTGTTCTATCAATATATTGGGGAGGGTGGCGGTTTATGTACTTTATTGGAGAAGCAAGTAAAATCTTTCTCAGAAGAAGGAGTACTGACTTTGAGCCCTAAATGAGAAGTTAGTTTAGTGGAGTTGTGGATCAGACAAAACAGCAGCCACATAATAGTAAGGAGTCAAAAAGAGCAGGGACTCTGGAGTTTTAGTGAGATGTGATCTTTGTATTGTGAGCATCAAATCAGTTAAGACCTTTGGCTGTATTTTAGTGTAAGTGTAGTAGATGGAACTGAAGTGATCATGGCTGATTTTTATTCCAGAAAGATCCCTCTGGCTGCATATGGAGTAGAATTGGCAGTAGTGACCGCAGGGAGACTAGGGAGCCATTTCAGTTATCCTGGTAACAGAGGCAGAAGAGCCCAAGATAGATTTTAGAAGTAGCATAGAAAGAATTGCTGGTAAATTACATGTAGACAACAAGGAAAAGGGAAAAAAAAATCAAAGATGAGTGTATCAGTGTGTGGTTGGAGACTGAAACGCTAAAATGACTCTTTAAGTTGCAGTAGTCTTTTGAAAATAGAGTTTTCAGAAGTATCCTAATTTTTACTTCCTTAAAGAGTAAGAGAATGTAGAAATTTTTGTGATAAAAATTTGTAGAGCTGAAATATACTCAGATTCATTTCTAAAGTTGTCATGTTGATTTGTTTTCTGTGGATTGAGATCTGATTCAAAAGATCCGTATTAATCTTTTGACAATGCATGAGGGAAGGATAGCCTCTTCAACAAATGGTGCTGGGAAAATTGGAAATCCACATGCAAAAGAATGAAATTGAATCCTTATCTTACCCCATATACAAAAATCAACTCAGCATGGATTAAAGATTTAAATGTCAGATCTGAAACCATAAAAACTTTTGGAGGAAAACAGGGGAAGAAACAGCTTCTTGACATTGGTCTTGGAAATGATTTCTTGGATATTACACCAAAAGTACACACCACACAAAAAAAGTCAAAACAACAACAATAATAACACTACAGGTGTTTGCAAGGATGTGGAAAAATTGGAACCTTGTACTCTGTTGGTGGAAATTCAGAATGGTGCAACACTATGGAAAACAGTACAGAGATTTCTCAAAAAAAAAAAAAAAAACAAACTACCATGTGATCCTGCAATCCCACTTTTGGGTTTTTATACAAAAGAATTAAAATCTTGATCTCAAAGTGGTGTTAGCATTCCTATGTTCATTCCAGCCCTATTCACAATAGCCAAGGTATGGAATCTACCTAAATGCCCATCGATAGTTGAATGGATAAAATAATATAGTATATACATGCAATTAAATATTATTCATCCTTTAAAAAGAAAGAAATACTGCAATATCCGCAACATGGGTAGACTTGAAGGACATTATGCTAAGTGAAATAACTGAGTTACAGAAGGACAAATACTACATGATTCCACTTCTATGAGGTATTTAAAATAGTCAAATTCACAGGAGCAAGAAAAAAAAGAATGATGTTTATTTGGATTCTAAAGATCTGCTGTACAACACTGTGCTATAGATAGTAATGCTATTTTTTATGCTTAAGAAAAAAACCTGTTAAGAGAGTAGCTCTTATGTTAAGTATTCTTACCACAATAAAATAGTAAAACAAAACAAAACTTCCTAGGAGGTCATGATTATTTAGTGTTCAACTGCAGGGCATGATGGAAGTTGTAGTTTTCAGTTATTCATACGTGGTTTGTGTAGCATCATCTAGCCTTGCAAAATTCCACTCACCTGTCAAAAATATCACTTGCCCCAGGCAAATGGTTGAATGCAATTCTGCAAGACTGATCTGTATAGAGCAGTGAGTGACAACCAGTTGCAATTTATAATTTCTAGAAAATAGTGCTACAAGTCCAGGTCTTCTTCCTTCTTCCTACAGAAAACATCCAGGCATACCCATGAGGTTTATGGTTAGATAGAGAAGCTACCAGCAGGTAAATAATCTCCACACACTGAGCATCACTGTAGGTATTAATAGTGTTTGTCAGGGCACTTACAGAGTGCACAAAATAGAGAAATTATATACACAGGCTATACTCTTTATCAAAATCAGTAGTAGATAGTTCTGGATATTTAGGGAGACTTAAAAAATACTTAGGATGACAGAATTTCAATACTGGATTGTGGATTACCCTTTTATTCTTTCTGAGAATAAGCAATGATAAATAGAAAAATGCCAGACCAAAGCAAACTCATCTTGAAATGATGAAGTGAAGAGAACACTGATGATCAAAAGCCTTGGTGACCACTAAACAAGTTACTGTTTGTCCCCTGGAGAGCTGTAATGGGCTCCACTTGCCGTTAGGGGAAAGATTAAGTGCCAGTGGTTCGGACTTGGTTAATTATATACTCAGATCCTTTCAGTATATCATGGAAGCCAGGCTGTTTGCCTTTGAGTATCTATATTGTGACTCTTTGGATTGCTTATTGGTTATTTCTCTTGACAACTTGAACCTGAACATTATATCCCATTGACAGCAACTATCTCTCAAGAGTGAAAAAAAATTTTTTAAAAAATAAAAACATAAGATTTGTGTATTTAGTTTTCATTATAGAAGTGCTTGTAGTTGAAAAAATATGTACCTGTCGAGTTTTCAACATCTTGCTTGGGATGCAATGCTGTTGTGATTTCAGAACCTGGCTGACAAATTCACATTTCAGTAGTAAAGACAAATCAAGGGTTTTTCTCCACCACACCACCCCCCTCCGACTCCATTTTTAATTCTTTTTTTCTTAACGCTTTGACAGTCATACATAACAATTTGAGACCTAAGTGCCACTTTGATGCACTATTCCATTATTAAGTGGCACAATCACTATAGAATAGATAACGGGCCTGTACTCAAGGCATTGTGAATTAAACAGCTTTCTACAATGGGAAACTGAATGGTCTAAAGAATTCTGAAATATTTTAAAAAATAATTAAAAACTGTTTCAGAAACATCAAAGTATATAATTTAAAATAATCTCAGGTAGTAAATGGTAAACTATGGAAAACAAAATATTTTTTACCAGAATTGTTAAAGTTTAGAAGAAACATTAAATACATTAGCAAACACCCTAAAACCCACAATTACTAATTTCAAATATGAGTGCATGATGGGTCTTGAGGGAAAAAAGGAACAGTGTGAACCGATGTAGACTTTAAGATGGGAAGAAATGAACAGTTATTGTGCGACAGTAATTTTACACCATATTAATAGAGGGGTGTTCTAAGAATATTTCTTTACACCTGAAAGGTAGAGTTTCCACTAAAGTAATATTGACTTAAAGTACTTAAATTAATTCTTTTGTCAATATCTCTACAGTAAATCAATACACCTAGAATTAAACAACAGTTTTTGCCAGAAGGCAGGCTAATGTTGGTGATTTTTAGTTACAATTCATTAGTCAATTGGTGACAATTAGGAAAAAAATAAAAACAAGGCAGCAAGAATTTGATAATGATGCAAATAATAGAAGTTTAATATTTCTTTAGAGGTTCTTCTTTTAATCCAGGGGAAAAAAAGTCAAGTTACATTGTTAGAACTCCCTATCATATTTTACCTAACAAAATTAAGTAATTACTTTTTCTAGAAATATATTAAAAATAAATGTTAATGCTTATTACACTCCAGAATATAATATCACAAAATATTTTTTTTTCATCAGGTTGTTAAGGGCAAAGGAATTATTTTACAAACATTGATCCTGTGATATGTCCTGGGGCAGGGTGGGGGGAAGACCATAAGAATTACAATTCTATTAATCCATATCGTTCTGAAAAATTTGCTATAATATTTATCTCTTTTTATTTCTGACAACTCAGTCAAACTAATGAGAATGTGAGGATGTGAATTACAATTTCAGTATTCAGTACTCCAAATCTGTTTTTTTCTTTCTTATTCTTCTGCACTGGAGAGACAAAATTGAATTATTCTTTTATCCTCTTTAACTAGTAATCCCACAAAGCAAGAAAAAATATATGAAGGATAAAGGGGCATTTTATACATTTTATAGGGTAATGGTAGAGAGCCACGGCTCTGTGAAACAGCAGTCAAAAGTAAACATATTGTTTCTGATGTGCTTGAGACTGAGTCTTTTAAGAAAGATAGGAAAAGGCTCAGTTTTATCAGTTTTCCACTTTACACTTCTGAAGTACTAAAGGAGTTAAAAAGAGAGAGAGAGAAAAAAGTAATTATGGGAAATAAAATAAGAATTTTCTTAGTTACAATTCCTGGCTCTTTGCTGATTGCAGTAAATTATAAATTATGCAGTCAATGTAGGCCAACAAAAGAAGACATCTTCAAATCTCAGTCAAAGGTAATTACTTAAGTCGGCTGAATGTTCCCTTTTCATAGAGTGTGATCTCTCTCTGACAGCTCACACTGACAGATGACCTTCTCGGCAACGTTCTTATCCTTCGGATCATGAACGGTGTGCCTCTCTCCCTGAATATCTCTATATATTTGTGACACTAAGCTTTCAAATACAGCTATTGACAAATCAGAACATCAGTCTAAGTGCTGGTCTTCCTATCACTCACAATAAAGTAGCTATCACTTGTGGTGGTGTAGAGCAAGCACATCTCTGAAAAATGAGTTCTCACCAAGTGCTAATTTGACACAGCTCGCTTGCCTTCCCATAATTGCTCTGTCATTGTCAGTTGGCAGTTCGGGCTCATTCCTGGAAGCTGTGCCGTACAATTGGATACAATTACTCCCATTTACCACCACTATTATGCCACTGATGTTGCCCAGTCCGCATATTGACATGCCTCATTAAACCTGGATGCGGGCCATTAATGAACATTGTTAGCATTTCTCTTAAACTTTTTTGCCTCTAATAAACAGTCAGTGTTCCATGAAGGAGCACTGCCATCCTTGTGATATGATATTTATTATCTCATGGGGGAAGGGAACTCAGCAAATGGAAACTATCCAGATGCTGAGGGAGAGATATACAGTTAGATCAGTGGAGAATATCGCTGATCAGTGGGACCTTTCTCCACCAGGAGCATCCGAACCATTAACCGAGTGACCTCTTCTATCCAGAGGAAGACAAGCAGGATAAACATGAACACCCCAGAAGTACCCACATCACAGCAGGCTTCTCAAGGTTGCATCATTGCCGGCACCTCTCTCTAGCCCTCTCCTACCCCCAGGTGGTGCTGTCTGCCATGATAAAGATAATTTTGCCCTGAGTCTTCAATCCATTATGTCCAGCTAACTTCAACGTGCATTTTTATTCAGAGATAATTATGTGTTGATCAGAGAAGTCAGCGGCTGTCACCCATATAGCAGGCACACCTGCAGTGTGACATAGGTGGTAACGATGGCATGCTCTTGAGCTGTCATGACACGGACAGGGACTTTATTATGTATATGTCATCATTTCTCTTAAGAAAATTATACTTCCCCACACAATGACAATAATGAACCTTTACAATACTCCCATAAACCCCATTTGCAGTTTTATTCTTGACCTTCATTAAATATATTCTAAATATACAGGCACACCTATGAACACACAGTATGCTTTGTCTCTCTATAAATAAGTTTATATCTGTAGCCAAGTATGACAAATTGGACATATAGAGCTTTTAATAAAGAACTTAAAATATGTTGAATGAAGAATAATTTAGCCACTTTGACATTGTTAACTTTTCTACAATTATGACAAGAAAATAAATATTTATACAGTTGAAGGTATTTGTTGAACAGTTGTATGAGTACTACTAAAATGAACTTCACTGGATTAACTAGTATCAAGTTATCATGGATATTCTATAATTAAATTTATATAATAAAACTAAAGAGAAAATCTCCATGTAGACAGTGTTGACTTCTAAACCATTATGCATATAAGATTTCAATAAAAATTTGTTATAAGTCAATTAATATGTAGTAATTGAGTTGACATCTCTATGTCTCTGAGGCATATAGAAAACAGGCAGTTTTTAAATTTTAGTTGCAAACATTGTTCGTAACTATAGAATTAAAGTATGTATTTTAAAAAGATGATATGAAATTGACCTAAGCTAAATTTTGGATGAAGTGATACATTACATTGAAAACCAATAAAGGAATGTTTAAGGGATAATTTAAAAAGTGCTTTTCCTTCAAGTCCATAATCCATTACCTTTAACCAACTTGTAGAGTTAGAGGGGGACATTGCATAGAGTCTCCATGGTCTGGTAATTTAGGGTCCTTAACTTTTAACAACTGGCCTAAGATCACCTCTGTACTTATTTCTTGTAGGTGTTTGTTTGTTTTTTTTAATATAAACAAGGGTTTCCCTTCTCTCCTTTTAGCTGGGAAATGTAATCTGTAACAACTTCCAGGATATGCTGAGCCCTGCCCTTCTCCCCTGTAGTCTGATTAAAACAAATATATTTATTGAACCGTTATTATTTCCGAGACATCATAAGGAGCCTTCTTTGCACTATTTCATTTAATCCTCAGTCAATCTGTGCTGTAGGTACTGTTGTTATCCTCATTTGAGAGCATTTACTGAGGAACAGAGATGTTAAGTGACTCTCGCAAGGTCAGCAGAACTCTCAGTTAGCAGAGGCAGGATTTAAACTCAGGAAAGGTGGCTCCAATGACTATATTCTTAACCTATATTTGACACTGCCTCTCAAATGACTGACATTTCTGTCTTTAAAATGGCAAGCCAGTTTGATTCACTTACTTCTGCAGGATAATTTTGAAGCTCACTGTTTTGCATACGGTTTGCAAATAAAGAGATTGTTTTGGCATAGTGAAAGCATTATGGAAGATTTACACTTAATTAGATTATGTTCTGTGACATTTAATATTGGGGGTTATTCTGTATTTTGTTACATAAAAGTGCAAGGTAAAATAATTAAATTTATTTTTAATTTGAATGTATTCCATTTTAGAAATGGAAATATACGTCCTTTATCTCTTTTTTAAAATATAGGTCTGATTTCTTCTAGTAAATTTTGATCTATTTGGAAAAAGAAGGTAATATATTTTCATATAATATGATCCTAATGACTAATTTAATCTCAAAGTCATTCTGCCTTTTGGTTTCTGCTGAGACTTTCAAAATGTTTCAAGAGCAGTGGCTTACTGTGATGTGGACACCTATCTGTGACATGGAACAGGGCTAAGATCTCCAACTCACTTTATTTGCTAGTTTGATAGTGGGAATAGTTGCTTGTAAAACTAGTAAACTCTATTTTTTTCCACATTTGATAATTTCTTTGTGGGTTAACTGAAGCCAATAAATAATTTCATACTTGAATGAAAAAATATATTTAAGAATTTCTTTAGCTAGATTTTGTATTTTGGTAACGTGGGGCTCTGTGACTTTAATTGCTTTCAGTAAGGTTATGTCAGCATAAGCCTTGATGTGTTATTGCAGGAAATCCTTGGGCTTGTTAATCATTTTAAATTACCATTAGACTTAAAATTGTCTTCTTTTTTGCTTCCTGATGTTTGAGGAATGTGGGAATTGAAGGGGTGGGTGTGAGATGTGGCTAGCTAGGTAAACACAGGCTAGTGTGTACATTTTATAAAAGGGAAGGGTTATAGTGCCTTCTTGTGTTCTTTTCCCTTTTCTCTATGTTATGAAAGTGAGAGATAAGCTCTGGGTGGCAGCCAGAGTAGTCTTTGATGCGAGGATAGATGCGTCTGCAGCAGAAGCCATTAGAAGTTTTGCAAATAGAGAAAAACAGAACTGATTGAGCCAATGATAGCCTCAAGAAATGGCCTAGGAATTTTATGGTGTCATGTCTGACACTTAGGTCTTTAAATCATTTTGAGTTTATTTTTGTATGTGATGTGAGGGAATGTTCTAATTTTGTGGCTTTATGTGTAACTATCCAGCTTTCCCAGCATCACCTGTTGAAGAAATGACCTAGGAGTTTGGCTTAGTTTGCTTCAAGCTGTAGTAGTTAGACCTAAATAGTTAGAATGAGGTGTATTTTATATTCATGCTATTCTTTTGGGAGAAAGTATTTCTCCTCTCTCCTTCAATGAAATATTTTAATGATTCACATTCATTCATTCATTCATTCAAAAAATGTTTTACTGAGTGCCTGCAGGTACCAGGCACTGTTCTACAACAGGGGATACATCAGTAAGCAAAAGAGATTAAAAAAACCCTGTCTGTAATGTTGACCAAAAAATATTGCATAAGGCTGCAAATAAGAAAATAGTTTATTTGGGGGCAGCTGCACTGAGGCAGCCCCGGGGGACTGCAGGGTGCTGTGTGCCGTGGCTGGGGGGGATACATAGTAGAACAACCTTGGTCCCCCATAAATTGCAAAAAAAAGCAAAGCAACACGGCTGGTGTGCTCTAAGGGGAGAGGTGTCATAGCCTTTGTCTCCTCAGACCTGTGCCTTCATTACTGGGGCTTCTCGAGAGAAGAGAAGCAGGGCTCAGCCGCAGCCACCATATTCTCCTGTGCGCAGCACCCTGGCGGGGGCGGGGCTGGGGCCGAGACCTGAATCCACATCCGGAGGCTCTGCAACCTTGTAGGCAGCACTGAGGCTTGTTTACAACCCGAGGCAGATAGGATCTTTCTGCCTGGTCCCTCAGAGAACTCGCACCAGTAAGACAAACAAGGAGCTGAGATTTGGCGTGGATCAGGGGTGGGGCTGTTCCACGGTCTTCCCTGAGCCCACCTTCCGAGTGCTGACTAGAGGCAGAGCGGGTAGCTGCACAGAGCAGCGGAGCGACTGGTGCCAGGAGAGGATGGGTGGCACCCAGCCTTCCGGGCAGTAATGCAGCACCTGACCACGGTGCTGGGAGGGTGCGTGATCAGCCCACTTGCCTCACCCGAGTGCTGCATCTGACTGCGGTATCGGGAGGGAGAGTGACCCGCCTGCCCACTGGGTAAGAGCTCAGCACCTGACCCAGTGTTGGGAGGGGCCGCTGGGAGCAGCACAGATGAGGGCGCCAACAGAGGGCCTCTGGAAGCAGTAAGCTGAGTACGTGTAACAGGGTGAAGACACAAAGACCTCTTGATAAAATCATTAAGAGCACACTGTCTCCAGGAGAACTAGATAACTGATACTGCTTAAGCCACAGTGCCAGAGATATGAGCAATCTGAAGAAGCAGAGGAGCCACTCACAATTAAAAGAGCAAGAGAAATCCCCTGAAAGCACGATCAAGGAAATAGACATTGATGGCCTACTAGATCAAGATTTCAAAAAAGAAGTGATAAAAGTACTGAAGGAACTAAAAGGAATAGTGTTTAAAGATATAAAATATGTCAAAAATGAAATAGAAGCTATAAAGAAGAACCAAGTAGAATTAGTAAACTCATTTACTGAGATGAGAGCTGACCTAAAGGCTGTACAAAACAGGTTAGATAATGCAGAGGAATGAATAAGTGACCTAGAAGACAGGACAACAGAAAGCACCCAATCAGAACAGCTGAGAGAAAAACAAATAAAAAACAATGAAAACAACATAAGGGACCTATGGGATAATATAATGTGTGCCAATCTACGCATAATAGGGGTTCCAGAAGGGGGGGAAAGAACAAAGGGGATTGAAAAGGTATTTAAGGAAATCATGACTGAAAACTTCCCAAACCTAAAGGAATCAGATATCAGGAGGCTTAGAGGGTCCCAAACAGGAAGAACCCAAATAGACCCACACCAAGACATATTATAATCAAGATGGCCAGAGTCAAGGGTAAAGAAAGGATCCTAAAGGCAGCAAGAGAAAAGCAAAGAGTGAGTTACAAGGGAAACCTCATAAGGCTCTCAGCTGACTTCTCTACACAAACACTACAGGCCAGAAGGGAGTGGCAAGATATATTCAAAGTCCTGCATGACAAAAAGATGCAGCCTAGGATACTCTATCCAGCGAGGCTATCCTTTAGCATAGAAGGAGAGATAACTTCACAGACAAGCAAAAACTACAAGAGTTTAGCAACACTAAACCCATGCTAAAAGAACTATTGACAGGTATACTCTAAATAGAAAAGAAGCAGGATGCTACAAAAACGAGAAACTCATAACTGGAAAGGAGATAACTGCCATGAATTACAAAAAGAATAAACACAAAATTGTAAAAGAAGACATCTAAATCATTAAGAGTGGGAGAGGGAAGCAAGGAAAGCCACTGTGGAAAACAGTATGGAGATTCCTCAAAAGACTAGGAATAGACTTACCATATGACCCAGGAATCCTGCTCCTGGGCCTATATCCAGAAGGAACCCTACTTCAAAATGACACCTGCACCCCAATGTTCATAGAAACACTGTTTACAATAGCCAAGACATGGAAACAGCCTAAATGTCCATCAACAGATGACTAAATAAAGAAGATATGGTATATTTATACAATGGAATACTATTCAGCCACAAAAACTGACAACATAATGCCATTTGCAGCAACATGGATGTTCCTGGAGAATGTCATTCTAAGTGAAGCAAACCAGAAACAGAAAGAAAAATACCATATGAGATCACTCATATGAGGAATCAAAAAAAAAGCAAAAAACAGAAATACAAAACAGAAACAGACTTATAGACATAGAATATAAAACTTGTGGTTGCCAAGGGGGTCAGGGGTGGGAAGGGACAGACTAGGGTTTTAAAATGCAGAATAGATAAACAAGATTATACTGTATAGCAAAGGGATTGTAGCAACATTATAAAATGACTATTAGTCAATAAAAATGTGAAATGAAAAAAAAATTAAAAAGAAAGAAAATAGTTTACTTGGAGTCTTAAGACTTGGAATTTGGAAGACAGATTTGGGTAAAACCAAGTGTTTTAGGGAGGAGAAAGAGCCAGGGGCTTATAAAGGCAAAAGCCATGGGGCTGTACTCTGACACAGGAAAAGAAATATTTGTCCTTAAGGGATGGTTGTCATGAATTATCTTTGGGTAAGTCTTCAATAAGTATATTGAGTTTCTGGCAGATGTTCTGAAGTAGTCAGAGGGTCAGAGCCCATCCATGCCTTTGTCAGTGGCCTCCTAGCTCCATTTTAGAGAGCTCTCTTAGCAATACTGACTCCATTTTGGCTTTCCTTTCACATCAGAAAGTATACCAACCTGTAGCAATGTGCTGTTCTTACAACTGAGTCATTGGTTTTCTGTTTCCCTTTTAGAAATGCTAATGCCATGCCTCTCATCTCAAACAGAATTGGAGATCGTCATGCCTGAAACAGGCAGCACAGATTCTTCTTATTTGGGTCTAGAAGCTAGAATGTCAATACTGGATAATGAATCCAGCAAGTTTTTTCTTTCTGCATATACTGGGTTGCAGAAGGACTGCATTGTCAATCTGTTCAGTGTGTTACTGTATTGCCCAAGTCCCTAAACAGCATTCACAGATTGGCAATGGTTTATGAATTTATATTTTTCTTCAGAGATTAATTTAGCTGGCAGAGTTAAAGACATTTGAGACTAATTTTGCATAATTTTTGTTTTCTTATAGCATATTGAGCAGAAAGTTCAGTGAAGCAGAGAAAAAATATTAACAAACATATTATGTCCATTGGTCTCCCATTATTCATGTACATTACATATACATGAAAGAAGCACATTCTACCCAGTTGTACTAATTGGCTTAGAGTTTATTTACTTATTTCCTTTTCTCACCTTATATGATTAATAATTTTTATTAATTATAGCTTTTCTAGAACATCTTAATTATTAATATAATAACACATTTTATTTACTACATGTATATTTTTGAAACACACTGTCCCATTATTTCTGTGAGCCCTTGTTGCATTATTATTTCATCTATGATTTCTCACACTTTCCACACACGGTGCTACCAATTTTATACTTCTTATATTGTTTAAATTTTTGATTCAGTAAATAAGAATTCAAAACACTAAAAATAACTGGTTAAGTTCTTATAAGCATACTTATATACTGTATTATGGTCCAAGCAGATGACTCATGTGGTTGAATGCAGAGAAATTAAATATTTTATAATGTCACTACCTACCAGTCATATTTTGTGTTAAATTTATAAATTAATTGGATGACCTTGATGTAACAACTGTGTGTTTGCTTATTCATTAACTCAAGTAATTTCATAATAATGATAAATCTTGAACTCTAAATATATGTATAAATTGCCTATAATAATAGGAGGTAATAATAATACAAAAACAATAGATCCTTATATATGTAGGAGGCTTTGTAATCCATACAGTTTTTCCTATTGTGTTCTTATAGAACTGTTTTGTGATTGCTAAGTTTGGAGTCTTTAATCACAGACTTTTTTCTGTGGAGAACGGACCACTCCAAAACCTGGCTCTGGTCCACTATGAAGACTGTATGAAGCCATTTATAAAAACTTAGCAGATTTTGGCATCCATTTGACCATCTCCCTTTCTAACTGGAAAGCTTGAAGAGGGAATTTCCCTTATTAGGTATATATTTACTTCCGCCCAGTTATATAGTAAACTAGCAATAACTCACTTTATGGTATGGGTTGAATTATTTTATTTTTTTCTCTACCAAGAATTTAAGGCATTATTAAAAAGATGTATGGAAATCAAATGGATCAAAGTAACTACTATAAAAAATTGTAATGCCAAGAAAAAAAATGGCAACCCCTCTTATAAAATGGCACTTTCCTAATTTGGCATATTTTTCAAGATCTGTGTTTGCAAGATGAGTTTGAGTGTTTAGTTTTGAATCAGCATTTGAAAATGATAGTTGAAAAAGAAGTCAGCATTTCTAAACTGAAAGGTTTTCTTTTTTTGAGCCTCTATTCTCTTCATTTTAAAGTTTGGGAAATTGAGAACCAGAAAATTAGAATATAATAGTGAAGAGATTGCATAGATGACTAAAATATAAAGGCAGGGGAAAAGTCTTAAAAGAAGAATGAGGGAAAGTGTTAGAATAGTGAAGAGAAAGGCACTACAGCAAGTAAGAAGTTGTGAAAATATGATTACACCCTCTCTTCCTACTTCTCATAGTCCCTGTTTAAAAGATCCTTTTGAAGTTTTATTTTCAGATCTTTTCCATCTATTTCCTCTTTATTTAACATCTGATTAACAACATGTGGGAAAATAAATGCCTCTGCATGTATCCTTTACAGAAGGTTGAAAAATTATGGATGTAGAATATAGAATACAGATGGTCCCTGAGTTACCATGCTTCAACCTGCGATTTTTTGACTTGATCATGGTGCAAAATCAATACACATTTGGTAGAAACAGTTCTTCAGATTTTGAATTTGGATCTTTTCTCGGGCTAGCGATATGTGGTACAAAGTATTCAATACTTTATTATAAGTTAGGGAGTGTTAGATGATTTTGCCCAACTGCAGGCTGAGGAACGTGTTCTGAGTGTGTTTAAAGTAGGCTAAGCTAAGCTATGACGTTTGGTAGGTTAGGTGTATTAAATGCATCTAAGGCTTAATATTTTCAATTTAGGATAGTTTCTTTGGGATGTTACCCCATTACAAATCAAGGAAGATCTGTATACTTTTAAAGAAGTATTCAGGAATTAAACTGTTTGTAGTTACTTCACAACATACTTGTCTCCTTGAATATCATATAATTTTGCAGAACCAGCAGCTGCTTACATAAACTGGACACATAATTAATGACTAAAAATATCTAAAGTGAATGTATTGAATCAATGTAAGTACCCCAGTTTACACTGATTCACTTCTTTCCCTAGTTTAAGTAACAATATTTGCTACAATGCCTTAATGTTTATGATGTCAAGATACAAGACATGTGATTGAGGTGTGTACATAATATTTATTATACATTATTCCTTATCCTATGAGAAGCCTGTTGCAAAATTGAAATTCAAGTATTTTGGTATATATACACATATACCCATTCATAAAAATTGAGATCCTCTCAGTATAAGCCACACTCTATTCCCAATGAAAGTTTATAAGACCTAATGCTTACAATAAAATTTTCCAAAAAGATTTCAGTCTACCAGAAAACATGAATGCTGTTGTTCCCAGCAAGGTGTAAGTGGCTGGGAGCCAAGCTGTAGCAGATCATGCCAGAAAATCTGTACACCAGAGCCTCACAGAGAATGATTAGTTAACATCACTTTAATGATGAATTAATGAGCAGTAAAAGCATTCTAATTCCAGTATGTACAAAACCTTTTATTCGAAGACACAGGACGAGGGAGAACAGATCCATGACCTTTGTGGTACTGGCAAAGGTTGGGTTCACTACAGTTAACGCCCAATCCGTCTTTCAAGGTTAACTACACATGCCATGGTGGGAAATGAAACAATTACTAACGAATTTTATAGGTATATTCTGTCAAATTTAAAAGGCAATCAGAAGTTTAAATGAAAATTATGCCCGAGGAAAGCATATAAGAGGAGAGAAGCTAGGAAGGTGTATGTGTGAACATGTGGATGTGTGTATATCCTGAAAAAGACACCTTCAGAAAAAGGCAACGTAAACTTTTCAAGTACACAAATGAAATCCTTATACTGAATGAAGGGAATACCCTGCATATGGGAATGGAAGTGTATTCAGGAAGGACAGCATCTAATCATCTGGGCAACACTAGCACAGCAAGGGTAGATGATTCATTATTCTGTAATTAACTTTTAATTAACTTTACTCTGCTTTACTTATTTTAGAAAATTAAATAAACTTCATTTTATTGCTCATGCTAAACCAATGAGCAGAAGCTAGAGTTCTGCTCTAATTAAAATAAGCAGTTGAGCAAAATTGTGTGTAAAGCATAATGAAGAACTGTTTCTGTCCAAATGATATATTTCTTATGTTCTGAAATACTTTGATAGGTTTTTCAAGAATTCTATTAGTTATGCACTGAAGTCTTCTAAAAATAAGTGATTTAAAAATAATATTATAGGCCAGTCTTAAGTATGGGACACATAAATAATTTAAACTTATTAAGTAACATTTCAAATTAGATGATTGAGAGAAAGAGAAAGGAGGGAATAAGAAAGAAGGGAAAGAGAGAACTAATTTGAAACTGTACTGTTTTATCAGTCATCAAAGATCTATCTACCTATCTATCTATCATCTATCATCTATCTAGGAGCCAAAAAGAGATGTCATAGATTTAATATAGTAAAATTACTTATTCTGCAAACTTTTAGATTCTAGTTCTTTTATTCATTTTTGAACATTTGTTACATGTTTTGGTGTTAAGCTTAAGACAGTGAAATTCAGTAATCAAGTGATGTTTTAATTGTTCTAATCCCTGTGCTACCAAAGAATATTTGACAGAAGAATAAAGTACATTTAACTTGGTGAACTTGAACTTTAATGTTCTTCACATAAAAGTCAAATGAAATGACCTTACTTGAACACCTATATTAAAAGTTATTTTTATTTTGTTTATAATTCCTAAAGTATATTAAAAAATCCATATAATTCTAATGTATCACTTACTAAAATACTTTATTTCACTAATTAAGAACTTTTGGGTCCCTTGCTGACCATCACCTGTATCTCCATTCCGTAATAGTAACCCAGTGACCACTCCATTCTGATTTTAGATTGTAAATCCTATAATTTTGAATTTCTGAATTCTGCCTTCTGGCTATTATCTCTGATTTCTACCTTCTCTAATTTTTAATTCCTTCTGAGTCTCCTTTTTTCTTATCATGTGATTTTATTAGCTGTGCTCTTATCTGTGTTCTCTGAGGATATTATCGCTTCCTGGTTGCACTTTTCTGCCTAACTTTTAAACATAGTCAGCCTTGTCAAAACTACAAACACTAGCATGCTAGAGACTCCTTGCCCTATCAAAAACTCCTAGATAACCAGTCTTCACCTGGGCAAAATCTCCATTTCCTCCACCTGCAAAGTATTGAGCATTGCAAAGTAATATGTACAGGAAACTAGGGAGTGAACACAAGCCAGGCTGAACGTCTGGATTGGATCACTATCCTTTTCAGCTCAAACTGTCTCGTACTTTTAAATCTCCTTAGTTCAGCTCTTGATACATAGAAGATGATTAGAAACTTTTAATTTATTTTTTGTCTGTTTTAAAGTGAGTAAATTAATGCATTTTTTTCACAGCCAGTTCCTTTCGTTTAATGCCAGCTAAGCACTTCCTGGTTCTCAATAATCTCTTTCTTCATCTTTGACTACACCCTGTGCCAAGGGAGCAGTAAACCTCTTGTTACTCTTTAAAGCATCTCTGTTAAAAATTAAAACTTCAGAGCTTTTGACAAGGCAGTGGAAAGTTCACTCATAAGAGGAAATAGAGAAAACAAATAAAACCTCAGAGTTTGAAAAATGAAAAAAAAAAGACAACAACAAATGACTGAAAGCAGTCTGAAAGCAACAAATGGTGGATTTTTTATTATTTAATTAGGGAATTAACATTTATTTCTTTTTAAGACAAAGAAATAGTGTAGTTATTACTGAGTTTTCCTGTTTTCTCAGATGGAAAAGTATTGCTTATAGAAAAATATATTTGTTTTCAGTGATCTCTTTAATAATTGTAGTTATTATTATTTAACATTTTCTTTAGTAGAGGGTCTGAACCTGTATAATTAAAGCAGTTACAGAGTATGCTATGTGTGGATCTCTCACTATGAGTCAAGAAACCTAGGTAAACTATTATCATAAACTCCAGCTATCAACACTTAACTGCATTGCTTTTTATCAAATGTAAAAACATAGCAACAACTGGTAATTATTGAGTGTCAGAGTATATAGTAAAATAGTTGGCCATAATGTAGGCTAAAATTTTTCATTTCTTTGAACTGTTTTCAAGTTTTGGTATAGTTTCTTAGGATGAGACTTGCTGGAGAATCTTATTTAACAGAATCGGCAGCTAACATTTCACACATCCTGCACGAGTGCATCTTCTGATCCTGTGAATGTCACTGTTTTCCATTCTTCCTTTCATCATTTCTGATTTATTCTCCATACTCATAGGTACATCATTTTCAGATCTTTTCTAAACTTTATGTATTGGCCTTGATTTTTATTTCTAATACTAAGTTCTCTTACTGTCGCAAAATATTTCTTAATATAATATAGGGCTGAAACATTTTCTTCTTTAGTTTCAGATCAGCGCTCCTTGTCCTTGCATCTTCTGGTGCTTTGAATAATCACACTCTTTCATTTATACAGATACTTGTAAGGTATTTATAGACTGTGATCAAATCCCCTTCAATCTTCTCCTCTCTTGACTATATAAATGTCTGTGACCCTATATCTCATCCAGCACACTAGTTGTATCATTTTTTTACCCTTCTTTTTTACTATTAATTTTTCATTAACTCTCAATTCTTGTACAACTTTTCCATTGTCAGAATAAATAGAAATGCAGTAACTCATTTATTTTTATTGTAGATTACTAAGTAGAGTTTAATACTTGAAAAGAAGGTTTTGTCAATGTGTCAAGTTATATACTCATTATAGAGGCTGTGGTTACTCTTCAATTACTATATACTCAGCGGTATCTGGACTATAGTGTTTACAGCTCCTTCTTTAACTTCTGTATGTTACATCCCCGAGAGAGTCTCAATTCTCTGAGTCACTACAAATACCTACTTTGACCCTGGAAAGAGTGTTATATTTTCTATAGTTTGCTGATTATAGTGGCAAAAACTTGGTCTTGAACTTGTGTTAATTCATCATACACTGATTTCAAATGTGATCATTACTTCTGAAATCTCTGTCTTTGTTCATTTTGTAGGAGTTTTTCTAAATAAATAGCAATGCTAATTAGCTCTGCTTTTTCTATGTCAGTGTAGATGTATATATATATATATATATGTATGCTTAGGTATATATTTTATGAAAGGAGCTATAGGTGTTCTACTATACATACATATCATAAAAAGTAGCTGTAGTGTTCTACTGAATTTTTAAATGCATTTGATAATAGAGATCTTGAAGAATTCACTAGGTATATTAATTTAGCTCATTGAAAAAAATGAACCTGAATACAATGATAAAAGTACATAAAGACTCCTGATTGAAGAATTATGAAAAAATAATAGTGAATCAGGGTATATATGTTTGTGTGTGTGTGTGTGTGTGTGTGTATTGGGGTGGTGAAATTGTATGTTTGTATTTTAGGGGGTGATTAGGTCTCAGAAGTCTGGTAGAGTATTTCCCAAAGGTACTCACAACAAAGAGGTGATTCACTTAAGGGGACCTAACTGTATGTATGTATATGTGTATGATGTATTCATGCATTCATTCCTCCAGTTTCTGTCGAAGTGTAGGAAATAAGTGAAGGGATAGAATATGAGGTGGTATTTAGCTGGAAATTTTTTTATTAAACCCAATTCCTTTTCTTGCATATCCCGAGGGTAGGGGAAAACATCAAAAATTATAATAGAATCCTGATTTTAATTCAGGACTTTGAGCACTGTCAAAGGTCAGTTGTCCTTATACTATATGACTACAGTATATAATTATAGTAGAAAGCTGCATAGTTCCCTTCTTGGGAAATCAAGTACTGACCAACTCTATCCTGTACCTCATATTCTGGTTCAAAGAAAGTATATATTATGATAAAAATTATATCTAAAGTGCTGTCAATTCATACTGACAAAGAGGTGTGGGGAGTTAATGTCCACTCATCACCTAGTTTTCAGCAACAGATTTTAGATGAACTATTCTGCTTTGGGTGATTTCTTCCATGATGGCTAGTTTAGCAAATTAAACTTAATTCATGTTTATATATTTTAGAGTAATATATATTCACAGTGCAATTTTTCCAAATCAATATTGTTATTGAACATTTCTTAAGAATCACAATTTTGCAAATTCTGTTTGTCAATACATTTTCAGTATGTACTACCTAATTTTTTTGACATGTCCCGTGGTCTCCATGACAAAAATAGAAATCTAAACTAAACATAAGTGGAAGACAGCCCAGACCAGTCTCCCAGGGAGTCAGTGTCACCAAAGGTTAGAGAATTATGTATAAAGAAAAAAATGATAGAAATGCTAAAAATGCTTTCTCAGGAAGGCAGATATGGAAAAAAAAAGTTTTTTTTTTCCTATTTGCTTTCCTTGAACCAAGGGAGACAGCTTTGTAATATTGCTACAGGCAATTGCAACCTAAGGCAAAAGGATATATACAAACAATTCATTTTCTCTCTCACTGCTCCTGTCATAAAATACCAAATGTGTGTTCTCCCCTCCAGTCTTACACATTACTATCTATTTTAGCCTCTTAGAACTCCCCTCACAGGACTGATACACAGACTCCCATTCCTCTCCCTATGGGATCAGAAATTCCCTTAGTGGGTATCTGTTTGAGAAACTTCCTCACGAGTTGGTCATAGGTTCTTTCCCTCAGTTTCTGTTCTGAACCTGAATGATATCTGGTTATTCACCATGATTATGCTCGGCTCCAGATATAGTTTGCCATTGCTTTGCCAGCTGCCGGTCGGTCTTTTTTGCAACTTCAACTTGGGTTCACACTCTTGGGTAGGTAATCTCAGGGCAAAATACCTACCATGCTTTGCCCTGGACACATTCCTTCATATGTGCATTATATATCCTAGCTGCAGACTCATACCAAACCAAATAAAAACAATAGACAACCTACTACTAATAATAACAATAATCAAATATTCATTGTTAAAATAGCACTACTTTCCTTTGTAACACCCACATGATTCTGACAGTAAATTTATTTTTATCTCTCAAGTTCATACATAGAGAGACAAGATATTCATTTTCTCTAGTTCCATTTTACATGTTAATGAAAGACTAGTAAACATATTAACACTTTTTACATTAGATGTTTATTTTAAGCCATCCTTTCATCCTCAGTAATCTTTGGATATTCTTAATTGTATATAGGTACCAGTTTTTTGAGTCATTTTTGCAAGAGGACGTAGGCCAGGTTTAGTCAGGCAAGGGACTGAGGCTTGAGTCTAAGATCATGGACCTGGGAATAACAGTTTCTGGGATTGCTGTCAGTGAGGAGTTAGTCAAGGGTCCAGAAGATCCCAGATCAAGGCAGCAACCAAATAATGTGGACTCTCAGTTCTTGGCAGCAAGCTGAGAAGCCAGCAACCATAAAATCAAAGCAATTACTAGGAAACACATAATAACCATGACCTTGACAGGTCAGAAATCTGAGAACTGTGATGTCAAAGGAAGTGAAGGGTCAGTAACTGCATTGTGACCCAAGTATGTGAAATGCCATGACTGAGATGTCTGATTTTGCAAGAGAACAGGCCCAGTATTCACATGTAGGGAACAGAATGAGATTATGTCTGGATTCTTCCTGTTCAGCATATGGCCTTGTACTTATTAGCACAAGAAGGAGGAAACGACAGGTCACTAACATAACACAGTATTATGGACAAAAGTAGGGGAACCTAGGCGGTCATTCAGCACTTGTTTGTTGAGCTCCAAGATGCCTGGGACACTTCTGGGCCTTGGGGAGATGAGTACTATTAAGTTATATTGTACTTATCCTTCCATTTGTAGTCAAGGAAATGACAGATAAGTAGTCAATTGCACAGTAGTGTAATACATACTATGATGTGAAGACCTAACAAGGACTCTGATATATAGATGTCCCTATATAAAGGGACATCTAACCCAATTTTTTAAATCATGGAAAATTTCTAGAGGTATATAGGAAGCTAAATTGACACTTAAAGCACAAGAGAGAGGAAAAAGGAAGAGTATTTTGGGCAGAGGAAAAACATGTGCAAAATAAGTTAAGATCTGAGGAAGAACATGGAGCATTCATAGATATACAAGCAGTTTCATATGCCTGAAAGGAGCACTGGGGCCCTGGAGGAGGTATTGAAGGCCCATAGGGTGCTAACAAAATGAAAAGACACTAAAGATTCTGTGATCTGGACCCTACAGATATGAAACAATGGAAGCATTTCACTAGACACTTAGAACCAGGTGAAGGGCTTAGGAGAATTCAGTTCTGGACATTCAAAAGTGGCCACCCACCAAAATTGCCCATTAGAATGTGCCTTAACAAATAAATGTATACATATACTATCTTTCCTTTTTATCTCCTTTTTTCTTTTAATCTCTGAGTAAGTCCTAATATACTAGGCTTAAGTCATTCTTTCTATTTGTGTTAACTCTGTTTAAAGTGGGTCATCCCCCAAACTTGTCTTTCTTCCATGGTGTTGGTTTTGACATCAAATTTATTTATATTTTCTTACCTTGAAACCCTGATTTTAATCTAGCGAGGTCTGAAATATATGTATTGTAATATTCCTAGTTAAATTTGTGCTCTTATACTTTATGTCTTATGATTTTATAAATATTCTAATACTTCAGTTTAAAACTTTTGTTGAATATCTGTAACGTGTGGTAAGCACCTAAAGGCGACTAGGACAGTCCTTACCATCTTGAAGCTCATAGTCTTTTGGGGAGGATATACATATAAACAGAGAACTGAAAATAAAGCTCAGTGCATACTAAAGCAGGTATGTGGATCAAGAGATAGAGAAGCATGGTAGACTAAGAAAGAACACTACCAGAAACAAAGACAGCGTCAAGTAGTACTTGAATTGTGTCTGGAAGAATAAAGAAGAGTGTACAAGACCAAAAATCATTAAGTGTAAAAGCCTGCAGAATTGTGCAAGGAGTAGGCAGGCCCAGAGAAAGATGACAACTCCACTGTGGCTTGTACTTAAAGTTAATGAAGTTGGGGAATATTTTGAAATGAGATTGGACAGAGGTTGAGAATAAATTGTGGAGGTCACAGATAAGATAAAGAATTTGTTTTTTTCCTCTTGGAAACCGGGATCTAACAAATATTTTAACTAAACAATAGTTTTCTTCCTTATCTTTTTAAAAATTAAATTTTGAAGAAAATAACTCTGACAGCATGTAGACAATTGTCTGGACTGGAAAAAAATTGGCAGCAGTGGGTCTTGTTATCCCAGAAGTTCAAGCTAATGACAAAAGATGATGAGTGTTGAGAAAGGAAAGCAGAATTCAAGAGCTATAATGGGTGAAATGCCTGAATTGAGAAGTAGAAATGAATGTGGAGAGAAATGGATGGATTCTAGAGACATAGAGAAGATAAAGTTGATAAATCTTGAGGACTTTTTGGATATAGATGTGGAGACAGCGGAAGTCAGGCTTACTCCCATGTTTCTGGTTTGCACAACTGGTTTGCAGGGTGATGCCACACCTTGGGATGGACGAGGAGCCACAGTGTGTAGATTACTTCCACCTGTTCTGCCTGAAGTTTCTTTGAGACATGGAGATAGAAATATCAGTAGGTAGAGGGCTGTATTGATCTATAGCTCAGAAGAGAAGCCTAGACTATAGATTATAAATTGTGTTACTTTGGGTGAAAATGGAAGCCAGAGTAACATATCAGGATGCCTTTGAAAAGCATGGGTGAATAGGTAACAGATTCTAGGATATAGCTTTGAGAATTCCCAACATTTAAACTTTGAATAGTGAGCTGAAGGAGGAGCTTTATAAGTAAAACAAACAGACAGAATTGATGCTGTCACAAAAGCTAAGGAAACGAATCAGAAAGAAGGGAATACTCAACAGTATTGAGTAAAATAGAGAGATCAAGAAATTGAGACGACAGAAACTTAACATAAAAGTCATTGATGGTATTTGTCTTTCTCTTTCTGGCTTACTTCACTTAGAATGAAATTTCCAGTCCCATCCATGTTGCTGCAAATGGCATTGTTTTATTCTTTCTTATGGCTGAGTAGTATTTCATTGTATATATATATATATATACCACAACTTTTTAATCCAGTAATCTGTTGAGCATAGGGAACTATATTCAATGTCTTGCAGTAACCTACAATGAAAAAGAATATATGTATTTATGTGTATAACTGAAACATAATGTTGTACACCAGAAATTGACAGCATTGCAAACTGACTAACCTCAATGAAAAAAAAATGGGATTAAAAAACCCCAGAATGTCATTGATGACTAAGCCAGAGTTATTTTTCAAAACAGTTTTGGAGGGAAGATTGGAGTGTTTCCTTAAGGAAAGTTTGGGTGGGGAAGTAATAGAGATACTGAGGTAGATAATACACTAAAAATTTTTAACTGTAAAGGAGAGAAGAAAAAATAGTAACTGAGGTGAGAAGTGTGATGTAGCTGTTTGTTTTAGAGTGGACAAAATTAGAGTTTGCTAATGGGTGAAATAGAAAGTGAAGTGATAAATGGCTATTTGGCCTTTGTCTTCATAAAAAATGTTCTTCCCAAGTCAGAGATATCCAATCGTTAAACAAAATAACATTGAATTTTAGAGGCCGGAGGGCCATGGAAATTGGGAAGCAAGAGTATCAACAGGTAGTTCATTGAAGAAAAAGAAATTAATTCTGGGGCCTGAACATGTTAAAGGAAAGGGGAAACCCATATACTTGCTCATGTTTTTCATCTTGAAATGTGAAGAGGTAACTGAGTAATAATTTAACTGTCTCCTCTTTAGTTCTGTAATCCACATATGGATAAAATAGGATTCATTCAACAGGTTGCAAGCTTGTGCCTCTAAACATATTTAGTTGAGCAAGAAGGCATAAAACGGAGCCATATGTGTTTTCTTTTAAGGTAATCTGCTTCAGTAGTATTGTCAGCACTTCTGAGGGTCTCTTCCATATGCATCTTGCCATACTTTTTATAAATACTCTGTGTTGAGTCATTTTGATGCCATCTATTAAACCCTCCTTGCAAATGTTTATTCATTGTTTTATGGGATTTATGAAAATAATAGCCTCTGTAATAAGATGTATTGTAAGAATGTTAAATCACAAACAGATCTAACCAAGACATTGTATTTCAAACATTCAGTACCACTTAGGAATAGCCGTTTAAAAAGATAAGCCTTGTATCAAGGTTTGATGGTCAAAAAACATAGGTGAGTTTGGGACAAAAATGAAATTACTGAAATAAGGATCCTTTGGGAAAGATCTCATGTTTTTCTTGTCTATGGAATCCAGATCCTAGGGCTATTATTAATAACCTCCAGAGCTACTTTACTTTCTTTGCTTTATAATGACACTTTAAAACAGCATTCATGGATATTCTTGGCAATATTGACCTTGATGTGGCATTTAACATTTACAAAGCAATCCTCTGACATAGCTCTGTTAACACTGAGAAATCTATTTATGTTGGACCACTGCACATATATTTAGTGTGGTGCATTTTCAGTGGTCTGTGCTTTAAGTTTATGAAGTCTATTTAAACTAGAATTTGTTTCCCACAATCAGACTCACCTCCACTGCACCTCTCTCTCCCCACTAAGTCCTTCACGTGTGCTCCGGGCATGGAGCCTATTCAGGAAATGCTCTTTATGTTTCCAGCCACACCAACAGGAGAAAAAACAAAAGTTTAAGCAGTGAAATAAGCAAAAGATGCAGTTTTGCATGCTGTGAGTTTTTGTAACTAGTTCCTTAGCATCAACTCCTTTTTTTTCTAACATAGATGAAAGATTGCCATACATATCTGTTGAATTGATACTATGCTACTCACTTCTGTCTCAGAATAAATTTTGTCTTTTCCTTTTCCAGACTTATCACCTAGTTTCCAAAGAAATTACAGCTTGATTTTGTACCCATGCAGTTTTCCCTAGTCAGTTCCACTGCAGTCAGATATTCTGGTTAGTTTATTCCCTGTCACATGCTGCTCTGTCAAAACTGTTCACTTACATTTTCCCCAGATCACTACCAGCCACGAACACATTGCTCTGCAGAAAGCCTATTGTCCATGCTTTCTACACTAGCTGCCATTACGCCAGCACTGGCTTTCTTTTTCTGGGACATGTCACTCATGTGTTTCACCAAATGCCAACTGTCCCTTATGTCTAGTACACTCTCTCTCCATCAGGGACATTTTCCAACTATTCTATATTCATTTTACTTGGCACTTTCTTTTATCTAGCAAATACCATTCATTCATTCATTCTCTCCTTCTGGCTTCTCTCAGCAAGTACAGTATTCCTTATCCCAGGAATAAAATTAAAAATAATATTTTTCTCTTTTTCCCTTATGACAATATTTTTCTTCAACCACTTCTTTTACTTTTTCAGGCTGCATCTCCATCTTCTATCAGGAACATTTTCGAAAATAACATAAATATGTTAGTAACAGATAAATCTTACATATAAAATTACCTGGTTTTCTGTGTGGACCAGAATAATTGAGGCTGTTCCTAAAAATAGATAGTGAAGACCTATCACTAGGATATTGCATTTTTTTCTATGCAAATGTGTATTCTTTGGTGGAAGAACTTGGGACATTATAGAAATAGTAAAGATAGTCCCCTGTAATAAAAGCTATAATGTTAGAGAGTAACATTCATAGCTTTAATCTATGGCAATGAGTTTTATCAGTAAGGGTGTCAGAGAACATAAGCAGTTAAGGTTCCTGGAGGCAAAACGTACCCAATTAAGGTGATTTACCACATTCCAAAATGACTTGACAAGTACATTTAACTCTCTGAAATGGTATCTGTTCTTATATCTGTCATGGCTTAGAAAATTATGGGAATTCAAGATATCATCATTACCATCATCATCATCATCATCAAAGGCATTTATTAAGTATATTTCTATGATGAATCTGCTACTAAAACCTTTTAGATATATAACTCATAGCATCAAAGAAATTCTGGTCTGCTACAGTGATATTAAAAGCTTGTATTGAGCACATGCATACATTAAGTAAATGAATGCCCAGATTAAATAAGACTTTGCTGTTTTATTAAGGTCAAAATGTTTGTTATAAGATAGATAAGTTGCTGATGATTTAGATCAAGGGTCAGAAAACCTCTGTAAAAGGCAGGCAATAAATATTTTTGGCTCTGTGGGTGAGATGTCTCTGTGGCAACTACTCAACTCTGATGTTACAGCACAAAAGTAGCCATAGAAATGCATAGAGGAATGACCATGACTGTATTCCTATAAAATTTTATTACAAAAATAGGCAGTAGGCTATATTTGACCCACAGGCCAGAGTTTGTGGACCTCTGATTAAATGATGGAAGAAACGAACTTATCTGTAAAGTCCTTTTTTCTTTATAAGAAGCAAAAATAAAATAGATTTTTATGTATAAAGGGATAATGATATGAGTGAGCCATCAAGCTAACCTGAGCTTTTAAGAGAGAAAAGAAAATTTCTAGAGGCTAAAAATAATGAGAAATGACAAATCCAGGGAGGTAAACCAGTACTAAAGACTGTGACTGCTGTGGAATATTTCCCAATCTCCAGCTGCCTACAGCTTTGATTTTGAATGGTTCACAGGAGGAGAACTGAAAGCAAAGACTAGGGTCTCTGTGAGATAGGAAGTCAGACTTTAAATCTCTATGTAAGGCTGTAACTCTGAGAGAGAACCAGTGGTTGATCTTAAAATTTAAAATAACATTCTACATATTTATTGACTGATCAATGCATGGGCTTGGATAGGCTTGGATTTTTAATTTACATTATCTTTGGATCATCAAAAAATATAAGCTCATGATTTAATTAAAAGGGGTTTTATGTTAATTGTACCTCTAGGCATCTAGAATAAACAAAAAACCCAGACCCATCAAATTTTTCGCACATAAAATGCAAGGAATATGAACTCAGACTAGGGAAAAAAATCATAAAGCACATACAGAAAGGAACAAGCTACCAAGAGTTAGGTTTAGTAGAACCAATAATGGTAATATTAGACCAGCAAAACCTACATATATTGAGATTATCATATATAAGATTAGTCAATGTTTAAAGAGATAAAAGAGAATATAAAGTGTGACTAAAGATCAAAACATTATCACAGCTATTATGGCAGTGTCGTAAAAGAATGCCATAGAAATGCAAATATAAAAACTGAAATTAGAAACTGATCGGGACAACCAACAGCGGATTAGTCACAAGTGAAGAGAGGATTATTAAACTGGAAGATAGAACTGGAGATACTGTCCAGAAATCAACACAAAGTAATAAAGAAATGGGAAATACAAAAGACATGCTAAAAGATAAGAGGAATAGACTCAGAAGTTGTAAGACAGCTATAATTTGAGTTTCACAGGTAGACAATAGAATGGATGGGAGAAATGCAATATTCAATTAGGTAACTAATGTCTATGAAATTACCATATTTGAAGCCCTAGTCATAAGAAAAATAAATTGTCATCCCAATGATGATTCACTATAATGAAAATAAATATTGACTGAAAACAAAGACAGATTACAAATGAGCAACAGTTAGACTGATAATCTGACTTTGCAGTAGACCAGCAATGAAGCCAGAAATCTGTGGAATAGTATCTTTAAAATTCTGAGAAAATCTAATTTCAAACATAGAATTGTATAGCCTGTAAAATTATTTTTCAAGAATAAGGGATAAGTAAAGTTTTTTTTTTAAGATAGGGAAAATTGAGAGCGCTTACTACCAACAGATCTCTAAAGAACTAGAGGAAGAACTTCATGAATATGTTAAAAATCATTAAGAAGGAAAGACTGAGAGTGACAAAAGAATGGTAATCAGAGAAAATAGCAAGTATAAGTTTAATCCAAACAAAACCTGGGTATGCAAAAATACTAACAGTATCTAATTTGTGAATATTAAATGTTAGAATTAAAATATTGGATAAAAATACAAGTTTATCGATAAAACACTCTAAGGTCCTTATAATGTTTGGGAAGAGAGAACATATATTCCTTAACTTTGGACATATAAAGTTAAAATATGCATGCTAACATTTTTGAGATAATCACTAATAGAATAGAGGTAGAGTGTGTAACTTCCAAACTAATGGAATGAAAATATGTGGGGACAAATAAGCAAGCAAACAATGATAATTCTCTATATCAAATTTGAAAAAAAAGCTGGAAGGGAGAAAAATGGCATATAGAAAAAGAGAGCAGATCAAAAGCCCAGCATAATAATGTAGAAACAATGTCAAATTTCTTAATTATTTATTATATATTATATAACATGTAATATGTTATATATTTTGTTGTTATTAAGTATAAGTGGATTACATTCTGAAATTAAAAGATGAAAGTGTCAGTACAAATTGAAAGATACAGAAGAATACTAACCAATAGATACTAATACTAACACTAACCAAAAGAAAGTTAGTGTCCTATATCATTATTCCACAAAGTGAACTTTAAGGCAAAGGACACTGCAAGCAGAAGCAACAAGTAATGATAAAAGACTCAATTTACTAGAA
Organism: Vicugna pacos; assembly: GCF_048564905.1. Classification (NCBI taxonomy): domain Eukaryota; kingdom Metazoa; phylum Chordata; class Mammalia; order Artiodactyla; family Camelidae; genus Vicugna; species Vicugna pacos. Next base: position 30,500,338 of record NC_132993.1, read on the forward strand.
GACATAACAATTCAAAACTTTTATACTGCTAATAATATGATTTCAAAATATAAAATGAGAAAAATGGAAATACTTTGAGGAACATGGCTTTTAAATGCCATCTATCGTATTTTTAAAAACAGACCTGACAAGTTTTATGGAGTCTTCAATAATATTAAGAAACTGATGAAAAATTAGCTGTGACTGATTTTTAAAAAACAGTTGGATAAGCTGCTGTTGAATTTCTGAATGGAGAGGCAGTTTAAAGATAAGCCAGCAAAATCACTGATTTTAAGAATAAAGAAACTGAGGTCCCCACAGATTTGGTAATCTACCAAAGGCCAGGCAACATTTACTGGCAAAGCCAGCCCTAGAAGCCAATTAACTGCCTTCCAGACTATTTAAGTAGTATTTGTGTACAGTCCTATTCTCAATTGTATTCTTCTTATAACATAAATGTATTGATATTATTTTTGCTTTCTGTGCTTTTTTCCCCTCTTACCTTATTTGGTTTGGAGAAGTAGATTTGTCCTAAGATAAAACATGGAGACGAGGAGAGGCATAGGTAGGAGACATACGGGATTTCAGATAGAATGAAATGAAGAAGTTTTAGGTGGGAGGAATATAAGTGGTAGCAAAACTTATTTGGAAGAAGACACAGAATTACAATTCTGGTACAGAATTCTTTCCCTTACCAAGTTAATTATGAGTAATACCCATTCCAGTCCTGAGAATAAATATCCTGAATTCTTCTAGGAATCATGTCTGACTGGAAAAAGAATCTAGACTATATCAAAAGTCTGAAGAGTCCTGTAGCCTCCTTTGCCATTCACATAATGTGGTGAAGTTTACAGGGTTGGTGGGGAAAAGGTGTTAACAGTAATAGAGGTAGTGTTCCAACAGGTGTCACATACATTTGTGAATTCTGTGATGGAATACTTCTATCACAAAATTCTTAAACCCAGCTTTACTTTCTGTTCACAGTCTTTTTATCATGTTACTCTGTACTCATTGCATTATGCCAACAATATTTTTTGTTTATCCTCAAGATCCGTAAGCCTCAACTCCTCCTTATGCTTCTAGTTTGAGTTAACTACTCCGATTTAATTTCCTTCTCTATCCTTTGCCCTGTTGTCAGTCACTTTAACTGTCTTCTTAATTTCTTACCATTCTGTGGTAATATGTACATGGGCTACTAAGGGCATTAGAGAAAATCACAGGGCCACCTTGGATACGCCTCAATACAAGACAAGACTTCTCAGTCCATCTGCATCTTCAGGAACCTCTTTATGTCTTTAAAGATGCCTAGATTTCTCATTTTCTGTAGCAACTACCTCAAACATTTATCACTGTCCTAAAATTTGTTACCATGTCTCTCTCGCTTTTCTCAGCATATCATCTTGAAACCATGACCCTCACAGGAGGAAAATGGAGAACAAGCCTTCAATTTACCATTACTCCTCAATTTGCTAACATTCATTCAAGTCCCAATTATGAATGCCTACCTTGTACCAGGCACTTGCCTTGTCTCCTTTCTGCTGTCTTAGATAATCCTTTATCTAAGATATATACAAGATGAAGTTTTACTTTTGCTTTTGCTTCTTTGCCTACACACACCAAGAATCTTTATCTTTTCAAGAAGTTTTAAAATATAAATTGTTCTCTTTTGTATTTTTAACACTCCCCTCCATTTACTTTCACTTTGTCCTGCACACATTTGTAAGTCCCTTCGGTGTTACACATTCACTTCCCTTAGGTCCAGATTCCCCTTGAGTTAGTGACTACCATTCTATTCCCCAGGCCTTCACAGTATCTTAAAAGGATGATCCCTATTTTAAGCTTCCACTCTTTACTTCCCATTGATTATTAGACCTTCTGAAAACTGACTGCCATTAACCAGTCCCTCCAAATCACTCTGGAAAATGATTATCAAAAAACAAACAACAGAACCAAACAAAAAAAACATACCGCATTCTAGAAAAATCCAGTGAATCTTTTTAGTTTTAATTTGACTTGATCTTTCTCAATCTTTAATGTTATTTACTGCTTTCTCCTTCATAATGATGCTTTTTCCCTTGGCCACTGTGATATTATTCACCTTTTTTTTCCCCCCAAAATTTCCCCTTTAGGTGCTTCTTCAATGCTCTTCTCCCTCAGTTAAAATTACCAATAATTAGTGTTCAGACTTCTTGTTTCCTTACTCCATATACTGTTCCTTTGAAAGGTGAACTTACTATGAGTGTTGGTGTACATGGATTGAGGTTGTACTATTGACATTTATTCAGATTAATTAGTAATAATCTCATTCTCTCTTGCTTGAACTACACAATGCTGCACTTTATTGGTCTCTCTGCTTCTAATTATTTTTACATTTGATCCTTGCTCCATAATATGGCCAGATATATCCTTTAATATAAAATCTAGTCATCATACTCTTACCCCCAACATCTTTAACTCCCGACTTCTTATGGGGATTTAAAAAAATTTCCTCCTTAGCACAGCACACAAAGCCCCCTGTGATGTGGTTCCAAATAAATTTCTAAGCTTTTCTCTAGGATTCTATACCATATATTTTATACTTGAGCGGCACAAGACCACTTATTAGTCTCTAAACATGCTGTTGTCTCTCATGCTTCCATATTTTTGGTGCTGCCTTCTCAATGTATAGAAAAATTTTTTTGGTTTCTTTTTATGAAATCCTCTGTCTAGTAGACTACTGCTTCTCTTTCAAGGACTGGTGCCTATGTTCTTTCTTAAGGGAGGTCCTTCCAGGCTTCCTCAGGCAGGGTTAGTATCTCTTCCTTAATGTAGCCATGACACTTCACTCCTCTCTATTATAGACTTTCCACAATGTATCAGAATGCTTTGCTGTTTCTCTTCCCCAGTGGACTGTGCACTCCTCGAGGACAAGGTAATCAAAGCAGAGCAAAGTGCCTGGAACACAGTAGGTCCTGGATGCTTTGGCACTGGCCAAATAAATTATCTGCTCTGACACATGAGACTTTGACAGTTCTGATGAATGCCTGAGAGTCTGCAGGATTGAAGTGTACATCTCACATTAGCAGAAGTGGTTGTGTCTGTAAAAAAGGGGGCAAATATTTAGAACTTTCTTATATATAAAACAAATAAAATATAATTAAAAGCCAACTCTTTTCATCCTTTTGACTTTCCTGTTTTTACAATTCTGTCTTTGATGTAGGATCCACTTTTTCCTTTGAACTCAACAATCAGTCTCTACATTAGACTTATCATTTTGAAAAAATCGCCTTCTCAAATATGCTTTAGTTTCTTTCTTGTTATTTCTATCTGAATTTAAACATATCACACTTGATTTGCTATCACAGACACATAGTTATAAGAGTTATGCATTCAACCTCCTCTGCCCTAACTCATCCTGTATATTATACTCCTAGTTTCAGTACGAGATTATACTCCTACCTAAGTGGTGGTCGAGCCTCTCACTCCCCTTTTAAAAAAAAGAAATCCAATTATGTTAAACAAACCACACTAATTTAGTGTTCAAATTCTCCCTTACTCTGGCCCTACCATTTTTTTCTGGCTGCATTCTCACCATGACCTTCAGCGATCTTTACCTGTAGCTAGACTGTAAGCAACCTGAGACAGGAACAGCGTCTCCTGTAGTCAGCACTCTGTCATTACCACATAGCACATCTCCAAGGACATTCTAGATGCTCAGGTTTTGTGGAATAAATTAATGAAAGTATGTAGAGTTTTTCAAACATGCTCTTTCAAGTTCTTCTGCCCTTGGTGTGGGTAGGATGGGGAATGAGGAGGCAGGGTCGGTCAGTAGGTGGAGAATGGAAGAAGTGACTTAAGCTGGTGTGGCTGGGTGTTAATGCCCACTTCTCCTTCATTGAGAGCAACTCAGCAGTGCCATGTAGATTCGTATTTTGGGGCTGGCATAAGTTTTCATAGTAAAAGCATGAGTTGTAAGTCGGGTGAACCATATGTTTTAATACAAAAGAATGTATGAGGTTTGGAAAGAGATCACTTGAGCTCTAGGAATAAGGCAAGTGAGGTGCTCAGGTGGTACTTACTCTCAAGGACATACTTTTGATTTACCCTAGTCCCAGCCTTAGTGGCCAAACTCGACTTCAGGCCTTTTTCCATCTTGCTTACTCATTTCACCAAGTCTAACCTCTCTGCCAATTAATCCTAAGGAACCCTGCTTAGAATAAAAGCTTTTCTACATGAAGCCTTCTGCAGTCAGCCGTTAAGAGAGTGTGTGTGTGTCTCCCCCCTGGAATTCCAGTAGATCTTTGATTTACACCTTTAGACTTCACTCTTTCTAGTAATGGTGTTATAATTCTGCCAGCCACCCATCTTTGCTCATACATATCTTAGCTCACCTGCTTGATGTAAGTTCTTTCAGGGATAGGATTCTATTTAATTCAGATGCATATGTCCCTCTGTGTCTAAGATGGTAATTTGAACATAGTAGGTTTTCAATAAAACAGTTGAAGATTTAATAAGTACTCTTCCTATTTGGAGGGAAAAGTATAGTTACATTTTTGTCTCTGGAGAGGTAGCTACTTTAGCATGTGATTTGAATCTGCTTTCAAATATCCATTCAGTCATTGCATTTAAAAATTTTTTTCCCTTAAACATAGAAGCTTTTATTCATTTTGACTATTATTTACTTAGGAAGCCATAGTTCTGTTTC